>NC_064812.1:41584623-41720534 GCF_023721935.1 Panthera uncia | reverse complement strand
AAAAAAAAAAAAAAAAAAAAGAGGA
The DNA here is from genome assembly GCF_023721935.1 of Panthera uncia. NCBI lineage: Eukaryota > Metazoa > Chordata > Mammalia > Carnivora > Felidae > Panthera > Panthera uncia. The sequence continues at coordinate 41,720,509 of NC_064812.1, read as the reverse complement.
AGGAAGACATTCATGCAGATGCACCTGGCCTGCAGAGAAACGCAGACAAGGAGACCAGAGGGTAGACATGCAGATTTGGACTCTACAGATCTGGATGGACAGGCAGTCAAACTACAATTTCTGTTAGTCTTCCACAAGTCCAGCCAGTAGAATGCAGGTTTATACATAAAAATGTACACGTTACTTTGGACACAGAAAACATCTGGTGTAGCTTAAAGGCATTCATAATTATGTATCACCTTATTCTAATACAGCCAAAAAAACTTCTTCCTTAAGTGACCTACCTCCACAATTCTAGTCACAAATACCATGTAAAAAGTCAATGTGAACTATCATTTAATTTTCAGAGAAGAAAAAAATCTGCCAAGTAAAATAAAATACATATAACAACTCTACTAAACAATTCCAATTAGTCACTCTTTTCTCTTCCCTCTGACCCTTGCCACCAGTTATAAATCACAGTTTTTTTCTTAACAAGGAATATTTGTAATAAAACAAAAGTAGCACTTTACTACAGCTTAGTGATGTTACATAAATGTTTACGCCTCAAGTTCTAAAAATGGATTCCCTAGTCTTTCTAACTAGAGATGAACGTCAATTCCATTACTGTCAAGAGCGTTCCCTGCAGGGAGAAAGGCAGGACTTCTTCACTTCCGGCCACTCATTAGAGCACTATCAGCAGAGCCGCCCAGGGTGGGAAGAGTTACAGGCAGCTCCCCTGCATATTCTGAATGGATTCCACAGCTCTACATAGAAACAGTGCTTATACAAAGCTCTACTTCAAGACAGACTTTTCTAAAAAGTCAATGCAAATTAATTTTTATATTAAATTTTCACAGAGTTTATATAGCTTCAGTTTTTAAATATAGTCTTCATGTAGTTCAACCTTTGTAAAACAAAGACTCCATTTTTGTGACATAATACAACCCATTCACTTCCTTATTCCAGAATGCATATGAAGGATTTAAGTGAAGTATACCTGCACCTGTAGAGAACATTTCTCTCCGTACTGAAAATAAAATCTGCTACTTTGCTATTGCACAAAGTAGGCAACCCTAATATTAAAAACTAAATTGCTGGGGCTCCTGGGTGGCTCAGTTGGTTAAACATCCAACTTCAGCTCAGGCCACAATTTCAATGTCCGTGAATTTGACCCCATGTCAGGCTCTGTGCCAACAGCTTGGAGTCTGAAGCCTGCTTTAGATTCTATGTCTCCCTCTTCTCTTTAGATTCTATGTCCCCCCATTCACACACTCTCCCTCTCAAAAATAAAACAAAACTATAAAAAAAAAAAAAAAAAGAATGGTTCATCCAGGGATGCCTCGGTGGCTCAGTTGGTTGAGCACTTAACTTCAGCTCAGGTCATGGTCTGGCAGTTTGTGGGTTTGAGCCCAGCATGGGGCTCTGTGATGTCAGAGTGGAGCCTGCTTTGGATCCTGTCTCCCTCTCTCTCTGCTCCTTCCACATTCATGCTCTCTCTCTCACAAATAAACATTAAAAAGAAAAAAGAAAAAAGAAAAAAGAATGGCTCATCCACCCCCACCTGCTCTCTCCCCACCAAAACTCTTCTAAATTCTCAATCCATAGGCAGTAGCTGTGGAATCAGACTCCAGGACAGCAAGCAGACATGAGTCAGCATCAGACACTCAAGTCTCTCTCTCTTTTTTTAAATGTTTATTTATTTTGAGAGAGAGAGAGAGAGAGAGAGAGAGAGTATGCACAGGTGCATGAGCAGGGAAGGGGGAGAGAGAGAGAGAGAGAGAGAGAGAGAGAGAGAGAGAGAGAGAATATCCCAAGCAGGCTCTGTGCTGATAGCACAGAACCCCACCTGGAGCTGGAACTCACAAACTGTGAGATCATGACCTGAGCCAAAACCAAGAGTCAAATGCTTAACTGACTGAGCCACTCAAGCACCCCTCAAGGCCTCTTTCTATCCCCTAAGTTGCAACCAAGATGTCTTTTCCCTACCAAAACCTTAACGATAAGGTCATTTTCACCAAAACCAGCTACATAGACATTTCTGAGTCCCATCTAGAAAGCCTATCATACTCTCAGAGGGAGCACACTTTCTGGGTAGTCATGGACACAACAGGGAAAGCGCATTGGGCTAGGAGCCAGGAGACCTGAGCTCTGAGTACAGCCCTTCTGCTAATTAGCTATGTCACCTTGGTTGGGCAAGTCACTTACTTCTTTGGCCTCTTGTGAAAAGGAGGTGGAACAAAATTTACAAAAGTCTCTTCCAAATACGAAAATAATAAGCCTTGATGACAGATTTAATGCTTGTTTTAACTACCATGTTATTTATAACTGTTGTAGAATATTATATCCTCGATTGGTCTCAAGTATACTTCATAATACATGGTTATTTTGTAAGCAAGCTGAGGTATAAAATGCAGGCTATTTTATAAAATTTAAGGTGTGATATTACTAAAACTATTAAATCAGCTTACCGTAGCTTTGTTTTTGTGGCTTCTTACTGGCCATGTGTATGTGTTATAACCCAGTTTTCACAGGGAGATAGGTTTTGCTTTGTGACAGTCTGCTTTATTTTAGTTTATTAATAAAACTTCTAAAGTACAAATGTGGTTCGTGTTAAGTACAGAGTAGTAGCTAAATGCAGTCTCTGGTGTCAGACTACCTAGGTATAAATCCCAGCTCTGCCAGTGCCCCCCATGCTGTTTTCACCAAGTTCTTTTTTTTTTTTTTTTAAGTTTATTTATTTATTTTAAGGGGGTGATGCAGAGAGAGAGGGAGACAGAGAATCCCAAGCAGGCTCTGCATTGTCAGCACAGAACCCAACACAGGGCTCAAACCCATGAACAAGATCATGACCTGAGTCAAAAATCAAGAGTTGGACGTTTTAACTGACTGAGCCACCCAGGCTCCCCACCAGGTTATTCTCAACCTCTGGTTTCATCAGTTGTAAAGTGGGGGGATTTAAAAAAAATGTACTTTTACCTTATTTGGTTGTTGTGAGAATCACATGAGATAATATATATAGTGTCAATTTAATAAATAAAAGCCATTTTATTGTTGTCATTTATGTTTATTAAGAGAAAGATCTTCCTCCTGCCCCCTTTCCCATCAAGTCCACTCTTTACAAGGAGTAAGTGCTAATGGTGTTTTTTTGTGTGTTGCCTTTCAGCATGATGATCCAATTCAAAATATTGTTTGCAAAAATGGATGCTGATTTAAATAGATTCTAAAGCAGAAATACAGATTTGAACAGGAAAGGGATGTCCTATTGCTGAGAGCAGTGCTTCTATTTTGGAAATGTTATTCTTCTAAGGCCAGCATAATTGATGGGTACCCTCACCAAACATCTTTCCCAAGTTCAAAGCATGAGCAAGTTCTCCAGGTTGTTACAGTGCATAGAGGGATGACAGTCTGGCTCAGTCAGAAGAGCATGTGACTCTTGGTCTTGGGGTCATGAGTTTGAGCCCCACGTTGGATACAGAGATTACTGGAAAACAAACTTAAAAAAAAAATAGAGTGCACATAACGACTTTAATAAATGGGAATAAAACCACCCATCCAGTGACCATTGAGAGCCTAGAATTTTAAGAAAAGAAAGCCATTGCCTACTTGAAATAAATAATTTGGACAGAATTTTAAGTATATATTCTATTGTGGTAATCACTGAGGGCTTGACTCTGGGAAGCATCATAGATGGATTTGAGATTTCAGTTAAATAATGTACAATTTATCCCATACTTCTAATTTAATTTGAAAAGAGAAGCAACAAGATTGAACTAGGCTTCGACCTTTCTGAGTCAGGTGGCCTGAGCTGGTGGGACTGCGCCAAGGTGCTTAAAAGCCTTATTAAAAATGTTGCGATCCCCATGAAGCTCTACTTACACCCAAGTTTACCAGGAGATTTGGGTAGCATGAGGTTGATGGGCTTCATGACTTATAAAATCAGGGTTACTGATTAAAAAAAAAAAAAAAAAAAAAAAAGTAAAGCTTTGAAAGCTCTGAGTCCTGCACCTGCTCACGGTCATCTTTAATCAGCTTTACTTGAAGTACACAGCAGAGGGACTATCAGCCTGACTGTAAACTTCAGGAAGCTCTGTTGGATGGGAACATGGAACATCATGTGTACACTTGTAGGAGTGTTGTTTCCTTTGTGGCTTGAACAAATGTACCTGTGAGATACACTTAAAAAAAGATTGAAGTAGGACTTTAGACTAAATTTATTTATTTATTTATTTATTTATTTAAGTATTAGTACGTGCATGTTATTTGTAAATGAGGAGGTCACAAGAACAGAAAACAGCTGGAAGTCGGTAGTGGCTGCCTCTGGGAAGCAGGAATCAGAATTCAGAGAGAGACAGGTAACTGCAGTTTTTTTGTTATAAACATGTAGAAGGATTAGACTTATAAAATGACATATTTGGTTTTTTCTAATGTTTGTTTTTGAGAAAGAGACAGAGCGTGAGCAGGGGAAGGGCAGAGAGAGAGGGAGGCACAGAATCTGAAGCAGGCTTCAGGCTCTGAGCTGTCAGCACAGAGCCTGATGCGGGGCTCGAACTCACGAACTGTGAGATCATGACCTGAGCCGAAGTCGGACACTTAACCCACTAAGTCACCCAGGTGCCCCTAAGGTGACATATTTGAATTACTTTAAATATATATTAATTTTAAAAACACATGAGTTTTAGGGAAAAGTTTTTTAGTATACTCAATGTACTAAACTCACGACCCAGAGATAAATAGTTGCTGGCTTCACTGACTGAGGTAGCCAAGTGCCCCGGAAAATCAACTCGTTGATAATTTTCAGAAGGGATGGAGGCAGTGACTTCAAAACCCTGGTATATGACTTTTTCCAATAGGAGATTCAATGAGACAAAAAAGGACCATGTGGAGGGGTGCCTGGCTGGCTCAGTCGATGGAGTGTGCCACTCTTGATCTCAGGGTTTTAAGTTGAAGCCCCACATTGGGTTGAACTTAAAATATTTAAACAACCACTCCTGTCAACCCAACTTGACTTAAAAGATAAGGTTTGCTGCTATGCTTCCCTCTCTAACAGGATTTTGGGAGGGACAGGGATGTGCTTCTGGGCAAAGGGCATGAGGCCAGGAGTAGGGAAGAATTCTCTAGGTGGCATAATTCCCTTGTATGCCAAGTTAAATCTGTCGTTCCCAAGGAGAAGGTTCATCTTGTCTCGATTCATGGAGAATTTCCCTGCATATAATTTTTCTGTGTATTTTCCTACGGCATGGGAGTCAGTAAAGTCTTGTTTAAATGTTTCAGCCTGCCTTCAAGGCTAGGGTCAGAAGGTTAAGGCCTTTGTGGTTGTCTGAAGACACCCCCTCCCCACCTGGATATTGCTCTTGAGTAGTAACTTCCTGGTACTCATGTTTGTCTTCTTTAAGGAAGACACTTCTTTTTAAATTTTATTATTATTTTTTTATGTTTATTTTTGAGAGAGACAGAGACAAAGACAGAGACAGAGACAGAGCAGGGGAGGGGCAGAGAGAGAGAGGGAGGCACAGAATCTGAAGCAGGCTCTGAGCTGTCAGCCACAGAGCCCAATGCGGGCTCAAACCCATCAGCCTCAAGATCATGACCTGAACCGAAGTGGGATGCTTAACCAACTGAGCCACCCAGGCACCCCTAAGGAAGACACTTCTTTATACATTTCCTCTAAACTATGAAGTGTACATTGTCATCATCCCAATTTTTACAGGCGAAAAACTGTATCCTTGTGAAGCTAAGGAACACATTCAAGGGCAGGAGGTAGCAAATGGCAGGGCCAATTAATAAACCCATACTTTTTCCATACAAACCATCTATAATAGTTGCTATAATAAATGTTCAGACCAGTAATTTGTTTAAATATGTGATGCACAGAGTAATTCACAGAAAATTATAATGTATCTAATTATCTTGACCATCACTTCCTCTTACCGCCCTATTTCAGAGAGGTCAGATTTGTCCATGGAATATAAAATGTGATCTTTTACAACTGTCTCTAAAACAAATAACTAGGAAATATCAATGGCTTGTGGTAGCCTCGGAACACAGGCTTTTACTTTGATTTGTTTTTAAAAAAACTGAGATATAGGGGCGTCTGGGTGGCATAGTCAGTTAAATGTCTGACTCTTGGTTTTGGCTCAGGTCATGATCTCAGGGTGGAGATCTCAGGTTCAGTGAGATCGAGCACTATTTCTGGCTCCACAGTGAGCATGGAGCCTGCTTGAGATTCTCTCTCTCTAAAAATTAAAATAAATTTTAAAAACGCATATAATTCATATGCCATAATATTCATTTTCAAGTGTACAATCCAGTGGTTTTTAGTATATTCACGTTTGTGCAACCATCACCATTATCTAATTCAGGAACATTTGTTTCACTTTTTTTTTTTTTTACCATTACAAAAGTTTATTTTACAAAAAGGTTCAATATGAAAATGCACATGACCTGATTTTTATATCGTAGGAAAACAGGTGCTATGGAGAGGGAACATGTAGAAGCAGTTGATTTCTTCCAGTGAACACACCCATTGTTTATACTTGTTCCAAGGCTCTAACATGATACTATTTCTTCATATCATCACCATTCCAATATTGTTCTGTTGCCCACTGGTTGACATCTCCACACATTTCATCTGTCACAACATTTATAAAGGGATCGAACCCCCGCAATATTTTTTGGACATGTCTGCCAACCTTTCATTTCTTTTTTTTTTTTTTTTTTTTTAAGTAGTTCTTCACACCCAGCATAGAACCCAATGTGGGGCTCAAACTCACAACCCTGAGATCAAGATCTGAGCAGAGATCAAGAGTCAGATGCTTAATAGACTGAGCCACACAGGTGCCCCTGCCACCATTTAAGCTCAATGATAAGTTCTTGTACATAAATTTTTCAACTCAGATGGGTGAGCTTTGCTGTGGTATCTATTGGTTAGCTCAAAGATCCATACTTTGATTCACTTTTGAAGTCTCTTTTCTAACACATGCAAGAGAACAACTAGGTATGTGCAGCTGAGAACTCCAAGAAAGATCTAGAGATCTCAAACAAAACTGGAGCCAGCAAATGTAATGCTACTGTAGTCTTAAAAAGGGAATTGTATGACAAGTTATAAGAATATGACATATAGATACCACTGTGTCAAAGGTCAGGCCATGGTAGACATGTTTGAATTTTGTCCAGTTCAAGAGCGGCTCTCTAAAAGTGATAAAAGGAAAAGGGTCCAAGGAGTATAATGAAGATAATTAAAAGAAGAAAAGTAAGATTCACAATGAAAGCTTTAAAGAGCTTGGAGTAATTCAGTCTAGGAAAGTTATTTAAGAACAAACTTGGGGCGCCTGTGTGGCTCAGTAGGTTAAATGTCCAACTTCAACTTCAGCTCAGGTCATAATCTCAACAGTTCGGTTCATGGGCTGGAGCCCTGTGTCGGGCTCTGTGCTGACAGGTTAGAGCATGGAGCCTGCTTCAGATTCTGTCTCCCTCTCTCTGCCCCTCCCCTGCTTTCTCTGTCTCTCAAAAATAAATAAACATTAAAAAAAATTTTTTAAGAACAACCTTAAAGTATATAAGAGGATTGTTATACAAAAAATGTGATGACCTTTATTTCCTTCTTTCACTAAGGAAAAGACAAAGAAAATGGATTCCTTCTACAGGAGGAAGGATTAGGTTAGCATAGAAAGTCATCAGAGCCTTATTAAACACCAAATGGTAGTTGCAGCAAAAAGTCCTCCGAAATTTTTTTAAAAAGTTTTAAAAGTTAAAGGATAGTATAAAAAATTCCTTCACCCAGATTCACCAATGTTATCATTTTGCCACATTTGCTTTATCATTTTCTCTTTTCTGTATGTATATTTACAATCATTTGAGAGTAAAATTATTTATATGAATCCCCCTTTATCCCTAAATACTGGGTATTTCCTAACACAAAGCACATTCTCCTGCCAAGCCACAGTAATATAAAAATCAGGAATTTAACAGATACAATACTATTTTTTAATCTATAGCCCTTATTCAAATTTTTCCTATTGTCTTAATAATGTCTATTAAATTAAGGAAAAAAAAGTTTTCAGGTCCAGGGTCCATGTTGCATATAGTTGTCATGTCTCATAAATTTCTTTAACCTGAAATTTAAAGACTGAGTTCTTCAGTCTTTGTTCTTCCCTTAATACTGGCAAGTTATGTAGCCTGTCTTGCAATTGGGTCTCTGCTGCTTTAAAAAACAAAAACAAAAGAAACAGATTCTCATTTGTTTTGGGAGTTTTAGGTGTGGTCTTGAGTGAAGATCACAGGTAAATGAGCCATTCAAGGCTCCTTCCAGCCATTTCCTACTGCTTATTGTTACTAAACCAGAATTATTCTAGATGGTGGGGATAGACAATAAAACATATTTGTATTCAGAGCTGCAATGTATTACGTAGATTTTGTTTCCTCGGCATTCCTGTATTTTATGAGTTTAATGTCTTTAACAAAATTAGGTTTGGTGAAGAATTAGCACCTACTCTTTTTAAACACTTGAGACTTAAATTCCCGGTAGACTACCATTTTCAGAATTTCACCTTCGCAATGATGAACTATGCCCTCTCTAGGAAACAAGAGCTGCAAAGATGGGTGGGTGTCACTCATTAAAATCTTTCAACAAATATTTGTTGAGTGCCTCGTAGGTGTCCAGCTCTGTTCCAACCCTGGGAATACATTAGAGAACAAAACAAAACAAAATCCCTGCCCTTGTAACCTAATTGTCCAAATTTAAATTAAAAAAATCAGAGCCCAGGGACCCGACTTCCTTAAACAGGAAGAAGCCAGCTCTGAAAAGGGGCAGCTCGGTGATTCAAATCGAATATGGATAACGCCGCGGAATCCCCGACAAACGCGCGGATAGTAAAGTTCCCAGTTTATCCAAACGCGCTATACAAATGATTAATCCGAAGACCAGAGGCCACAGAGGACAGGCGGAGCAGGACTTCAGAGCCGTTCTAACCACTTTCTCAGCCACAGTCCGCCGTCCCGCCTTGGGCCTCCGGGCGGTTGCGGCTCGCGCTCGGGTCCGCCCCGCAGGGGCCACGCACCCAGCCCCGCGTCCCCTCCAGGCGGCACCTCCCGGCCCAGGCAGAGCCGAGCACCTGGGAACCGCGCATCGAGAACGCCCCGCGGGGAGGCGGCTCGGGGGAACCGGCTCCTCCGGCGGCCTCGCCCACTGCAATGCAATCTGGGTGGTTTTTCCAGGTCCCTCCCTGTCTTGTTCCGCGCCCAGTCCCTGCCCCCGCAGCGCCTGCGGGCCGAGGAGCGCGGCTCGGGGATCGGGGGTGAGGGGCGAGCCCGCCGAGAACCGCGGGGGGCGCCTTCCCCACCACGCACTCTGCGGTCCATGAACTGAAAGCACTCGCCGCTGGAGCTCGAGCTGCGGACGAGGATGGCCCCGAGCACCCTCGTGGGCCAGTGAAGCGCTACCTAGCCCCAGCCTCCGCCCGCTCTCTGGGGACGCGAGCTGCTACCTGCGCCGCGGGCGGCAGCGCCTCCGCCCGCACAGTCCTGCCGGGAAACGCAGCGGCGCGGCCCTGGGTCCTCAGACTCCCTCCTCCCTGCCCCCCGGAACGCTCAGCCGCTCCCCACTGTGTCCGCGCTGCCTCGCGGCGGGGAAAGCGCGCTCTCCCGCCTTCCCGGACACGCATCCCGACAGGTTCTCAGATCTGTACCCGGAGCGGGTTCCGGCAGTGACTATATATATGCTTGCCTGATTTCACACCATGAACACAAAGGGCTGGATACCTTGGGCCCAACTAAGTAATACTTCGGATCGATTTCGGTTCTCCAATAATAGAGAAGTTGGAAACATAAAACTCCAGGAAACGTCACCTCTGGCTCTTTCCTCTCCCACGTCAACAGGTCCCAACCACATTGCCTTCTGACTTGGTGTCTGGGTGGCGATAGTGGGCGCATAAGCCTCTGTGCAGACCTAGCTTAGCTAGAGAAGGGAAACTGCTCGCAAAGTTGGCCAAATCGACACATAAGTACAAAGGCAAAGGTATGAGGAGGGACGTAGGGGTCAGAGCTGGGAACTGAGGGAAAATTTGCTTTGGCCTGATTTAGGAAAACATTAGTGTGTATGTTTTATTTAGGGCCCAGAGCAAAACAAAGTTTGTGGGCCCAGCCATGGAGAAGGTTCTAGTCTCAAGCTAGCAGCCAGAACCAAACAAGACGTGGCAATTAAGAAGTAGAAGAGAGACAAGGAAGTGGGGTCCATTGTGCCTAAATTTCCTCGCGGGGACTCCCTGCTCCGTAGCGCGCAGCGTCTGCGCCTTTGGGCGAAACTTGGTGGCTGGGTGTGCTGCCCCGGGCGTCTGGCTGTGTCTCCAGAAGGTGGGTAGCGTCCCGGGGTTTGGAGGAGCTCGGGCCTGGGCTCTGGCCGGGAGAGAGGGAGGGCCCACAAGGTTTCACCTACTGTTTCAACTTAAAGGTGAGCGGCTTAAAGGGCTCGGGAGCGGCTTTCCCGGTGCTTGGCAATTGCCCCTGCCGCTTCCCGGCTATGGTTGGCCGGTGCCTCCCTCCGCGGTTCGCCCTCTTGGGGCGCCGCGCCCTGAGCAGCTCCGCACCCCAGGCTTCACCTCTGGCCTCTTTTCTCCTCCCTGCGCCAGGCCTTTTCCCTTGACCCTTTAGAGCCCCCGGCTTAGTTCCCCCACAGTCGACATTTTTCCATGCCCCCCATCCCTCTCGATTACCTCCAAAGGGGTGACCCCCACAAGCGACTCCGGCCCACCCCTCCGCGCCCTTCACCCCTCACCCTTTTCCCGTCTGGCCTCGGCTACCCTTCGGGTGGCAACCGTCTCTTCCCCGCCCCTCACGTCTCCCCCTCCTTCCTTCTCGCCCTCCTGTCTCCATTCATCCAGCCATTGTCTCCCGCCCCCTCCTCCCCTTTCCCCAGGCGGCCTCCACCCCCACCGCTGCCACGTCGTAGTTTGAAGGAGCCAATGGACCGGCGCCGCCAGGTGTCTCTTACCTGCACCACGTGGGGGAGGGGGAAGGGGCGGGCAGGTAGAGCCACATCCCAAAACAGAAAAGCTTTCAGCCATTGCGCGCTCCACCCGGGGTGCAGCCCAGCTCCTGGCTTTTTGCATAGACGCACGGGCAATTGAATACAAAAAGGGCAGGCCTCCTGCGCCCTCCTTCCCACCCCCTTCCTGCGCAGGGTGTGGAGCACCGACCAGGTGTGGGCTAGGGTGGTTGGTTACCGCCTTTTGCACCGGCGGCGGCGAGGAGGGGGGGGGCGGGCGCTCTTTCTTCTTTTTCTCTTGGAAGAGGTTTTAGCACGGGTTTTCTCGTTCTCACTTCCACCCCGCCTCACCGCCTCCCGACCCCCCTCTCCCCCTCCCCACCTATCGTCATGACGGCGTCTCCGGATTACTTGGTGGTGCTTTTTGGGATCACTGCTGGGGCCACCGGGGCCAAGCTGGGCTCGGATGAGAAGGAGCTGATCCTGCTGTTATGGAAAGTCGTGGATCTGGCCAACAAGAAGGTATTCCTCCAGATTTCTGTCCAATTGATAGGAGTGGGGCAAGAAGTTTATTGTAGAAGTTTGGAGAGTCGGTAAACAAGTGCTCTCGTTTAGCCACTTATGAGGCTGGACCCGAGGCCTACAGAATCCAGAGTAAAACCAAACTTGTTGGCCAACGGCCTGGGAACCGTTTCAGTAATCTGAAATCTGGCTCAGGTGGAGCGGCCGGGCGCAGCCGAGCCAGGTTCTCTGCCCGTCGGGGGACGCCCCGCGGAGCCGGGGTGAGATCCTTGGGGCTCGGGTTCCCACTTCTGGGCCTTTCCGACCTGATCCGGGTGGGGGTGGGGCCGGAGGCAGGGCCGTGCCGACCTCTCTGCCACCGGAGCCGCTCGCGACGAGTGAGCTTTGATTCTGTGGCCAGACCCCTGCAGCCGCGCTGGCCGCCCCAGCAGGGGAGCGAGGAAGGAGGGTGAATATGGAGGCTTCCAAATTGAGAAAGGGGGAAACTGACCCCAGTTTCTTTCCGCCCTGGAGGTGGGACAGTTGCATGAAGTGCTAGTTAGACCGGATCAGTTGGAGCTGACGGAGGATTGTAAAGAAGAAACGAAGATCGACGCGGAAAGCCTGTCCTCCGCGCCGCAGCTGGACCAAGCCCTTCGACAGGTGACAGCCTTGGGCCGCGCGGTCCACCTTTATCCAGGCCACCCCGGCGTCCCCCGCAAGGCAGCCCAGCCACACCAGGTCCCACGCCCTCGCCGGCCGGTGCACGCACATCCCCGGGGCAGAGTGGCAAGACGCCCAACCGCGTGGGTGGAAACCCGGCCTTGGAGGCCGAGGTGGACCTCTTGGGAGGAGGTCGCTGCTCCTCCAAGCCTCCCAGCCCCTAGCGTCGTGGGCCCAAACTCGCTAGTTTTCGAGTCTTTCCTGGGGCTTCAGGAGCAGTCGGGTTTTACCAATTGAATGAGGAGCAGAGGTTGAATCCTAGCGCCCCCATCCCGAGGCCCAGACGCCCGACGCGCCTGTCCTCTGCGGGGCTTTGGGTGTGTGGCTCAACGCTAGGACAGAGGGCGCTGTAGTGTAGATGAGCGGGTGGGCCCCGCGAGGCGTGCCAGAGACGGCCCCAGTTCAGTGGGAAGCTGAGGGTGCCTGCTTGGCTTCAAGCTTCTGAACTCCTAAAGGCACGGTTTGGGTTCCCTTATTACTTCTTCAGTGGCTTTGATCCTAGCTGGGGAGGGCTTGCAGACCCGAAGACGTAGGGCTGATCGTTGGGTCACTGTGAAACTGGTGGAACCCCCTTAACAGAATTGTGGTGACCTAAAAACCTGCTGCTTCCTGGTTCTGACGGGTACTGGATCAGGGATAGGGCGGGGCGCTAAACACCTGTGCACAGGTGCGTGTCCGGTGCTCTCTTGGCCTGTGCGCCAGGACACGAGGTGCGAATTAATAGGGGAAAGTTATCATTTGGGATTGTGTTCCAGGGAAAGTGTTGCCAGACTTCCCAGAGGTCTGTATACCCATTAACCACCTTTGCTTATCAGAAACTGGCATCTTTCTTAATCTTGAAACATCCGAACATAAAATAACACCAGGGAATGATGTAATCTGAAGGCAACCTGCTGATGAAACGAGACCCGACTTAAAAGTCTTGAATGTGGATTTAGCGCAAAAGTAGACGGGGGCACTGAAGGGAGAATGTCTATACTAAATTCTCCTGCGGGTGAACTGTGGCTTGATTGGAAAGCTTGCCAATCCAAAGGATTCTAGATAGCTTGTGGGAACGGAGCCTTTCTTTCTAATGTTGCCCCAGCACTGGTGTCCTCTTTTATGGCAGCATGGTTTTCGTTGGTTACCAACACGTGGGGCCACTTTGCCGGAGTTTGTAAATCCTGCTTAAGTTGCATCCCTGTGTCTTGTTTACAGTTTAACCAGTCAGTAAGCAATGAACTGAATATTGGGGTTGGAACTTCCTTCTGTCTGTGTACTGACGGGCAGCTTCATGTCAGGCAAATCTTGCATCCCGAGGCTTCCAAGAAGGTAAGAGTGCTGGCTTCTCGGAGAATGATTGGACCTTCCTTTGGGGGTGACTGGAGGCTTTTTTTTTCCCCCCATGGTTTATCCAAGTTTCTCCATTTTAAAAAGATGTGTGTCGGGAGTCATTGTTTCCTGGCAGAATTTCAGTTTGAGAAGATAACAGAGGAATAGTGGTAATGGTTTCACAACAGTGTGAAATGTAGTTAATGCCACTGAACTGTAAATATTGTGTTGTGTATATTATTGAATGTTAAAATGGTAAATATTGTGTTATGTATATTTTACCACAAAAAAATCATGACCCTTTAATAGAGATCTTTGAGATTGCAGTAATTTTATAGATACCTTCTGGTGACTTAACAAAAGTTTCTCTTTTTGTTTTATGTTGTTTTTGAGATGGTTGACATTCCCCCTTTTCTAAGCATATTAGCTGAATTTTGACATGTAAAGTAACAGCAGGTAGGCAGGAGAGAACATTTACTTTTAAATTTTAAGACATTGTAATATTCCCTTCTGTAGAAAATGCTAGAAAGGAAGGAGCAAAGAAAAATAGTTTAATTAAACCTTGTTAATCGTAACTAATTTCATTAAAGAGCTTTGTACTGTGTAAAGACCTAGTCATATAACTAGTGAAACATTAATTATAGCATACTGCACTTTGACTTAAAGTAAATATTCAAAACTAATTAAATACTGTATCATAACAGTAGGGTCAGCCTTCATCTTTTACCTTTGCTGGTCTTTCTGACATAGAAAAGGGTATGGAGTGAAAAAAACATAATCTTACTGTAAAAATGTGACTCCTCTCTGGGAAGAATACTGAGGGGCTGTGGGGAAATGGAGACAGCAGAGGGCAGCCCCAATGTAGCCAATCATTGCTAATATAGTTGATCTTATCAACTTAATTAGTTTGAGCTGTAACTTTTTATTGTGGTAGGCAAATACTGAACTTGAAAAGATGAAGTATTTTCAGGAAACTGGATGAAGCAAGTCTTCAAAGAAAGATTCAGACTGACAATTGATGTCCCAAGTATAGTGACTAGTCAGTACAGATTTTTCTTTTTACCTCACTAGGGAAATGGAAAGAAAGGAGTTAAATATATGATGACAATTTCAAAAATTCAAGGGAGAAACTCAAGTTCCTAGATCTTAAAGGTTGAGAAAATCACTCCTCTTATAGCAACTTTTGTAATAACTTGGCTAAAGGGGTGGCCACGGGGAGTGTTTTTTGTTAATTAAATGTTAGACCAGTTGCTATCCCCTTGATCCAGAAATAGATATATGAGGATTTTTTTTTCCCCTTTCAAATTCTTTTGGAGAGGGATAAAACTTAATACTTTCCCTATTTGGCTTGAGGAAAACAGCTGTTTTTGCTATTTTAGATGGGCTGCTTTAAAATGTGGGGAAACCTCCAGAGAACAATTGAGACATTTTCCTGAATCACTTCTATTAGGATTTTCATAAAGAAACCTGAACCAACTTAGTATCCTAAAACCAGAAACTAATTTAGTATCATAAAGGAATTCTATTCATGGCAGGGGGGAAGGGGGAGAGAAAATGGTAAAACAAAATAATCCTGCCATTCAGAAAACAATATTATTATTTTTCTCTAATATGAACATATTTGAAAATATTCTTCCAGGTTTTTGTAGAAAAGCCTCATTTTTATAAGGAGCATTCATACTACACACACTTTTTAGCCTATTTTATAATTAGTATAACATCAATATCTTTTGTAGGAATTAAATGTTAAGTATTTTTAAGTGGATACAGCTATTTAAAATCTTTTATTGTAAAATGTGAGTTATCAACAGGTTTTAAATGAACATTTTTGTAGATAATCCTGAAGGTTTCACCATTTTTTTAAGTAACTGTTTTGAAAACTCTGACCATGGTACAATGATATCTATTTCATTTTTTTAAAGATTTTATTTATTTTTTTGTGAATCTCTCCACCCAACATGGGGCTTGAACTCACAATCTCGAGATCGAGTTGTAGGCTCTACCAACTGAATCAGCCAGGTGCCCTGCCAGACATCTATTTTAATTAAATAATTATATTTAATTATTTAATTTAATGAGCAGGTGTACATCTGATAGATCCAATGAGGAAATCTGAATAGAAAGAGACATTGTATAAATGTTATGGTTGCAAACATTAAGTCTTTATTTCCTTGACTTTCTAATGTATAAGTAGGTAGAAATTCCCAGTAAATCAGCAGAAACTATTTTGAAATTGTAAGAAAAATCTAAATTCAGTTTTAAAAAATTCATCTTTGACAGTTATTTGATGGGGTTTTTTCCTACAAAGGGAAACAAAAATGCATTAGTACAATATTTGCCCAGACAGTTGAACTTGCTTAATAAGTACGAGAGTAGTACTAGTAGCTAAGAACAGTAGGTAACCATTTCTTCTTTACCCTTGAGATTTGTGATCTCTTTTTTTGTTTGTTTGTTTTTGAGTCTAATTTGAGTTCTCAGGTATAGCTAGAATATTGGTCACAAAACTAATGTGGGACTATAATTTGGCACAAAATCATGCTTTTTAGGTAATCAGGAATTTACTATCTTGCTCTGATTTTAGTATAAAAATATGAGTGTTATATGAGCCTAGTATTTAACTATGTTTTGTAACTGAATCCTATATCTGGGTAGACACTGTAAATATAAGCATCTTTATGAGAACTGAGAGGGCTAATGTTGCTGCCTGAAAATATAGACTGTATGAAATGATTATGGCTGAAAAGAGTGTAATTTTATCAATTAGAAAATGTATGACAGCCCAAATATAGCTTCAGAAGTGTTTTGAATGGAATGTGTAATGGAACACAAATGTAATCTATTGCCTTAAAATAAGATAATTTTTTTCCATGACACTTGTATATAGGATATAATACAGTACTAGAAAATAGTCACTCTTATATTTAATTTTAAAAATTAATTTTGGTAAAATATACTCCATGCCATTCTTAGGTTCCTAATTATTAGAGAAACATTAAATTCATTGAGTTAACAGTGTCTACCTTGTCCTTCCTCAGAATGTATTATTGCCTGAATGCTTCTATTCCTTTTTTGATCTTCGAAAAGAATTCAAGAAGTGTTGCCCTGGTTCACCTGATATTGATAAACTGGATGTTGCAGCAATGACAGAGTGTATCCTTTAAGTGATTACCCAAGAATCCTTTGAAAAGGTAGCTCCAGATAAAATGGCAATTCAGGAAACTTTAAAATCCTTTTGTTAGTGTATGAATGAAATTGACCTGTCCAAAATTTGTCTACTGTGCTAGGAAGAACTAATAGTACAGTTATAGGCATCTTTCAAAGTAGCTTTTATGCTTATTTTTTTTATTTTAGAGAGAGCGCCTGCACGAGCAGGGGAGAGGGGCAGAGGGAAAGAGAGAATAAGAATCTTATTCTTATGCACGGAGCCTGATACAGGGCTCGATCCCATGACCCTGGGATCATGACCTGAGCTGAAATCAAGACCCTGATGCTCAACCAGCTGAGTCACCCAGGCGTCCCTCAAAGTTATGATTTAATTAATTTAAATACTGATTTAGTGTGATGGATTTAGAGTTGGATTTTTGTGAGTTGAACATATCTAAAATAGATTTCCATTTCACATGGGAGTGTTTTTGGTTTTTTGGTTGATGAAGAATGTGAAGACTACCTTCTTTGATAACGGATTCCAAGGCCACTTATTCTTGATTATCTTTGTTTTAGGGCTTATTTTGACACCTTTCAAATGGATATGCATTTTTTTAAATAGCGGAATATATGCTCTTTACAAACGTTTCATTGGTATTTCTTTTAACCCTCCTTGGGTTTCTCAAATACATATGGTGATTATAATGAGTCCTCTTTTGAGATGGTACAATGAGGTGGGGACTTTACCCCAAAATCCTTTCATTACCAAAATAGCATATTTGATGCAATATGTATCCTAAAAGTAAATTTTATAATCACAAATCTTGTAGTCATGAATGACTGACTCGTCATCTTCCATCCAGTAAGTTTTAAAAGTGCTAACTAATAAGCAGTCATGTGCTAACATCAGATGTGAAATTGAGTAATAGAAGGGTTGGGCAACTTACCCAAAGCCACTATGAGAACAAACTTAAAATTGCATTTAAGTTCTTTCAGGAACCTGTGGGTCATAGATGTTTATTCTTAAACTTTCTCACTTTTTAGGAGCCAAAGCCTGATTCTTGTTTTATTTCAGAATTTCCTTTCCTGATTGGAAAATGTTTGCATGTTTTTCTTAACCCCTTGTAAGCAGGTCAAACCCATTATGTCTACCTTTTTTCTGGAAGTAGTTAGCTGGAAATTTGCTTTAGCGTCCCTAGTAGTGCTGGGAGATGGATGTAGTAAGCTCATTTTGAGGGAACTTTTATAAGAATTAAAAGGTTTGGACACCAGAAAAATTCTTACTGATTGTTTTGTTGGTTTGAATGCTGTATTAGCCTGCTAGGGCTACCATGACAAATACTATATAGGCTATGTGGCTTAAACAACAGAAATTTTATTTGCTCACAGTTTTGGAGTTTGGGAAGTCTAAGGTAGACAAAAAGAGATCCAAAAAATCAATAGATGGAGGGAAAGTCTAATAAAGTTATCTTAATTTAGAAAAAGACAATTTGAGTAGAAAAGGCAGTATATTAAGAATTGTTTATCCTTGACAATTCAGTATCCTCTTTTAGCAAAGAAAATCTTCCCCTAGTGATTATAGGTCACATGGTAGTAAAAATTTCCACAGCTACAAGCAAGAGATGCTTATATTTGGGTTTTTTGGTTTTTCTCAGTGTGTTGACAGTTCAGGGAAAATTTATTAAAAGTTCATCCTTTTTTTTGTTTTTGTTTTTTGTTTTTTCCTCCTTGGCTTCTTGTGACCTTCACGTGTATAAAATTTGGGGCTATTAGTAAGCATTTTCATTGTGGTGATCTGGACTTTTTACTTGCTCTCTGCTTTGCACTGGTATATAGTACTTTATAAAATAAAATTGAATTATCTGACATTAAATTTTTTTTCGTTTTTATATTAGAGAGAGAGAGCATGAGCAGGGGAGGGACAGAGAGAGAGAGAGAGAGAGAGAGAGAGAGGGAAACACAGAATCCAAACCTGGCTCTAGGCTCTGAGCTGTTAGCACAGAGCCCTATGTGGGGCTCGAACCCACCAACCTGAAGATCATGACCTGGGCCGAAGTTGGATGCTCAACCAACTGAGCCACTCAGGCACCCCTGAATTATCTGACATTTAAGTAAATAGATATAGGATGCTATGACAATTATTGTTGTTTTCTTGTCATTCATGTTAATCCTAGCTCTAAAACTATTGTTGGTGGTTCTTTTTCAAGTGCCATGAAGATGAAAATCAGAAATATTTGACTATAGTAAACAAAGAAATTGTGCATAAAGCAAACTTGGACTCCATTTCAGACATATCACACTTGGAGTATGATCTCATGGCCCTTTAGTAATGCATTCATTGGAAAAACTAAGGTATTTTCTTTTTTTCTTTTTTTAAGTTTATTTATTTTGAGAGAGAGTATGTTCAAGTGCATGAGCAGGGGAGAAGCAGAGAAAGAGGGAGAGAGAGAATCCCAAGTAGGCTCCACACTGTCAGCACAGAGCCTGATGCTGGGCTCGATCCCATAAGTCGTGAGATCATGACCTGAGCCAAAACAAAGAGTCAGCTCAACCAACTGAGTCACCCAGGCACCCCACTATTTTCTGTTTCTTAAATAGCTTAATTATATCCTACTTCCTTTGGGCTTACATTGGAAAAGTCTTAGATTTATAGTTTTATTACCAATCAGAAAATTGATTTTAATCTTAAATGTTCTTATTAATGTTTTATCTGCATATTTTTTCCCCACTTAATGGATAAGAAATCTTAAGCTTTCCTAACAGTGGTTTTTATTTTACATTGCAGCTGTGACGAGTTATTTTATGACTCCTATTCAGAGGAATCATTATTTCCTTGACTAGACCACCAAAGTTCCCAGCTCAAAAAGTCATAATGGGGCTTCTGGGTAGCTCCGTTGGTTAAGCATTGACTCTTGATTTTGATTCAGGTCATGATCTCATGGTTCGTGAGTTGAGCCCCACATCAGAGCCTGCTTGGGTTTCTCTCTCTTTCTCTTTGCCCTTGCACTGCTCATGCTCTCTCTCTCAAATAAATAAACTAAAAAACACAAACAATCATACCAAATATGACTATCTACTTGTCCTTATCTATGCATAGGATTTCTACAATGTCTGGACCAAAGAGTTCTTTCAGTTCACTAAATATTTCCCTTTCTAATATGGAAATGACACTGAATTTGGAAACCTAAAGATGGTCATTACACATCCTTGATGGTTTTGCCAAGTAGATGGAGAGTCATTTGCTCCTGAGGGAATGAATACCTGTTGGACCAGGTAAACCAGCAAGGGAGGGAGAGGCTCTTGCCAACCCTTGGAAAGGAACAAGTAAGAGAATATGTAGCTTTACTTTCCTGGGAAAGTTACTTACCTTCTCCAAGCTTTACTTTGATCTCAGGTATTCCCAAATGAAAGCTTTGTAAACCACTAGGAGCTATGTAAATGAAAAAGTATGACCACTTTGATAAAAGAAAGGGTTTAGGAATTTCTTGAGTGCGGTTCTCATCCTTATTTTAGTGCTTATTTCCCTCTTTTGTCTTTGTGTTGGTTCTGAGACCACTTCTGGTGTTAGTTGTTGGGTCTCTCTGAGTTCTTCAAGTTGCAGTTTTGTTACCTGCTTTTTAAATTATGCAGTCTCAGCAGACAAGAAGACCTCATTTAGCAGATGAACGATGGGTAGCATTTTGTAAGCTTTTTATTTAATCAGGTGAGGTGGTGAGGGTGTGAAATAGGGATTGAGGCCTCAATTTTTATTTTTTATTTTTGGAAGAAATTATCTTAGATTTTTTTGGAAACAGTTTTCTCCTGTGGAAAAGACCTTTCGATTATGGGACTATTTGTATAAATGACTTCTTTTATCCATTTAAAAAAAAGAACCCTATTTTCCCCCCAGTGGTGGATGGAATTACTTCCTCTTGGTTTCTTAACCTATTTTTTCTTTGCTTTGTTGTTCATGAACTAATTTATTTTCATTAATCAAGACCTCTTCCATTTTGTTTATTGTACTTAGCCTTTGGCAAGAACTTTTTAATGAAGTCTGGCCTTGTAAGGAGAGCAGTGAGCACTTGTGAGTTAAGTGCTTACTGTATGTGCCTCCAGCAGCCTCATAACCAGTGGGGGAGTGTCGCCCCCTTTTTACAGCTGGGAAAACTGAGGCTTAGAGTTAGAAGTGTCAGCATTTGAGCCAGAGTCCTTCTGAGGTAAAAACCGTGCTCCTTAACTAGGGGGTAATATTCTAGAATTTACAGAGCTCACTTGAGGGTGGTGTTACATGTTAAAATAGATGATCTCCCTTGTAAGTTTATATTCTGTGTTTCCTGAGCACGTGTTGAACTATTCAGCAAGAAAGAGGAGTGAATAGAAATTTTGTAAAATTTTTATCCAGTTGGATCCGTAGGTGCTGTTTATTATTAGCAAATGCCATTTCACTAGTACAGCTTTCTATTATCAGGATAAAAAAAAAAAAGTCACTAAACCACTCTTGTCTGCCTGTCCAAGGGTTAGTAGGGGTGTGTGTGTTTCACCACTTATTTATTTTTTTAATAAATGTGTCATACTCATGTTCTCCCAATCACTTTTTTTTTAATGTTTGTTTATTTTAGAGAGAGAGAGAAAGAGACACAGAGCACAAGCAGGGGAGAGGCAGAGAGAGAGGGAGACACAGAATCCAAAACAGGTTCTAGGCTCTGAGCTGTCAGCACAGAGTCCAGTGCTGGCTTGAACTCATGAACCCCAAGATGCTTAACCAACTGAGCCACCCGGGTGCCCCTGTTTCACTACTTCTTGATGAGGGTGAAGGATTGTATGTGTGTATGCATGTGCTAACACAGTGATATTGGCCTGTTTTCCCATATATTAAAGATCAAGATAAAGCCTTACCAGCAGAATGGTTGAGAACACAAGCTCTCAAGTCAGATTTATTGGGGGTGAATTTACTATACCTCTTAGCTTCATTTTCCCCATCTTAAAATGGCCATGCCTATTATAAGGAATAATAAGAGGGGCACCTGGATGGCTCAGTTGGATGAGTGTCTGACTCTTGGTTTCTGCTCAGGTCATGACCTCCTGGTTCAGGGGATTGAGCTCTGTGTCAGGCTCTGTGCTGGTGGCAGAGAGTCTTCTTGGGATATCCTCTCTCTCGCTCCCCCTCTCCCCCCTCCTTCCCCCCCACCTCTGACCCTATCCTGCTCATGCTCTCTCTCTCTCAAATAAACATTAAAAAAAAAAGAAGAAGAAGATAGTATATGCAAACACGTAGCCAGTGCCTGGCCTCCCACACACTTTCCAATGTTGCTGTGATTATTCGAACCTCACCAGGTTGTTGGGGATGAAGAAAAACAGCTTCAAAGGACTTCCTTGTTGATTTAAGACCTTATTTAAACTATTTTACACTTGAAAATTTTTTTTAACTTTGAGCGAGTTTGGATATAGACCTTTTAAAGCCTCAGGTACATGTTAGTACAGCTAATCTTCAAGGTTAACTTAGCTTCTCCAGTTGTAAATAGTGTGTGTGGTTCATTCTGCACTTACTCGCTTATTCTGATAAATCCAATTGCATAAACCTTCATTGCCCTTCTTAAAAGGGGGAGGGAAGTACCAAATCCTCCTTGGTACTTTTTTGCGTATGAAAAGGATTTTGAATATCGCCAAGTGTACAGTTAAGCTAGGTTAGTAGTTGACCTTGTTCACTGGAGGGGGAAAATTATCTTTGGCATCTCATCGGCATGATATGAGCCAAATCCGCAAATACTCTGGTTTGTGGTCTGTAGTAAGTGACTAGAAATACTGTATATTCTTGGCCAGCACTCAGAGTTATGTTAATTTTGTGTGGTTATTTTAATTATAAAATAATTTACTTTTAAAATCGGAGTTTGGGAATTTCAGGATAATTTTTTTGGTTTGTTTTAGATGGCGTTAGAAGACTTTGTTACCATAGAGTCTCTCTTTTCCTAATTTGTTTATCCCACATACGTGTCTTTTTCTAAAGTAGACATTTTCACTCTTTTGTGGCATCAGCCCATACTTCTATTTTATTTCTTTGAGATTACAATTGAGTCATCAGTTTTGTGTTTTGTTAAAATAATACCTCCTGAAGTAATATTCGTTAGGATCGGTCTTATTTTTTCCCTTCTTGGAAAGAGTAAGCTTCTGGGAAATACAGTTAGAAAACTATGGGTTTTTAGATTCTTTTTCCAGCATTTTATTACTGGTATGAAAAAGTTTTTGTTGCCTTGGCTGTTAGTTCTGTTTGACAGTGGCATTCTTGATTTGCTTTTTTCATTTTTTTTTTTTTTTACGTTTATTTATTTTTAAGACAGAGAGCATGAATGGGGGAGGGTCAGAGAGAGGGAGACAAAGAATCTGAAACAGGCTCCAGGCTCTGAGCTGTCAGCACAGAGCCCGACGCGGGGCTCGAACTCACGGACCACAAAATCATGACCTGAGCCGAAGTCGACTGAGCCACCCAGGCGCCCCATTGATTTGCTTTTTTCAAAGCCTACTTTAGTATGAAAGGTTACTTACAGAACCTATTTTTTTTTAATTATGGAACTCAAGGGTAATTTATCACTTGCTTTTTCCCTTCTTTCCTTCACATAATTGTAGGAAATTCAGTTCTTTGTTGGAATACTAATCCAACTTTTCTCTTGCCATATTGTTTGTTATTCTTTTTGTTCATTAGCATAGGTATTTTATTGTAATATGTCTGGCAATTAGGCAATTGGTGTTTTAAATCAAAGAGTAAGAATAGAATGGGAGGAAACAAACTTGTCTTCTGAAGGGCCTATGACAGGAAAAAATGGCGTGGGGTTGGAATTTCTAATTGGGATGCGATTATAATGTAGCTTTAGCTTAAAGAGGTTACTTAAAAGTGAAAATTAATAACCAAATGTGTATTTTTAAGCAGTCAGAAAAGGTAACTTTTTGGCTGGATAAGCTAATAGTGGCGAGTTTTTGGTGATTCACCCCGCCCCGAGAGAGTTAGCTAATATTGATGAACTCTAAAATCTCACACTCTGAATTCCACCTTCAGCTATGGTATAAGTTTGGGTCAAATCCTGAAATCTGTTTCACTGAAAAGAGTGCTAAGGAAAATGTTCCCCCTACTCAGATGAAGGCAACAGCTGGACTTCTGTAAGCTCAGTGTAAATGCAGCACTTTGCTCAGTTGTAGCCTGAAATGTTAGTTTTGTTCCCACCACGTCTGGCTTTACCCTTCCTCATTTCCTCATGGCATTTCTCATTTGTAAAGCTGGCTGAGCCTGTTCGTGCTGTTGTGGTTGCCTCGAGGGCAGAGTGAGTAAGTTGCATGATGAGCCATAAATCAAGGGGCATAGACTCATCTTTCCTTTCCTCAAGATCAGACATGCAGCAAGTAATTCAATATATAATTATGAATTGATAGAGGAAAGAATTGGTACTAAAACTTTTTTTTTTTGCTATTCTTTATTTGTTATTCGTGTTAAATTCTGGTAAGGATTATGGATTGAGCAAGCCTTTTGAAGAGAGGGTGTCTGTGTGTGTAAGTGTGTGTGAGTTTTGGTTTAGGTTTGGGCATGCAGGAGGTTGGGTGACTTTTAAAAGTTGTCAGGAGCTTAGAGCTGCTGATCCTTGGTGTGTGATGTCTTGAAGGGAAACATGTTGGGACGTGTTATGTGGAACCAAGTTAGCCAAATGTCTAGAACATATTCCTACTTTAAATGTAGAATTCAGTAAATAATCCTTCATCTACCAATCTTTGTCTACACAGACAGGATACTTTACATTTTTACTTTTGATCTTTTTTCACTTGACTTTGATATATACATTTAGAAAATCTCTCATAAAGTATTGCTTAAAATGAATTAAGCAAAGCTGCTTCTCTTGGTTCAGGGAATTATGTACACATAGTCAGATCAGAGCTGTATTGTAATCCCAGCTCTCTTACAGACGAGCTAGTGGACTGGGTAAGTTATGGAACTTCTCTAAATCCTAGTTTCTTCATCTGTTTGGTTTTACTCTTATCTATCTGGTAGGGCTATTGCAAAAACTGGAGGAAACAGTGTGTGTGGGGTGTGAAATGTTTAATAAATGTCATCATTTATGTCACTAGATTCTGGGAAATGATAGGTGCTGTGATAGATGCATAGAGAACAGAAGGAGGTAGGGGCCTGTGCTTAGGAAATATACAGTACGGTTGAGGACAGAAATATTTTATGAGAATGGTAATATCTAATCAACTCTTAAATTGACGGTTGCAGCCTAGAGCAGTTAGGGAGGGTATTGTTGCTGGGTAGGAGTTACCTATGGTCTAATTTGGTTAGGGGATTAGAAAGATAAGAGAGCTTCATAGACTAGTTAACTGAGGAAAGGTGAGAAGGCTAGAAACCTCTTTATAGGAGAGAGAAAACAGTGGTTTGAATGGAATATACTCTCCCCATTCCTATTCCTTCAAAGCTTGATTTCAACCAATATTCTGTTTGGGGATAGAATGTTGTGATGTGGTAAACGTTCCTGTGCTGTTCTGCTTTTTGGCCATCTTCAAGCAATCGCTCTTCGTTTAGGCCAGAGGTCAGCAAACTTTTTCAGTAAAGGTCCAGATAGTCAATAGTTTATACTTTTTGTAGGCCACATATGGTCTCTGCTCATATTTTTCTTTTTATAATCCTAAAAATGTAAAATCCATTTTTCTGTTTTTGATCGTCCAAAAACAGGCTGACCATCAAGGGTTGACTCTTGCAATGTTTTCTTTCATTTCCTAAGATAGGGTGTGTGTGTGTGTGTGTGTGTGTGTGTGTGTGTGTGTGTGTGTATTTACTGATAGGGGTTTTGATACAGCACTGTACAGGTCCTTACATGGGATTTTTTTAGCCAATTTTCTTGAAACTGTTCAGTAATGGTCTCCTATATTATAAAAATTTTCTAGGGGTGCCTGTGTGGCTCAGTCGGTTAAGTGTCCAACTTTGGCTCAGGTTATAATCTCAGAGTTTTTGGGTTCAAGCCCAACATCAGGCTCTGTGCTGACAGCTCGGAGCCTGGAACTGGCTTTAGATTCTGTGTCTCCCTCCCTGCCCCTCCTCTGGTCACGTTCTGTCTCTTTCTTAAAAATAAATGTTTAAAAAAATTAAAAAAAAACAACAACTTTCTCTGATCATTCAGTGGATGGTGAGGGGTGAAGTTGGAACAATTGGGAACCATTAGCCTATACGAGTGGTTCCCAACCTGGAGTGATTTTTGCCCACTTGGGGACATTTGGCAATGCCTGGAGATATTTTTAGCCAGAACTCAGGTGGGTAGAGGCCAGCATGCTAGTAAAAATCCTATAGTACACAGGATCCCCACCCTATGCACCACCACCCACCCACCCCAAACAAAGAATTGTCTTGGCCAATAGTGCCAAGGTTGAAATAAAAGTGATTTATACAGTGGGATTGGTCTCCATTTCTTGGATACTTTTCTCTTGATTCCATCGTAGCCCCTGACAAGGCCAAAAGCAATTATTCTAATTGCAGGGTTCCAGGGGTGCCTGGGTGGCTCAGTTGGTTAAGTGTCTAATTCTTGAGTTTGGCTCAGGTCCATGATCTCACAGTTCATGGGATCAAGCCCTGAGTTGGGATTCTCTCTCTCCTCTTCATCTTCCCTGCCCCCGTTCGCACGTGTGCGCTCTCTCTCAAAATAAATAAACGTTTAAAAAAAAAAAAGAAATTGTAGGGGTGCCTGGGTGGCTCAGTTGGTTAAATATCCAACTCTTGGTTTTGGCTCAGGTCGTGGTCTCGCATTTCATGAGTTCAAGCCCCGCATCTGGGATCTGGGCTCCATGCACTCAGTGCAGAGCCTGCTTGAGATCATATCTCTCCCTTTCTCTCTGCCCCTCCCCCTCTCATTCTGTCTCTCTTGAAATGAATAAATAAACTTAAATATTAAAAAAGAATTGCAAGGTTTCAAGGGACTGTTCAGTGGCAGGGTTTGCGTGGTAAACTATGGCTAGTCACAGCTAGTCCTTCTTAGTTCTGTAAGGATTCTTAAAGTACCCCTCCTCACCCCCTCCCTTGCCTTCCCAGAAAATTTAGGGCAGTTGTCTCCCCAGAGTATCTTCATCATTTGTTTCTACTGTTTCTGTCCTGTCGTACTTTTTGAAAACAACACTGGATTAATACTTACTGTATACCTTCCATGGATAATCATTTCATTTTATTTTTAAGATTTTATTTTTAAGTAATCTCTACACCCAACATGGGGCTCCAACTTACAGCCCCACGATCAAGTGTCACATGCTCTACTGAGCCAAGCAGGTGCCCTGATAATCATTTTAATGACCCGTTCCATGGTCATTGCTCAGGTGGAAGCATCCATCTCCTGGGATTGATTTTCTAATTCCTGAGGGGTCAGCACATTTATTTCATCACTAGATGATGTAAACGGTGGGATTAGGGGGTGGGGAGTATAGAAATTACCATTTCAGCTTGATGATTATCCTGTGAGTATACAAATAGGCATCTGGTGAGTTCAGAATTTTGGTCATAAATGTGACTCTCAAAGTGTGATTATTATGGGTTATGAAAGTTGGTTACCCAAGGGTTCTAGGATGAGGGGGAGGACATCGCTTTTTATAATGCCTGCTTTGTGCCTTGGACTTGTTTTATCTCATTTAATCTTCACAAAAATGCCCAGGGAGGTAAAGATTATCACAGCTTTGGCTTTTCAGATAAGCTGAAGTTTAGTAGGGTTAAGTAATTTGCCAAGGAACATATGCCTGCATTTCTACATGTAGTATATTTAACTGCAGAGAAATGTAGCCGGATGAGGGGCAACACAAAGTGAATTTGCACAGCACCGTGGGAAAACAACGTCTCTTTAGTGGAGAAAGAAAGGAGGAAGGGGGGGTGGAGCTTGTGGAAGGATGAAATGGAAAGGGATTTTTAATTGAATGGAAAAGGATACTTATTGCTCATTGAATTAACTCCTCAGATGATTGGCTATAATGCTTGGTGGAAGTCAGGCTCTCTGAACTGTTTGAATCTTGTATCCTCTTTGATTGCTGTGAAGTAGTGCTTTGAAGTTTTTCTTAATGTCTGTCTTCGTTTTTTACCCTTATTATAAAATACCAGTTAGAAAACTAAAATAAAGGCAAACAACCACCCAGATTGCTGTTTTCATTTCAAATTGGAGGAAAGATAGGTCCCACAGTGTTATCTGTTGTATACGTTGTGTACTGTATTATGAAATTTATGCAAATTTATACATAATACAAAGTATGACTGTAGTATTGAAACTTAGAAATAACAAAATTAAACATTTTAATGACTTCTTAAGCAACCATTTTGTCAAAGATACATGCTTCTTTTAGAGAGATTATAAATTTGTAAAACTTGATGTAAATCTCTTCTGGTCCCACTCTCCAACCCAACTTAAGCCATGCATTTCTCAAAATCCATGTATCCTGGCTTGCTCAAAGCATGTATTCACTTGATTGAGAGGCATATTAGCCATTGTTTGTTAGCTCTGAGTATTTGAATTCTTTCTACAAATTTACTCTCAAAGGACAAGCATTTGCTGCCATCTAAGAAGGCTATACTATATGGCTCTATAAATCTGGTAGGGAAGTTCTGAGTAAAGGTGGCATAGAAATAGTGTCATCACTAATCTGAAGTTGTTGTTTTTTTTTTTTTCAAACAGCCTTAAAAAGCCTTTTGATGCCTCATGATCTTGACTGATGTAACTATCTTTTTTTTTTTTCCTTTGAGAGGGAGAAAGAATCTAGCAGGCTCCATGCCCCGTGCAGAGCCTGATGTGGAGCTTGATCTCACAACCATGAGATCATGACCTGAGCTGAAATTGAGTCAGACACTTAACTGACTGAGCCACCCAGGCACCTGCCTATCTATCTACCTACCTACCTGCCTACCTACCCATCCATCCATTCATTTGAGAGAGAGTGGGGGATATTTATTTATTGAGAGAGAGAGAGAGATGTAACCATATCTTTAAATTTTTTTTAATGTTTATTTGAGAGAAAAACAGAGCTCATGTGGGGGAGGGGCAAAGAGAGAGGGAGACACAGAATCCAAAGCAAGCTCCAACCTTTGAGCTGTCAGCACAGAGCTGGACACAGGGCTCGAACTCACGAACCATGAGATCATGACCTGAGCCGAAGCTAGATGCTTAACCAACTGAGCCACCCAGGCATCTCTAGATGTAACCATATCTTTAAGTCAGTATGATCACTGCCTTGGATGTGCTATAAAGATAATAGGATGAAGAGGTTTACTAACTTTGGTGTATACTAGGTAGTTTGAAACTAAACGAAAGTGCTTAGTATTCATGCCTTTGCTACTACTCAATAAATAGAAATTTTATTACTAGTCGTGCCTCAGGATAGGATTGATTAGGCCATTTTTTTATATATTTGCCCAAGAGGGAAATTGGAGACTCCAAAAAGTGTGGGTGAAGTCCAGACTGATAGGAAGCATCTATTCTGTCATTTCAAATAATTCTTGATCTCAGATGTATTTTACTTGGCTTCTTGGCTCTGTGTAAGTTTAATTTGGGGTTAGAAGCAACCTCACGTTACTTCCTCAAAATGTTTCCTTAACTTAATATCCCAGGTTTAAACCTTGAGAAGAATAGTTCAGTCTCCCGGTATGGAGCCTCTCAAGTTGAAGATATGGGGAATATAATTTTAGCAATGATTTCAGAGCCTTATAGTAAGTATTGCTGTTTTAACAGTTGCAGACGTAGAGTTTGATCCTGCCATTTTTCCCTCATGTATACTTTTAAATCTCCTGCCATATCTTTGTCTTCCTAATAGGTAAAATGATGACTTTTGTTTTCTCATTTTTAGATCATAGGTTTTCAGATCCAGAGAGAGTAAATTACAAATTTGAAAGTGGCACTTGGTAAGTACTAGAGTGGTATTCGGTTTGAGCCTTTTAATTTGTTTTATTCATATTGTGATATTTAACTCTTCTTGTAACTTCACTAAACCTTTTGGCTATCCATTGTTAAAAATATTACGTTATTTATAAAAGAAAGTTGTATCTTAAAGTGAGCTTGGATGTTGGCATTAAACTTAAGTGGAATATTTGTATCTCTAGTCACTATGACCCATAGGTGTTGTATCTGTGACTCTTGCTTTAGCCTCTCAGAACTATTCATCCTCTCACCAGAGAACTTCCAAAGGAAAAATCATAGGCTTTAAAAGAGTTCACAAGGCCCTTACGGAGATAATTTTAAGTATGTTCTATCAACTTCTACTTTAAAGCAAAGGAAATAACTGGCAAGAAGTATGAAATGGTGGTATCTCATTCTGATGACAGAACGGTTTGTAAATCACAGCAGCGAATCCCTGAGATTGCCTGCTGCCTGAAGTGAGCAAAAACTTTGGACATCTTTGCCCAGCGAGAGACTTTGAGGCCTATTTAGTTGGGGAGAAAGTGACTCATTCTGAAAGTGTCCTAGGACTATTAGAAATATGAATATGGGAGGAATAGCACATCAAAAGGTGTTAAAATATATAATAGGTGATTTACAAATGACTCATTAAGGTGTGGGAACTCCCATGCATTTCCATAAACACTCTGATGGCTCCCCTGTTTGATAGGGGAGATATTTTAATGGCAGTGTTCTGACTGCATGCACACATTCCTGATGTGGGTTAATTGTCAGCTTTATGCAGATCTTAACTTTTGCTGTCAAACTGGATTTAAACTCCACTGGTATACTGGCCAGATCTCATAATAAATTTAAACGTATTCTTCTTGGTTCTAGGAACTTACTGGCTATCAGGGTATCAGGAGAACTTTGCTTTCTGTGACTTGATCCTAGGTCCTTTTGAGTTTATGGCAAGCAGGCAAGCAACTCCACTGATAGATGGTTTGTTGAGTGAGCTACCCGTGTGGGACCTGCTTTGGCACTTTCCTTTCTATAGTGAATCACCTAAAGAATACTTTGTGCCCAGATAATTTGTTTTTAATATCTTTATTTTTGAGACAAAAAGAGCATGAGCAGGGGAGGGGCACAAAGAGAGGGGGACACAGAATCTGAAGCAGGCTCCAGGCTCTGAGCTGTCAGCACAGAGCCTGACGCAGGGCTCGAACTCACCAACCGTGAGATCATGACCTGAGCTGAAGTTGGATGCTTAACCGACTGAGCCACCCAGGCGCCCTGAGTGCCCAGATAATTTTTGAGGTTCTGAAATAAATGAGGCAGTATTACAAGTCTGTCTGAACACCAAACAATACCTTATGTGTAACTAGGAAAATGGTAGGAGGGAATAGTTTGGACTCCCTAGTGCTAATTATGCAAACTGAAGTTTTGCTTGACCCACAGCAGCAAGATGGAACTTATTGATGACAACACCATAGTCCGGGCGAGAGGTTTACCATGGCAGTCTTCAGATCAAGACATTGCAAGATTCTTCAAAGGACTCAATATTGCCAAGTTGGTTTTCTTTAATCTCTATTTTGTTTAGTAATCCCAAAGGGATAATGGGTGTCCTACCATTTTTCCTCACTGTGTTTTTCCCCCACTGCTGTCTGTCCTTTTCAAAGGGGAGGTGCAGCACTTTGTCTGAATGCCCAGGGTCGAAGGAACGGAGAAGCTCTGGTTAGGTTTGTAAGTGAGGAACACAGAGACCTAGCATTACAGAGGCACAAACATCACATGGGGACCCGGTACATTGAGGTACGTCCTCACAATCTGAGATCCTTGGCATCTTGAATGAATATTAATGTTGGAAGGCTCAGAAACTGTATTTAATTCCCTTTTCTTTTCTTAGGTTTACAAAGCAACAGGTGAAGATTTTCTTAAAATTGCTGGTGGTGAGTGCTTTTTATATAATGTGGCTATAAGAAGAATCTAAAATTTATTTATATACTAGAATAAATAAGTAGGGTCATGAATTTATTGCTTAAAGAAACAAAGGAATTGACTTTTTTTTTTTTTTTTATAAGTTGGAAACAAGACCCATATGGTATCAGTGACTAAATGTATACACTCACCCTAAGGCTTGAGTCAACCAACTGTCGTTAAATAGCCATTAACAATAGTAACATATGGGAGAGTCTGGCTGACTCAGTAGACCATGTGACTCTTGATCTTGGGGCTGTGAGTTCAAGCCCCATCTTGGGTGTAGAGATCATTTAAAAATAAAACCTTTAAAAACAAAATAGTATCATAAAAAGGTGAAAGGGTCATTGTAAAGTCTTGTACAAAGGAAGAGAGTAGTTCTTAAAAGAAATTAAATAGTCTGAAAACTACTTTGAAACAATCACAGAATACCACACCAGAATACCTGGAATTGTTGTATATCTGCTTATAGTTTTTCTCTCAAGCTTCCTTAACTCATCAATGACCAAAAACATAGTACTTTTCTTGCTCTAATATGTTTGAATATGTAGTGTTTTGTTTGCAGTACTATGGTCAAAAAGAAATGGGAACGGATATTTATCTAATTATTGAGTAATTTGTTACTTTAAAAGCTGTAAGTAATGGATAAAAAATGTTAACTATGGTTTGTCTGACAGATTTTTCCTATACATAAAACTACTTTGTAAGTTTTTATTGCTCTGTTCATACAGCTTTATAACTTTCTCCTTTTAGTATATTATAAATATTTTCCCATGTAACTATTATATGTTAATTACTATACAGTATTAAGTACCATACATTATTTTAAAAACACCCCTGTTGGGCATTAAAAGCTTATTTCCAATTTTTCATGCTAAGTATGTTGCAGTGAATATTTTTGTCTCTGAATATACCACTCATTAGGATACCTCTCTAAAATTAGGATAGTTGAATCAAAGAATATAGGTAGACCTTTTAAGAGGCTTTTGAAAATCTTCTATTGCCAAATATATACTAGGATGACTTTTACTTAAATATAGAGAACTTTTGTATCTCTGCATTATATAGCCCTGGTTAAAATCCTTGCAACTGTTGAACTTGTAGTAAAAACATCCTGTTTTCAATTTGCTGGTATATTTCTATTCTGGCACTTATTCCTTTAGATAAACGAAGGCTTCCAAATTCAGAGCTTCAAATTTAATAGTGCTTCCAGAATCCCAAAGTGATGTTTGATATTGGTTGGTGATAAAATACATTTGGAGTTGCTATGGCTCTGAGGTTCCATGATAGCTAATATTGTAAATTGAAGAAGCAAAGTTAACTAATACGTTCATGCCTGGGATTTCATGGCTTGTAGGTAGTATGATAGTTTGCTCTTAAAGGAAAATGTTCCTGGGGTGCCTGGCTGGCTCAGCCAGTAAAGCATGTGACTCTTGTTCTAGGGCTTGTGAATTAAAGCTCCATGTTGGTGGTAGATGTGCATTTGAATATTTGCTATGTGGCAATATTGTACAAAATGCTTTATGTCAGGCAGAATGTTGATAAATCTTGAAATTAGCTGCCATGTATGTTCATTATACTTCCCTTAACTTGATTATTTTTGAAACTTTCTTAATAAAACATAGTCAGGAAAATAATAACAAAAGTCACCAAAGTGCTTCATGTATAGTAACTTATTTAATTATCATAATTTATGAAGTAGGTAATTTTACCTCCACTTTTAGATGAGGATACTAAAAGATAGGGGTTAAACTTGACTAAAGTCATAACCTAGTAAATGGCAAAGTCAAGATTGGGCCCAGACATTCTAGCTCCCTGACCAATGCCCTTACCTATCATAATGACTTACTGCCTCTCTGTGAGAAGAATACAGTGGTTGGTGCATGATTTAACTGTCTGGCCACCTTCCTAAGTTAACAGGTGTTTTATGAAAACGGTAGGGGAAAAGTTTCAAACTTGTGGGAAGAGAATTCTGATTCCTGGGATGTTGTCATGAATTCAGTGGGAGTGTGAATTTTAATTAAAAACTCAAGACATTGCCAAGAATTTTGCCATTTTAAATTTGGTAAAGTTGATGTCTTAACCATTTCTCCCCATGTTTCCTGGTATTTGTGTTCCCTAGGTACGTCCAATGAGGTAGCTCAATTTCTCTCCAAGGAAAATCAAGTCATTGTCCGCATGCGGGGGCTCCCTTTCACGGCCACAGCTGATGAAGTGGTGGCCTTCTTTGGACAGCATTGCCCCATCACTGGGGGGAAGGAAGGCATCCTTTTCGTTACCTACCCAGATGGTAGGCCAACAGGGGATGCTTTTGTCCTCTTTGCCTGTGAGGAATATGCACAGAATGCATTGAGGAAGCATAAGGACTTGTTGGGTAAAAGATACATTGAACTCTTCAGAAGCACAGCAGCTGAAGTCCAGCAGGTTGGTTTTTTAAGAACATTTTGGTGCTTAGTGTGATTTATTATTTATTTCCAAGAACAAGACTACATTATTTATTGTGCTAAAATAAAACTTGAGAAATACAGAAAGTGTAAGTGCATTTTTAAAATTTTTCATTCCATAATTAAAAGATAACCACTGTTATTTTCTATATGCATAGGAAAAATACTATGTTTTTATATAATTAGAATACTGCTATAGATAAACTTTATATTCTGTTTAAAACCTACGTATCTTGAGGAGTCTGAGTGGCTCAGTTGGTTAAGTGTCCAACTCTGAATTTTGGCTCGGGTCATGATCTTCCGGTCCATGGAATTTAGCCCCCCAAGTCAGGCTCTGTGCTGACAAGTCAGAGCCTGCTTGGGATTCTCTCTCCCTCTCTCTCTGCCCTTCCCCCTCTCACATGTGTGCTCTCCCTCTCTGTCTCAAAATAAATAAGCTTAAAAAAAAAACGAAAAGTCTCTTACCAATAAAAAAAGAAAAAAGAAAAAAAACTTCCATATCTTGGAAGTTTACCCATGTCTAAAAAGTTCCATTTTTATCAACGTTTTTTATTTATTTTTTTTTGGGACAGAGAGAGACAGAGCATGAACGGGGGAGGGGCAGAGAGAGAGGGAGACACAGAATCGGAAACAGGCTCCAGGCTCCGAGCCATCAGCCCAGAGCCTGACGCGGGGCTCGAACTCACAGACCGCGAGATCGTGACCTGGCTGAAGTCGGACGCCCAACCGACTGCGCCACCCAGGCGCCCCAAAAGTTCCATTTTTAATATGTCTCAAAGGTACATGATTTATTTAGAGAACCCATTGTACATTTAGGTTGGGGTTTTTTTCTCCTATAAGAAATTTCTAGATAAACATGCTTATAAAACTCAACTTCTGGTTGATTTCTTTAGAACTGGATGGTGTGAGCTTTTAATGTTTTTAATAACTTACCAAATTTATTTCCCAAAAGGCTTACTCAGTTCCATACTGCTGGTGACAGCATGAAGTGCCCTTTTGTCCTGTTATTGCCTTCCAGAATTCAGAGTTGTTTTTGAGGCACAGATGGGACAATCGTTTGCCCCACATGGTCCAGGCATGAAGCCATCTGCAGGGTTTCAAGCGTTTTGACTATTCTTGACTTACCAGCTGAATGGTCTTCAAGGGTCTGTTCATTTTTCCTTGTATCTGAGATCATGTGGACTGCCTCACCTGTGGCTCTTCCAATTTCTTTTACTTGGGTCCCATAGTAGAACAGAGTCACTTTAATGATTCATTTTTGTCCTCTTCACAAGCAATTAGGACACTGACTCCACTATTATTTCTATGAGTTCATAAAATGATTTTGTCTAGCTTTTTTCTGCAAAGCCCATTGTGTATTGTGGTTTGACATCATTGCCCAAAGTTGAAAAGAACGTTTCACCTGGTAGAATACCAACATGTTTTTATACCTACAGTGAACAGAGGTGACATTCCGAGCTAGTTCTGCATCCTGATGTCCTCCTGTTCTTGAACCCTAATCTATGAACATACTTCTACTTTAAGTAATTCTGTACCTTGTTGAAAATTAGTATCATAAACTCTGAATTTCTAAAATATACTAAATGTGCTTGAGGCTTCACATATTACATCCATCAGTGCCAAACCAGAGGAGGTGAAAATGAGACTTTAGATCTTTAATTGGAAGAAAAGTTTCATGGAAATCTTGGCCTAGAACAGACTACTCCAGGGCCTTGGCTACTGTATGTTGATTGGTTTGGGTATAGAGTATGCTGCCTCTGTATGACTTTAATGTGGTTTTGGTTATAGATGAGCTTCCTCTCTAACCCCATCCTACTGACTTATTTAAGAAATGCTGAGGTAATCATATGCTCTGCACTGTCATCTTCTCATACTCATACAAGTAATCATTTCATTCAATAACTATTTGCTCACCTCCTATTTGGCAGTTATTGGAAGGTGCCTGACCATGTCCTGTCCTGAGTTTGTCTACAACTATATTTATTTTCATGTTCATCCTGTAATGTTTGTTACATTATTTGTATAATTTCTTTTTATTTTTTTTTCTTTTTAAATCTTGCTGTCTCTTTAAAGTTTATTTGGCTGTGTTTGTATTTATTTTTGTCACCTCTTACTTAGATAGCAACCAGACAGGGTGTGAGTGAGAAAATCAGAACAATTTTTTGGGGAGGGTTTTGATTCTATATTTCCGGTTTATAGGATGATGAAGGCTACCGTAGTAAGTTCAGAAAACCTAGGGATGTCACACATTGTTGCACAAGGACCTTCTAGTATTATAAACAAGTAGGCATGTTCTAAACTAAAACAAAAGTAGACCAGAACCTTACAATAAGGTTTTGCCTGGCAGTAATCCTTTCTCCTAAATATACCTGACCTCTCATTCATTGTCAAGATAGCTGAATTCCATGACTTTAAAAGATAGTCAAGGGGCACCTGAGTGGCTCAGTCAGTTGAGCATCTGACTTTGGCTCAGGTCATGATCTCGCAGTTCATGAGTTCAAGTCCTGCATCGGGCTCACTGCTGTCCATGCAGAGCCTGCTTCAGATCCTCTGTCCACCTCTCTCCTTCCCCACCCCCGCTTGCTCTCACTCGCATGCGCTCTCTCTCAAAAATAAACATCAAAAAAAAAAAAAAAAGATAGTCAAGATGTTCTGTCTTGCTACTATCACAAATTCACATGACAACTGATTATTTTGATGGTCACCAAATGATTTTTTTTCTTTCATTTTTACATTACCAGTTATTCTGTTTTGGGCTGTATACGTTATTATAAATGTAGCGTTATATAATCCAGAGTCATTGTTTGACCTGTGGTTCCTTTATTATGTCATTCTCTTGCTTGAGTTTGGAGGTAGAATGTGGTAACAGTATTAAGGGAAACACTGTGCCTGGTGAAATGAAATCTAATAGATTGCTACAAATGTCCACATTTAGCAATATGTCTGGTTTTTATAAAAGCAGCATACTCTCAGGTTATGTGTCCTGAGACAGTGATGTACTTGTCCAGTAGACAAGTCCTTAATCTAAGTGTGTTGTGTGTGGCACATGCCTCAGCAGACATCTGACAAAAGTAGGGATCATGCTTTCCCAGCTGAAAAGCATGGATCCCTTTCTCCATAAGTGCTTCTCAAGCTTTAATATGCTTATGAATTACCTGGGGATCTTGTTAAAATACAGGTTCATATTTATGAGGTCTGGGTTGGAGCTGAGGAGACACATTTCTAACAGACTCCACAGCGCTGCTGGTGCTGGTTTGCAGACCATGTTGGAAGAGTAAGGCTCTAAATCACTTCTCTTTTGCTTTGAGTATAGGTGCTGAATCGATTCTCTTCGGCCCCTCTTATTCCACTTCCAACCCCTCCCATTATTCCAGTACTACCTCAGCAATTTGTGCCCCCTACAAATGTTAGAGACTGTATACGCCTTCGAGGTCTTCCCTATGCGGCTACAATTGAGGACATCCTGGACTTTCTGGGGGAGTTTTCCACAGATATTCGAACTCATGGGGTTCACATGGTATTGAATCACCAGGTAAGAAAGTTACTTATCGAACGCTGACTTGCTTATTTTTATGATCAAAGGCTCTCTTCCAGTAAAAAAAAAAAAAAAAGAAAAAATGTACAAATGTTCATCAGCTGTGTAGTAAGTCTTTAAGGAAAGATTTAACTGTAAATGGAGGAGGTCTTTAAAATGGACTCCAGAAAGAATGCTATCATTAGCCTGGTAATTTAAATTCAGCTCTGATTCCATCATTATTTATATCGGTCAAATTATTTGCCTCAGGAAGGAGACAAATACATTATTAGTCTCATACAACATTTTTCTGAGCTCTGCTGTTGTAGTGTGAAAGCGATTATAGACTGTATATAAACCAATGAGCATGTCTGTGCATCAGAGTATTTTATATTTATAGACTGTTTAGAAATGGCTTATTTTATATGTATGACCTCAAATGACATTTAGTAAAATGCGAAGTTAGTAAGGATTTGTGTATGTACCACCTGGAACAGTATGTGATCATAACAGGTGCTCAAATGTATTAATGAATTGTGGAGAAGTCTCCATCAAAGTGGAACCAAATTCTAACTGTATACAAGTATACTTATGAGTATATTAGCAGTAGTTCCTGGCTTGGTGTCCTTTGATTTTTGGTTAAATAAAATTAGTCCTATTTGTTGCTGAATAATTTACCAGCATTGTGTGCTATTATAAGCAGGACAAAATTTCTAAAAACCCCTAAGCCAAGTAATTCTAATTAAAATTTTGGAACTCTCTATTAAAAGCAAAGTTGAATTTTTGAAAATGTTTTCTTAGTATTATGGTTTAAATCTAGATTTGTATTGGAAGTTCCAACATTTTTCTAAATTGCTAGTCTCTGGCTTTCTCTTCTCATGTGGAGATTTGGTCATATTCATAACCATAATCCTGTCCCACTGGAAAGTACATCCCTCTGGGGATGAGGAATCAGAAAACATCCTGAGCCTCTGGCTTGGGTTTCCACACCAGCACATGCTCATTCTTACTCGTATGTCAATATTAAGCTACGCAACTTTTTATCTTACACACCCTCAGCATGCTTCACTGGGGGGAGTCGTTTTAAATAAAACCTCCCCACAATTCAGCATCACCAGGGGATTATTTTGTTTCTCTTTGAGCACCATTTCTAATAACCTAGGGGCTATTATAATTCTTTGATTAACCACAGTAGACCTATTTGTCTCTTATTGACCCACATGACCTATTATGATTGCACTTGGGAGAAATGCTTCTTTAATGATGGACAAGCTTTTAGCTGCCTCAAAGATGTTAGGTTTCCATCTTGGATTGGGTTTCCATGGTATCCCTAATTTCCCTGGTATGGTAACTCTTATGGTAACTTGCATGGTTATAATTTGCACCACATAGTCCCTTAGAGATTTTTAAAGAAATCCATAAAAAAGGAATCTTAAAAACTGATTGTGTCTTTTTCTCCCCCACAAAATGTCCACGTTAAATAAAGCCAAGGTGTTCTGGTTCTGTGAAACAGAAATCTAGTGTGGTTTTAAACAGGATTTTTAGCAAGCTATTAGTAATAGAGGAAGTATCTATAAACACCTGTCTGACCAAGGTTTAAGATGGAGGTGCCAGGGAAGAGATGAAAGAAGGGCTCCCACGCAAGACTTTTAGTACAGCTTTCACCAACCCCCACGGTGCTTTGCATCTCCCGTTTCCTTATCCCCCTTCTCTATTCCTAAGCCCACATCACAACCTAGGCTTCAGGGAGAAGGGAAAGGGATGTTGCAGGTCAATGATAGACAACTGAGAGCCAAAAGAGAACACTGGTTTAGTCAGCTTCTTGTAGGAGGATACATAAAGCTCTTATACTGGTTCTATTCCTAGCTTTTCTCAATCAAATAAGATTTAATGAGGTTTTTCAGAAATGCAAAACCCAATATACGATCCTATACTTTGAAACCACAGTTACAAGGAGACCCTTTCAAAACCCTGTAAATCTGATACTAACTAATAGGAATGAGAAAGGATCACTTTTAGCTACAAGCCCTCAAAACTGTTTCCAAGGTTTTATGGGCCATTCTGGTGATTAGGTGATGAAATGCGAATCAGATTTCAGTAGACAACACTTGTCACCCAGATTTTGTGGCTAAAACGTCTGTACTATGGGTGATTGTCACTTTGCATGTTTTGTAAGCAACCATTTCCTTGTTGAAGGAGACAGTCTCCTTTTGTTTTTATTCTTCCCCCACACGCTCAGGGCCGCCCATCAGGAGATGCCTTTATCCAGATGAAGTCTGCGGACAGAGCATTTATGGCTGCACAGAAGTGTCATAAAAAAACCATGAAGGACAGATATGTTGAAGTCTTTCAGTGTTCAGCTGAGGAGATGAACTTTGTGTTAATGGGGGGCACTTTAAATCGAAATGGCTTATCCCCACCGCCATGTAAGTTACCATGTAAGTTTTTCTTGGGTCTTGGCGCTATTCTACGCTATATGCTGGTAGGTGCTTAAGCTGCTTTCATAACTTTCTGTGCCCCTGGTTCTTTCTAAGGCAGGTGAGATGGTTACATAAGGCTTTCCCATCTGAAATCGGTAGTATCTGGTAATCATTTAAGACCTTGGTTGTGGACACCCATAATTAGAGATGCTACGAATACCTCCTTTCAAATTATATTCTTGCTTTTCCAGTGATAAGCACTTGATTTCTGAAGCTTAGTGTGCTCAAGATAAGCACTGACTCTGAGAGGCAACCTGGCTATGTAGATATTTTAATACGCATTTAAAGGTAAAA
This sequence comes from Panthera uncia, assembly GCF_023721935.1. NCBI lineage: Eukaryota > Metazoa > Chordata > Mammalia > Carnivora > Felidae > Panthera > Panthera uncia. Next base: position 41,680,319 of record NC_064812.1, on the reverse strand, counting down.
TAAATATGGCTGGATCCTTTTTCTTTTCCTTCTGCTTTTTTTTTTTTTTTTTTTTTAAGAAGGGTGATTGATGCCCATTTTGCATTTTTAATTTTTTGAGCATTAAGTATGTCTTTGGAAAGGACAACCTGGGGAGCATTTCTCTTGCTTTCCAGGATATCTGTAATGAGTAAGTTAGTAAAAACAAAAACAAACAAAAAAAAACCCATATATATATATGTATATATACACACACACACATATATATATATACACATAAATGCGTAAATAAATTAGCCAAAGTTTCCATTGGATCGCAGGATCAGTGCTTAATTTCAAGCCATGCTCTTGCTCATTGGCACCTGGGTGCAAGCCATCTGGAATCCTGTTTGAGAGGAATAAGCCCTTTAGTCTGGAAACCATGTTCTGGATAGTGAGGGACATTTGGGGATCTTATGTTAAAACTTGAATCTTTTTGACACAGTTTTCACTTTTGAATAAGACATACCTTGTTAGGAGTCATACTGGGTATGTTCAAAGAATGTAGCACTTGGAATGTAGTTCAAAGATGACTGAGAAAGCAAACTGGATTATGTGCTTGATCCCAATAAAATGAGGAGTGTTAGGACATCGCTTTCTAATAAAGAGTATCTTTACCAATGAAACTATTTGATAAAGTATTTTTCATAGAAGATTTGGTGGGGCTTAATCCTTTTTTTCCCCCTTGGACTTCCTAAATGCTAATAATATTCCATTTACCTGCTGCTTGCTGTTGGTGAATAGGAGTTGATGACTAATGGCTATCAAGTTTTGAAAACTTATGATTGGGTTTAAGCAGTATCTTAAAGTAATCTTAGTCCTATGTATCCTGTCCATAAACCACTGATAATATCAGTAACTTTCAATTTCCTTTAGTGATAATGTTATCAAACATTGTGAGATAAGGGAATTTCTTCGTGGTGTATAACCCAAGTTATTCTGCTGTGGTTATTCTGCTTTTACTTCTCTCTTCCTAGTGGAAAACTGGTCAATACAGACTTTCTTCTTAAGACTTCATTTTTCCCCCTTTCCTCCTACAAGTCCTAAAATAATAGAAAAAAATTTAAATTTTTTTTGTAAAAATAGATTTCCATGTATTTTAATATTCTTCAAAAATTTTAACCCAAATTAACTACTTACAAGTGGAAGACATACTCATTTAAAAAATAAAAAATAAAAGAATTCTAATCAATACATTGTAATATTATGCCTGTTCTACTGGAGTTTTTTTTCCCTGCCAACTCTAGGTGATTTCCTATTTTTACAGCAACCAAAAAACTTAGGGAAATTGCATATATTTTTTATCTACTCTCAATGACTAAAGAAGTTAAAATAGTGATTGGAAATTCCCACTGAGGAGTTTCTTGTTCAATGTGGAAAGAAATGCTGCTACAGTCTCAGTGGTTTAAAGTTTAAAACATTAATTTGTTCATTGAAATTTTAACTTTTGCAAAAAGTTGAACATTGGAAGGTGAATTCCACTTTTCTAATCTATGAATGTATACATCTGATTTTCTCTTAGGGGTATAAGAATAGCTCTTTTCAATTGAGGAAAATCCAAATCCGGGCAGCCTAGTCTGTTTTGTTATCAAAAATTTCTACCTTTCTTTATATTGTCACATAATGAATTACTTGATAGTTCAAAAGCAAGATATAGGCATAAGCTTTATAATTTTCTGTATGACTTAGTGCCTCAATTTGTTCTGTTTGCCCTTTTGTGGAGTCTTGAAGGCCAGGAATCATAATTTTAAAATTTATGTACATTAAGGACCAAACATGCATCACAGTTTTTGTTGAATTATGAAGGAGATACCTAAAAGTTGAATAGGAGATCGATATGTTGGTCTTTGGTTTATGTACCCCCACTCAGACTCTTACTCATCACCATACACGTGTAGAAACTTTTAAGAAAAGCATAAGACAATAGAGATTTTCCTGTGAAAAGGTATCCCTTGGGCCTCTGTTATTTACAAACTATATTAGATAGTTCCTGGTGTAGAAATTAAAGTCAGGAATTCCAAATTCAGGCCACCCCTCAGTTATCTCTTCTGTCGGGTGCAGATGGCCTGGATAGTTATATTCATCCCGCTTGATAAAGCCACTGTCTAGTAATGAGTCTGATTTAAAAGGGTTATGGGGCCTGGAAGATGTTGAATAACTGGAAGTTAATAGAATTTCATCCTTTTCTATTTTCTGTTTAAACTGAGCTTTTTATCAGCTGATGCTTGGAAGCCTTGAACATATATTTCTTGAGAGTTATTTTTCAGGTTACATGTGGTCTTTTGTTTTTTTTAATTATTATTTTTTTATATTAAATATGATTTATTGTCAAATTGGTTTCCATACAACACCCAGTGCTCATCCCAACAGGTGTCCTCCTCAATGCCCGTCACCCACTTTCCCCTCTCCCCCACTTAATTATTATTTTAGAGAGAGCATGCGTGAACAGAGGAGAGGGACAGAGGGGGAGAGTGAGTGAGTGAGTGAGAGAGAGAGAGAGAGAGAGAGAGAGAGAGAGAGAGAGAGAATCTTAAGTAGACTCCTTACTCAGCACAGACCCTGATGTGGGGCTCCATCCCAGGACCCTGGGATCATGACCTGACCCAAAATCAAGAGTCAGATGCTCAACCAGCTGAGCCACCCAGGCACCTCTGTTGTCTGTTTTTTAAAAACAGGTCCAAAAAGTTAGATAGCTTCAAATCCCACCTTCTGGGTTTTGTTTAGGTGGAAATAATGCAGTTAATCTATTCTTAGATCCATTCACTCTGGTGTCATCTATGCTTGGGCATAATGCATGGAACTGGTTAAGTTGTTTTTATCATAACAATTTGCATCTCATGCTTACTACAGAGTAGTTAATAAGATGAAAGAACAGCATAGCTCTCAAAAGGGCAACAACAACCCAGCTTTTAATTTGAAGTTATGCTAGATGTGAGTCCTGTGTTTGTTTCCTCAGAGGGTTAGTTTGTAGTAACTGGCACTCAAGAGTAGAAAATAAAAATCGGGTGCCTGGGTGACTCAGTCGGTTAAGCATCTGACTTGGGCTCAGGTCATGATCTCGTGGTTTGTGGGTTCAAGCCCCATATCGGCTTCTGTGCTGACAGCTCAGAGCCTGGAGCCTGCTTCGGATTCTGTGTCTCCCTCTCTATCTGCCCCTCTCCTGCTCGCTTGCTTTCTTTCTTGCTTTCTTTCTTTCTTTCTTTCTCTCTTTCTCTCTCTCTCTCTCTTTCTCTCTTTCTCTCTCTCTCTCTCTTTCAAAAATAGACAAACATTTAAAAAAAATCATGTCATGAAATCGTTGAAAAGACGTAAAAGTTCACTTGCTAATTGGTTTCTCCCAATTTCCAGGTATTCGGGTTTTGAGATTATTTTTAGGTGTTATCTGTGTAATCAAAAGGAAGTTATTTGGACATTTTAATCAAATTTTGTATGAAGGATCAGGTTTCAACGATTGATGAGTTGAAGATTCACCAAAAAATTACCAACCTTAAAAATGTTTTTACAGATTTGTAGAAGATTACACATTTGAGAAAGTTCACGTTGTTATAAAGAATTCAGAAAATATTAAATCTATGCAATAATAAAAAAAAAAAGCTGCTTGGGATGACAAAGAGCTAGTCTCTTCAAAATGTATGGATGTGTGGAACGCTGACCTTATGGCTTTAGTGTTAGCACATGTGTCAGTTGTGACAAATAGGTCTTAAAGTCTCTCTCTTTGCTTATTTAGGCCTGTCTCCTCCCTCCTACACATTTCCAGCTCCTGCAGCGGTTATTCCTACCGAAGCTGCCATTTATCAGCCCTCTGTGCTTTTGAATCCACGAGCACTACAGCCCTCCACGGCATACTATCCAGCGGGCACCCAGCTCTTCATGAACTACACTGCGTACTACCCCAGGTGAGGCTCGGGTGGAAGTGGAAGCAAAGGACAGAAACAAAGGACTCCTTTGATGGCCAGTGCCTGGGTTCACAAAAGAATATTGTCTGCCATTGAAGGTTAGGATGGCGGGCAGCAGCCTCTGTCCTATCTCTCTGACCACAGAGGTTGTTTCGAGACCAAAATAAGTTTATTTTTTCACCACATATTGACAGCAGGATCTTTTAGGTTACTCACGGAGACAAATTTCCTTTGTTTCCTGCTCCTGTCTTAGGACCATAAGTAAGTAGCACTGTAAGTATCACAACAGCGTGGCAATATCATGTAACTGGATTTTAAAACAGGAAAATCCATAAGAACAATTATATTTTTTAATTAGCATCAATTCATATGTCGGCCCATAATAAATAAAAACTTTTAAATTTTACAGAACTTGTATTTTGTTCGCCCCACCCCCACCCCAAACCAGTACTAACAAGTCCAAGATGAGATTCGTCAGTACTTTTCTTGGAATCAACATATTTTTAATCCAGTTCATTCTTTTGAGTTCTGTTCAATTTCTGGAAGGCAGGAGGTATAATGGAGAGAAAGCTGTTGGTCTGGAAGTTAGGAGACCTGAGATTTAGTCTCAGCTCTTATTCTAACTGGGGCAAGTCACTTAAGTTTTCTGGTTCTTAAAATATGATAAGATTGACCAAATTTTTGAAGTCCCTTTCACGTCTGATTGCTTGTGAATCTAACTTGGATGTATAATGACATCTCAAAATTTTGTTAAATTTTCTTTTCAAAAAAACTGTTTAGCCAGTAACCGGTTCACGTTATTAGAATAAAATTTTACTTTGGTGCAAGCAATATTGCTCAAAAATTTTTAACTTATCCCAGGCCTTATTTTTCCTTCCCAAGCTATTTGACTGCATGTTTTGAGTACGTCCACCAATATGTAAGTGAAGTTTTTTGATAAGTGATCTGGAAGTTACCTATCCGATCCCCATAGTTGCCATGTCACATTGTAGTTTTCTTCCTTCTCCATCTAGTTTTTGAGAATGGAGCAGAAACTGTAGAATCTCTAGCGGTGAAGCTTGTAACCACAGTTCATTACATTTGTTACTTAATTAGGCATTTTAAAAATATTCACTAATGTTATTATACATGTTCTTTTCTTTCTTTTTTTTAAGAGAGCACATGAACAGGGGAGAGGGGCAGAGGGGGATTGAGAGAGAGAGAGAGAGAGAGAGAAGGAGAAATAGAGGCTTAAGGAGAACCATGCTCAGTTCAGATCCCAACATGGGGCTCCATCCCATAACCCCAGGGTCACGACCTGAGCCAAAAATCAAGAGTCAGACGTTCACCCGACTGAGCCACCCAGGTGCCCCACAGCTATTCTTTATTCTAGTGGGGAAGAATAGGGAGGAAGCAATAATAGTCAGTTGGCCATCTTTTGAAGGTTTGAAGAAGCTCAGAAGCATGAATGATTGTTCATGGTTGAGTACTGTGTCAGGTGCCCAGCCGAGTCCCAGTCTGTCACCTTCTCTGGACCCTGTGACAATCACTTGGGTAGTAGTGGGTTCTGGTTATAAGAAAGATCTTTGTCTACACCATCAGAATGTCAGGAGTGAAAAAGCATTGTTCCTTTGGGTGCTATTTCTCAACTCTAGAATACATTTGCAGAGTATTCGATTCCACTGTTGACTTGTAAGCTGGATCCTATGAAAAGAAGGAATCCCTTAGAAATAGCTAGCTATCGTGGTAAGATGGGAACTTAAGTCTTGAATGGAAACCTCAAAGGCAGGAGGAACTGACATTTATGGCTTGATAGCTCCTGTAATTTCATGCCCTTGCCTGTAGGTTAATTTTTTTCTAGTAGTTTTAAAGTTGGTAAGGTCCTCTTGTTAAGTCTAAGAGTATAGAAATATAGTGAGTACAAGTAGACTCCCATTTTATAAACCTCTAAGTCCAGAAGCAATCACTCTTATTGGTTTGAGAATACACACATATGTTTGCATTTCTAAATAGTGTGGCATACTTAACATGTACTGCTCATTTGTTCCTTTTTTATTTTTGGGAGAGAGAGTGGGGAAGGGGAGCAGAAGGAGAGAGAGCCTGATTGGGGGGCTTGATCCCACAACCCTGGGATCATGACCTGAGCTAACATCAAGAGACAGTACAGTCAACCGACTGAGCAACTCAGGCACCTGTTTCTTTCCTTTTTTTTTTTTTTAAACCTGCCATTATGTCCTTTACATTTTCCCTAAGCAATATTTATATATTTACCTCATTCTTATAACTTCCGCATGATGTCACAAGGGTGAAAATACATGAGAATTTAACAATTCCTTTATTTTTAGACCTCTAATTTAAAAAAATTTTTCTCAGGGCACCTCGGTGGCTCAATCAGTTGAGCATCTGACTTTGACTCAGGTCATGATCTCACAGTTCGTGAGTTCACACCCCATATTGGGCTCGCTGCTATCAGCATAGATCCTGCTTCAGATCCTCTGTCCCCCTTCCTCGCTGCCCTTCACTGCTTGTACTCTCTCAAAAAAAAAAAAAAAAAAAATTTAAAAAAAAAATTAAAAAAATTTGTTCTCTATTAAAGTTTGTATTGATCTTTAAGTACATCTATTTCTGTAGGACAATTTCACAGAAATGAAATTTTTAATCAAAGATCATGTGTATTAAATTTAAGTTAATACTTTCAAATAACCCCTAATATATTTCATTATTTTAATTGACATTTCCCTAATTGTAATGAAATTGCCCACATAAACAAGGTGTTGAAACATGGGAATGTCCTCTTATTTATACTGCAAAATCTAGAACAATTTTTAAAAATGAATTCCAAAAAACTATAAAGTAGTTCACAGTTTTGGAATAATACCACTAAACTCTAATCTGACATGACTATAAAGCATTTGAGGTTATTGAAAAATTGCTGCGTAAGCTTTCATGTATATTTTGACCATATTCCCTGATAAATGGAGGAAGTCTTAAGAGAGCAACTGTGAGGCTAAAAAAGGATATTAATTAGAAGTGTTGGAGTTTGTGTCTCTTTTTAAAGATTTTTAAATTCCCTACTTTTTTATAAAATATGTCAGTTTGACTTGAAATTAATTTAATGTGTTCATTACTTTAAGAGTTTAAGATGCCAAGTATTTTGCAGAATTTTTAAAGCATGTCCCTCAAAAAGAAGTGATTGGTTTTAACTGTTTAAGATTTTATTATTATTTTTATTTTTATTTTATTTCGACTATTCTCTGCCCCTGACATGGGCCTCGAACCTATGACCATGAGAACAAGAGTTGCATGCTCTACTGACTGAGCCAGCCAGGCACCCTGGTTTTAACTGTTTTTGACTTTCAATTTAACTGAGCAAACTATTACTTAGTACCTCTGTGTGATATCTGTTGGGAACATAACAAAACCTGGACTCTTTCTGGTATAGAGCAGCTGATGGAGTATGTATGTAACCCTGTGCAAAGTCAGTGCTGTCAGTGGTCTCCTTCAGCTCGAGAGCATTTGTCTTTATTTTGTCTCTAACTTGCTCTCTTTAAAAATTTGAAGATAAACTCTCCAGTGGCTACTGCTCTGAGATATGGCATCTTTTATCATAAGGATTTGGGTTTCTTGAGCAACAATTTAAGGAGAAAACATGAATTGTTTGTTTGTTTATTTAATGTTTATTTTTGAGAGAGAGTGTGAGCGTGCCCACGCTTGAGCTGGGGAGGGGCCGAGAAAGAGGGAGACACAGGATCCGAGGTGGGCTTTGTGCTGACAGCAGACACAAACTCAAACTCACGAACCTCGAGATCATGACCTGAGCTGAAGTCGGACATTTAACCAAATGAGCCATCCAGAGGCCCCATGAACCACTTAATACTAAATAAGTTTTTGGCAGTTTAAATGTGTGGCTGTGACAATAACATCATGAAGAGTAAGTGAAATAAAAGCATATGTGGTTTTTATTTTCTGTTTATGGACATTCTTTCTCCTCCTTTTTTTTAAGTTTGTTTATTTTGAGAGAGAGAATGCGAGCGAGCACACAGGGGAGGACAGAGAGAGGGGAGAGAGAGAATCCCAAGCAGGCTCCACACTGTCAGTGCAGAGCCCCACGCCTGGTTCGATCTCATGAACCAAACAGTGAGATCATGACTTGAGCTGAGATCAAGAGTCCAACACTTAACCTACTGAGCCACCCAGGCACCCCCAATTCCCCTCTTTTTGGAAGACAGTTCCAGTTCCTTAGTATCCTAGAGCTTAGCCAAGGGTACAAAGAAGTTAGAAAGGCCAATATGTTCGCGCCCACCCTGTTTACCACTCACAACTCTGTTAGATCACACCTTTTCCTCTCCAGTTACATGAAGTCCCACCTTTTATTCTGATCTTTCAGTTTTCTAGGAAAAGCATATTCTCCTTTGCATCAAAGCTGTAGCACCGGTGAAAAATCTGCTTTTTAACTCAATGCCATCTAATTTAAGAAAAGCCAGATTAACATAAATGTCTTTGTATGCATCACCTCACCTTTTGTAGGACACTAAAAAAGTAACATATTCCTTGGACCAAGAAAGAGGACAAGGGATATTTTATTTTATTCATGAGTGTGCTTCATTTGCATGCCCATGTGAAAGATTGGGGGTGGTAGAGATTATTTCTTTCCTGGGATAACCATTTGTTATACAATCAGCTTATTTCTACCTAAGCAATGTAGATTTAGTAATATTGAGGCATTCTGCACTGTTTGCTTTGTTGTACAGCATTATTGTATTCTATTCTGGAATTCTTTGCATTTGAACCAAAAAAAAAAAAAATACCAAGCCTCTGGGAGATGCCTATATTTCATATTTTCAAACTTAGCTTTTGAGAGAAGTATAATTTAATTCACATGCAATTGTAATAAATAGTAGGGAGAGATCTCCTATACACCCTACCTAGTTTCTCCCAGTAGTAACATTTACCTTCTAGTCTTTAAGAAGAGCCCAGGTGTAATAATCAGAGTATGGGCAACTGCCACACAAAATTCATAAACAGTGCTGAAAATTAACCTTGAGATTATTGATTTCAGATGAAAAAGTCAAGTCAGATCAAAAATTTCCTACATGAAAATTGACTCCAGACTTCACCCTTGCTGGAATTCAAAGAGTCACTTCCAAATACATGGTCTTTGTAACACTGTGGTGTTGATGAATGTTGTTACAAAGGTTGTGCAATAATTTTGGCAAGGGAATATTTCCTAGGTTAATGTGTTGTAACTCATCAGAGGGGAGAATATTTCATGAATCTTTTCACTTAACCTATTTCTCTAACAGACTACATAATGCTTTGATTTCTCTTTTCCAGAGAAATCTGGCAAGTCTTCAAATTAAGAATATTGTCACACTATGACTACCTTGATTTTGAATGTCCTCTGATGACATTAATTTGTGTTACCAATGTTTAGTAGTTTGTAATTAGTAAATGAGGAAGGGTATTATGAGGCTTGTTTTCAACAGAGTTGTGTATTATGAGTGTTCTGATGTGGTAGGCATCCTGGCCCCAATATTTTCTTTCTTTTTTTTTCTTTTAATTTTTTTTTAATGTTTATATTTATTTTTGAGACAGAGACAGAGCATGAGCAGGGGAGGGGCAGAGAGAGACACACACAGAGTCCGAAGCAGGCTCCAGGCTCCAGGCTCCAAGCTGTCAGCACAGAGCTCGACGCGGGGCTCAAACCCACAAACCGCGAGACCATGACCTGAGCTGAAGTCGGACACTCAACCGACTGAGCCACCCAGGCGCCCCAGCCCCCAGTATTTTCATATATCTTTCCCTGTTCTGCAAGAATTTTTGTAAGGCTTACTCAAATACATTGAGTATTACAAAATTAGATATAAATTCGAATCTGGGAAAATAAAGGGTAGAAAAGAAATGTTTGGGTAGTCTTGACAATAGACTCTTAGGCTATTGATATGGGAATAACAATCTTGAACTCTGAGCAGGTAGTCAGATGAAAGGAAACCTATATTCAAAACTCCTAACTTCAAAGGAAAGGAAGTCATAACTTCTCAGAGAAATATAGGTTTTCTCTACATTGGGTTTGAAAAAGGTTTTAACTGAACAGAGAAGACATGGAGTACTGCAGTGGAGGGAATCTTCAACAGCTTTATAATATACTTATTCATGTGTTTCATTAAGCAGTTTCTTAACACTGTCTCAGTGCAGCTTGTCCCAGCAAGTGGTCATAAATAATGTCTTTACTTCTTGTGTTCTTTTTCCCTTCATTTCCTCTGCCTCCCCTCATTCTTTTTGGGGTTGCACCCAGCTCAAGTGCAGTCTCTCCCTCTTTTTTTTTTCTTTTAATATTATTTATTTTGAGGGGGGTAGAGAGAATGCCAAGCAGGCTCCACCCTGTCAAAGTAGAGTCCAACGCAGGGCTTGATCCCACAAACTGAGGTCATGACCTGAGGCAAAAGCAAGAGTTGGACGCTTAACTGAGCCACTCAGATGCCCCTCAAGTGCAACCTTCTTATGTGCCTACGGTACAATCTTTCCAACCACAGGACCTTTGAGTTCAGTGTTACCTTTTTAGTCCTATCAGTTTTTTTTAACCTTTGTGGCTTCTGAGTAGAAGTTACATTGTGGACCTCCTATACGCATGAGACATTGATAAACACTTGCACTTGAGAATCTGAAACCTCACTAATGGTATAATGGCAGCAAGAACCCAAAACAGTAACGATTGAACGTAAAGATTAAGATGAGTTACTAGTATAATCTGCTTTTGAGGGGTAGCTCTTGTTTATGGTTTGTTTGTTTTAACGTTTATTCGTTTTTGAGAGAGACAGTGTGAGTGGGGGAGGGGCAGAGAGAGGGGGACACAGAATCTCAAACAGGCTCCAGGCACTGAGCTGCCAGTACAGAGCCCGACGCGGGCTCAAACTCACGGGCCACGAGATCATGACGTGAGCTGAAGTCGGACACTCAACCGACTGAGCCACCCAGGCGTCTGTCTCCTTTATGTTCTTAATTGGAGTGGTTAGAAAATTTCCTGCTTGAATTTCTTGTCTTTTTCTAAATTACTACCATAAACCAAATGCACATAATTTCTATGTTCCCCTTATTCTGTTGTGGCAGAGAAATCCATACATATTTTGAAGCTATTCTTATGTTGAAATTTGTTTCTCTTATCTTTCATGTTTTTTAATCTACACAGAATCTGATAAAAGACTTGGAATTTTTTAAAGTTTTATTTACTTAAGTAATCTCTAACACCCCATGTGAGGCTCGAATTTACAACCCCAATATTAAAAGTCTCATGCTCTTCCAAATAAGCCAGCCAGGCACATCCTAAGATTTTTTTATAACTCAGTAATTTATGTTCCATGAAAGGCATTGAATATCTCAGACATTGACTGTAAATTGGTCTTTAATTCAATTAGCTGAAAAGTTAATGCTATGATTTTTCATATTTATTGAGGCACTTTATATACTATAAAATTGACCCATTTTATTATTTTTTAAAATTTATTCAAATTCAAATTAACATACGATGCAGTAGAGTCTTTTATGGGGCACCTAGGTGACTCAGTCTGTTAAGCATCCAACTTCAGCTCAGGTCATGATCTCACAGTTCCTGAGTCTGAGCCCCATGTTGGGCTCTGTGCTGACAGCTCAGAGCCTGGTGCCTGTTTCAGATTCTCTGTCTCCTTCTCTCTCTCAAAAATAAATAAACATTAAAAAAATATTTTTAAAAATCTCTTATGGTTTGCCTCCATCTTTGTTTTTATCTTATTTTTCCTTCCCTTCCTCTATGTTCATCTGTTGTGTTTCTTAAATTCCATATATGAGTGGGGCGCCTGGGTGGCTCAGTCAGTGGAGCGTCCGACTTCAGCTCAGGTCATGATCTCATGGCTTGTGAGTTCGAGCCCCACATCAGGCTCTGATAGCTCGGAGCCTGGAGCCTGTTTTGGATTCTGTGCCTCCCTCTCTCTGCTCCTCCCCTGTTCACACTCTGTCTCTCTCTCTCAGAAATAAATAAACATTAAAAAAAATTTTTTTTAATTCCATATATGAGTGAAATCATATATTTCTCTCTCTGACTGATTTCACTCAGCACCCATGTTGTTGCAAATGGCAAGATTTCATTCCTTTTGATTGCTGAGTAGTATTCCATTGTGTATATGTAACACATCTTCATTTGTCAGTTGATGGACATTTGGACTCTACATAATTTGGCTATTGTTGATAGTGCTGCTATAAACATTCGGATGCATGTGCCCCTTTAATTCAGCATCTTTGTCTCATTTGGATAAATACCCAGTAGTGCAACAGATGGATCAGAGGGTAATTCTATTTTTAATTTTTTGAGAAACCTCCATACTGTTTTCCAGAGTGGCTGTACCCAGTTTGCTTTCCCACCAACAGTGGAAAAGGGTTCCCCTTTCTCCACATCTTCTCCAACATCTGTTGTTGCCTGAGTTGTTCATTTTAGCCACTCTGACAGGTGTGAGGTGGTATCTCATTGTGGTTTTGATTTGTATTTCCCCGATGATGAGTGATGTGGAGCATGTTTTCATGTGTCTGTTAGCCATCTGGATGTCTTCTTTGGAGAAGTATCTATTCATGTCTTCTGCCCATTTCTTCACTGGATTATTTGTTTTTTGGGTGTTGAGTTTGAATAGTTCTTTATAGATTTCGGATACTGACCCTTTATGTGGTATGTCATTTGCAAATATCTTCTCCCATTCTGTCGATTGCCTTTTAGTTTTGTTGATTGTTTCCTTTGCTGTCCAGAAGCTTTCTATCTTGATGAAGTCCCAATAGTTCACTTTTGCTTTTATTTCCCTTGCCTCCAAGACAGGTCTAGTAAGGAGTTACTACAGCTGAGGTCAAAGAGGTTGTTGCCTGTTTTCTCCTCTATGATTTTGATAGTTTCCTGTCTCACATTTAAGTCTTTCATCCATTTTGAGTTTATTTTTGTGTATGGTGTAAGAAAGTGGTTTCATTCTTCTGCGTGTTGCTCTCCAGCTTTCCCAGCACCATGTGCTGAAGAGACTGTCTTTTTTCCGTTGGATACTCTTTCTTGCTTTGAAAATTGACTCATTTTAAATGTGTGATTCAATTTTTAGTGTATTTACAGAGTTGTGCTGCTAATTTTACAAGTTTTATAATCCAATTTTTAGATAATATAACATTCTAATTTTAGAATAACCTATCACTCCAAAAAGAAACCTGGTGACCATTAGTAGAAACTCCTATTTACCTCCCTTCTACCCCCTTCACTCTCTCCCGTAACCCCATCCCTAAAGAACTACCAACTTATTTTTGGTTTCTATGGATTTGCCTCTTCCAGATACTTCATATAAATGAAGTCATACCACATGTGGTCTTTGTGCCTGGCTTCTTTTATGGAGCATGTTTTGAAGTTCATTCATACTGTAGCATGGGTCAGTACATTATTCTTTTTTATGGCTAAATAATATTATGGCTAATAATATTGTGTAGGGATTTACGACATTTAGTTTGTCCATTTATCACTTGTTGGACATTTGAAGGTGTTTTGACTATTAAGTATAATGGTACTGTGTACCTCTACATTCAAATTTTTGCATGTATATAAATTTTCAGATTTCTAGTATAAGGTTTACACCTAGGAGTGGGATTGCTGTGTCATACATTAATTCTAAGTTTAACTTTTGAGAAAGAGCGAAACTGTTGTCCAAAGGAGCTTCACCATTTTAGATTTCTGGGTTTTTTTTTATGATGTTTAAATTTTTTAATGTTATTTATTTTGAGAGAGTGTGTGAGCACACACGAGTGGGAGAAGGGCAGAGAGCAAGAGAAACAGAGGATCTGAAGCGGCCTCTGCACCAACAGCAGAGAGCCTGAGGGGGGGACTAAAACTTACAAACAGTGAGATCACAACCTGAGCCACCCAGGCACCCCTTAAGACTTTATTTTTAAGCAGTCTCTATACCCAACTTCGGACTGAAACCCACAACCCAAGACCAAGAGTCTAATGTTCCACCAACTGAACCAGCCAGGTGCCCTACCATTTTACATTTCTAACCAGCAATGTGTGAGAGTTCAGTTTCTCCACAACCTTTTAATTTTTTTTGTAATGTTTATTTATTTTTGAGATAGAGACAGAGCATGAACGGGGGAGGGTCAGAGAGAGAGAGTGAAACGGGTTCCAGGCTCTGAGCTGTCAGCACAGAGCCCGACACGGGGCTTGAACTCACAGACTGCGAGATCACGACCTGAGCCGAAGTCGGCCGCTTAACCGACTGAGCCACCCAGGCGCCCCTCTCCACAACCTTTTAAACTTGATTTTATTTTAGTCATTTTTATAGGTGTGGATTTGCTTTCTCATTATAGTTTTGATTTACATTTCCTTAATGGCTATTGATTTTGAGCATCTTCATATGTGCTTATTATCCTTTTGTATATTTTCTTTGGAGAAATGTTCAAATCTCTTGTGCATTTTAAAACTGGATTAGTCTCCTTACTGTTTTTCAGTGGTAAGATTTCTTTATATATTCTAGATGAGAGACCTTATTAAGGTGTGATTTACAAATACTTTTTCTCAGTCTGTGGTTTATCTTCATTTTCTTAATGATGTCTTTTAAAGCACAAAAGTTTTAAATTTTGATGAAGTACAATTTATCAGTGTCTTATTTTCTCACTTACAGTTTTGTTGTAATATATCACCCAAGTTTCAGGAGATTTACTACATATTCTTGCAAGAGTTCTGTAATTTTACTTTATTTTTTTAAGTTTATTAATTTATTTTGAGAGTGAGTGAGAGAATCCCAAACAGGCTCTGTGCTCTCAGCACAGAGCCCAATGCAGGGCTCCATCCCATGAACCGTGAGATCATGACCTGAGCCAAAATCAAGAGTCAGTCACTCAACTGACAGAGCCACCTAGGGGCCCCAGAGTTCTGTAATCTTTGCTCTTAATTTAGGTGTCTTATTCAACTTGGATTAATTTTTTTATATGACATGAGGTAGAGGCCTAAATTCATTCTTTTGTATGTGGGTATTACATTATTTCAGCACCATGTATTGGAAAGACAACAGACATACTTTGTTTTACTGTGTTTTGCTCTCTTGCACTGTGTAGATATTGTGTATTTTTTTTTTTAATTTTTTTTAATGTTTATTTATTTTTGACAGAGAGACAGAGCATGAGTGGGGGAGGGCTGGAGACAGAGAGGGAGAGACACAGAATCCAAAGCAGGCTCCAGGCTCCGAGCTGTCAGCACAGAGCCTGATGTGGGGCTCGAACTCACAGACTGCGAGATCATGACCTGAGCCGAAGTCAGACAATCAACCGACTGAGCCACCCAAGCGCCCCTGTGTATTTCTTTTTTAATGTTTATTTATTTTTGAAAGAGAGAAAGAGCACGAGCAGAGGAAGGGCAGAGAGAGGAGGGAGACAGAGAATCCAAAGCAGGCTCCATGCTGTCAGTGCAGAGCCCAACGTGGGGTTCAAACTGGGAGACCATGACCTGAGCCAAAATCGAGTTGAATGCCCAACTGAAAAAGTCACCCAGGTGCCCCTAGGTACTGTGTTGTTTTTGTTTTGTTTTGTTTTTGTTTTTAACAAATTGAAGGTGTATGGCAATCCTGCATCAAGCAAGTCTGTTGGCACCATTTTCTCAACAGCATTTTCTCACTTCGTTTCTGTCACATTTTGGCGATTTTTGAAATATTTTGTAGTTTTCTATAATTTTATTTGTTATGATCTGTGATCAGTAATTATAACTAGCTGAAAGTTCAGGTGATACCTAGCATTTTTTAGCAATAAAGTATTTTTAGGGACGTCTGAGTGGCTCAGTCGGTTGAGTATCCAACTCTTGATTTTGGCTTGGGTCATGATTCTGGGTTGGTGGGATCAAGCCCCAAGTTGGGCTCCATGCTTAGCATGGAGCCTGCTTAAGATATTCTCTCTCTCTCTCTCTCTCTCTCTCTCTCTCTCTCTGCCAACTCATGCTCCCTCTCTAAGGTAAAAAATAAGTAAATAAAAATTTAAAACTTCTAAAAAATAGTTATTAAAAAAAACTTTTTAATGTTTGTTTATTTTTGAGAGAGAAAGACGGTGTGAGTAGGGGAGAGGCAGAGAGAGGGAGACAGAATCTGAAGCAGGTTCCAGGCTCTGAGCTGTCAACACAGAGCCTGATGTGGGGCTCGAACTCATGAACCAAGAGATCATGACCTGAGCCAAAGTCAGACGCTTAACCAACTGAACCATCCAGATGCCCCCCAAAATAGTTATTTTTAAATTAAGTGTGTTTTTAGACCTCATGGCATTGCACACACTTAGTAGACTGCCGCATAGTCTAGACAAAACTTGTATGTGCACTGGGGAACCAAAATATTCATTTGACTCTATTTATTGTGATGTTTACTTTATTGCAGTGGTCTGGAACCAAACCCACAGCATCTTCAAGGTTTGCTTGTATTCTTTCCTCACCAAATTGTCTTGGAATCTTTGTCAAAATTCAAATGACCATAAATGTAAGGGTTTATTTCTGGCCACCCAATTCAATTCCACTGATCATTGCCTACCCTTATGGGAGTATCACACCATTTTGATCACTGTAGTTTTATAACAAGTTTTAAATTTAGGAAACATAACTCCTGCTTTATTCTTTTTCAAGAGAGTATGGCTCTTCTGGGTCCTTTGCATTTCTTCAACGTTTTTTGTTTTTTGTTTTTTTGTTTTTTTTTTTTTTTTATTTTTGGGACAGAGAGAGACAGAGCATGAACGGGGGAGGGGCAGAGAGAGAGGGAGACACAGAATCGGAAACAGGCTCCAGGCTCCGAGCCATCAGCCCAGAGCCTGACGCGGGGCTCGAACTCACGGACCGTGAGATCGTGACCTGGCTGAAGTCGGACGCTTAACCGACTGCGCCACCCAGGCGCCCCTTCATTTCTGTGCACATTTTAGGTTCAGTTTTGTTGATTTTTGTTAAAAAAAAAAAAAAAAAAACAGTTGAGATTTTGATAGCTTGTGAATTGAATCTGTAGGTCAATTTAGACAAGATTGCCATTTTAACCATATTAAGTCCTTTGTTTATGAACATGACTGTCTTTCCTTGTGTTTAGATCATCTTTTGTTTTCAAATAATGTCTTTTAGTTTTCAGTAAGTCTAACTATTCCTTTTTAAATTTTTTTCCTAAGTGTTTTTTTTTTTTTGATGCTATTGTGAATAGAATTGCTTTCTTAATTTCATTTTTGTGTTTTCACTGTAGTGTATAGAAATGCAATTGATCTATTATATGTGTCGATCTTGTATTTTGTTACCTTGCTGGACTGGTTTTTTCTACCTTGTTTTTAGTAAATTCTTTTTTATTTTCTACATAAAGGTTTACCTTGTCAATATCTTGTCATTTTTTAATAAATTATTTTTGTTGATTCTGATTTCAATAATCTGAAAGACCTTTGCATTTAGGTTGATAGAAAATTCTTATTCTCATTTCCTGTCAGGTACATACACAATTATTTAATTTTCCTTAAGATGCCTTGTGTACAGCAGAAATCCTAGTGCAAAAATAAGGATGTGATTCCGAATTTAGGCTTCCTGAAAGTAGGTGTTACCTTATAGATACTGAACATAAGTGTCACTTATAATGTTACATTTCTAGTTGGATAATTTTTATCTATTTTGTCTTGTTTGTATTTTGAAGGTACTAGACACCTGGATTTAATTTATAGGAGATCTTTAGCCAAAGGTATAGAATATGCCAGGACAGAGTCATGGAAGTAAGTTGTATACTGTGGGAACAATCTGACTCTACTAGTTAGTAGGAAAAACCTAGTTACTCAATTAAATACATAGAGAAGTCTTGGTGGTTTTTGAGAATTAGTTATCAGGCATTTGACATGAGCAAATATGGTCTTTGAATGAATGGTGGTTAAAAACTCTGGGGGCGCCTGGGTGGCGCAGTCGGTTAAGCGTCCGACTTCAGCCAGGTCACGATCTCGCGGTCCGTGAGTTCGAGCCCCGCGTCAGGCTCCGGGCTGATGGCTCGGAGCCTGGAGCCTGTTTCCGATTCTGTGTCTCCCTCTCTCTCTGCCCCTCCCCCGTTCATGCTCTGTCTCTCTCTGTCCCAAAAATAAATAAAAAACGTTGGAAAAAAAATTAAAAAAAAAAAAAAACAAAAACTCTGGGTGGTTCTGTTTTGGTGAAGAGCTAACTAGTTGTGTCACCTTTGGGAAATAATTTAACTCTTATTTTCTGTTTCTACCTCTGTAAAAACGATGAGGTATGTCTGAGTGATTGCTAAAGTTCTACTCAGGCATAAATTTCAGCATTCCCTCTGTATCTGCTCTTATAGTTGCATATAGATTGACTGTTAGTCTCTAAATAGACTTTCCCCACACAAAGGTAGAAACATCTCCCAACTATCTTTAATATTTTTTCATGCTCTGATATTTTAAAAATGATGAAATGGAATGATGGTTATGGAAATAACAAGAATGAGGTAACAAATTATTTTATGATTTATGGAGTAACTTGGTATGTTACATTATTGAATCCGAAGAACAATTCTGTGAAACTAGGAAAGTGCTATTATTCCCATTTAGCAAATGATGAAATTGAAGAGAAATTAAGTGACTTGCTCAAAGTTTCTGTACTAATAAAAAAAAAAAATGGAGTCTGGAACTATATGCACATCTGGCACCATTCCTATTAACCCATCAGTTAGGGTTATGTAGGATAAATAATCTCAAAGATTCTTAGCCCTTCCATTATGTGTTTATTGGTCTTTGAAGTTGGATAATTACCTACTTAGATTTAGAAGATTGAATAATCTAAAGCTGTGGGTCTTTATTGATCCTTAAGCTACTAACATCTTTATAATTTTTCTCTATGTATTTTCAATTATGGGTATCTGGCCACTGTGATGAAAAACAAATTGGGTAGGGTGAAACTAATTTCAAAATATGGTAATCACTTGCGTTGCCACATAAAGAATAATTATGTATTCACTTGGCTTGTTCTTCTTGGAGGTAATTGCTGCAGATAGCATGGAGAGGACACAAGCATCAATTTTCCCTCTGTGTTAATGGTGATTGATTTAACTTGTTATGCATCCCTTCCAATTTACCCACTTCGCTACCTTTTTTTCCAATCAAGGTTGGAAGAGCTAATTCATGAGTGCTATAGTACTTTGTGTTTTATGCTGTACAATTGCTTGTATATGTGGGTAGAACCGTCTATTCCTTGGAGCAATAACTTTGGATTTTTTTCTTTTTCTTTTCCTTTTGGTCACTGTGGCTGTGGTTCCTATTAGTGCTTTGAATTCATGCATTTTCATGCCTAACTATTCCTGGCAACTACCCAGTTAATCATCAATGAGCTGGGCTTTGGAAGTGGTGCTTTGTGGTTGAGTGACTACGAAGGCTTAATTCTCTCTTTCCTGTCCCTTTAAGAATCTCAGAACTGGATCTCTGGGGAAGACTTGCACTTAAGTCTATATTAACCCTTATGCTTTTCAACTTTGGACTTTTGTGGAAACGTGGGACTAGCTATGGTATTCTTACCTGTCTTGGGAGAGATAACTGAGAATTCTAAGAAAGATCACCTTGAGGAAGTCTGTTTCCTTACATAACTGATGCTTTTAGAATAAATATTGGACATTGTCTATTCCTATTGGTTCACTGTGCTTTCTCTCCCTTTAGCCCCCCAGGTTCGCCCAATAGTCTTGGCTACTTCCCTACAGCTGCTAATCTTAGCGGTGTCCCTCCACAGCCTGGCACGGTGGTCAGAATGCAGGGCCTGGCCTACAATACTGGAGTTAAGGAAATTCTTAACTTCTTCCAAGGTTACCAGGTCAGTAGCTTGAAGAAGAAAATACACAGTGCCCTTATTACTTAAGTTGATTTGCCTAAAGAATGCAGCCAGGAAAGAGCAGATTTTCTGAACCTCATGTGTACATATGCTAATAGGTTTGCTTATAGAGGCAAAAAGAACCAGAGGCAAAGTCAGGGGGACTAGTTTTGAGTGCTATTTTCTTTTCCTTTTTTTTTTTTTTTTTTTTTTAATTTTTTTGATTTTAATGTTTATTTATTTTTGAGACAGAGAGAGAGCATGAATGGGGGAGGGCCAGAGAGAGAGGGAGACACAGAATCTGAAGCAGGCTCCAGGCTCCGAGCTGTCAGCACAGAGCCCGACGCGGGGCTCGAACTCACGGACTGTGAGATCATGACCTGAGCCGAAGTCAGACACCCAACTGACTGAGCCACCCAGGCGCCCCTTGAGTGCTATTTTCAAACTCACCCATTTGACAAGATTAGGACTTTTCCAGGCTACTCTAATTGTCTCAACATAATCTGTTGGTGCTCTTTTTGAAAATTGGGCTACTTTGGGAAAGCTCTTCAGGGCACACAGCAATGTGGGTCTTTTCATCTAGAATAGGATTGGCTAAGAAGGAGTTTTCCTCTAATTCTTGACTACCCAAAAAAGAAAAAAAAAAAAGTACTTAAACATGCAATTTGAGTATGTAAAAAGTAGTCAAGGCCTCTCTACCTAACCTGGAAAAAACAAAGGAGACTCCATGAATCTTTAGATGCTAAGTCATTAAAATGAGCTGTAGGATATTTGGTGAGCCTTATATGAAATGATCTGTGATAATTCTTGTGAAACGAATGTTGGCTCTTACCAACTTTTTCTGCCACTGCCTATGTCCATCAATTGTTTTCCGACTCAAGTTATGAAATGAGATGTTTCTTGCTAAACTCTATAAGAGCTCTGTAAGAGTCAGCAAAATCTCCTCATTGCCATCTCCTCTGAGCAGAGACCTTTCTTTCCTTGAATCACATAATTACCTAGAACCCAAATTCCTTTCTTGCAATACCTAAAAATCAGTATCTTGAAACTCTTTTATTGTATTAATAGCAAAAATTATCTTTCTTCTTGAAGCTGAACTTTGCTTGAGTCTCTAGAGACGAGAAGTATTTATGGACATAATCATCAAACCTAAAATATGCCTTGAGCATTTACAGTACAGAGTTGTAAGGATTATGCCTACAGAGTCTGTTTCACCATTGGAATGGGTTTACAAGCTTGGCGTCCATGAATCCTGGAGGATTGTGGAGCTCGTCTAAAATTATCTCCGTGGGGATGCCCCAAGCCTACCAAGTTACTGTAATGTTCTTATGGGCTTTTAAAATTAAAAGTGTATTTTCTGGCAAATGAAGAATATCTAATGAAGGTTAGACAAAAGTTATTTTTTGTTATTGCCTGGCTTAACACATTCATACCGGAAGTAAGAGGTCTTTAGAGATCAGTAGATCTTTTCCCCTTATCTATGGGAGAAAACATTCCAAGACACCCAGTGGATGCCTGAAATTGCAGATAGAATCAAACCCTGTAATTTCTTTTTTCCTATCCCTACCTACCTGTGATAAATTCTAATTCAAAGACAGAGATTAACAATAATAAAGCAGAACTGTAATAAAAGGGATGCGAATGTGGTCATTCTCTCTCAAAATATCTTACTGTACTGCATTTACCCTTGTTGTGATGATGTGAAAAGATAAAATGCCTGTGTGGTAAGATGAAGTGAGGTGAATGACGTATGCATCGTGATGTAGTGTTAGGATTGTGTTAGGATCATTTGCTTCTGGTCAGTCAAGGGTAACTGAAACTGCTGATAAGAGGAACTATTGTACATACTTTGCTTCTTCCCTAAACCATTATGCTGCCTATTGGGAGCTCTTGCAGGGGGGGAAACAGTTACTCTAAACTTCACATAAGATTCATGAGATTCTGAAAGGAATAGAGAATTTTACTGAAGGCTATTGAGGAGGTTGCTTAATAAACTTTTGAGTTTGTGTTTTCTCCCAGTGTTTTCCAATTCTGGAAAGTACAAGCAAAGTTTCAGGTTCTAAAAGTCAGCTGATTTTCTATTTTGAAGTCAATTAACTTTCTATTTTGTTTTGACTGGTCAACATTTAGCTTTGCAATGACTAGAATTAAGAGGTCATACACATAAATTGGTTGTGAGATTAAGCAAAATTGCTCTTATTATGAAGTGTTCTCTGGCTGGCTTTTGTGGGTATTCTACCAGAAACAAGTAAAAGCAGTTATTTCTAGATTTATAGCTACAAGATTGATGTGCTTCAAAATTGAGATAAAATAACTTCAGTTTATAGCAGTTTATCTTCTAGTATCTTCTAGGGAATCATTGAAGGCTGGAGTAGAGTTATCTGGTATAATCAGAAGTAAGAAGATCATACAAAATTATTTGATCTCAAGGAATTTGGCCTTCATTGCTGAAGTGCTTGGAGTTCATGACCTGGATCAACCAATTAGGATTACGTAGGAACTAGGAGCACCTGTCTGGTTCAATCAGTAGACCATGCGACTGTTGATCCCAGGGTTGTGAGTTCAAGCCCCACATTGAGCATAAAGCTTCCTTGAAAAAAAAGAAAAGAAAAAGATTATATATAAACCTCACTTATCAAATTAAGTATATCAAATTATTCCAATGTCTTTAGTAATTTGAGTTTTAAGGCAGTTACAAAATCCACAATCTTTTGTATCCTAATTTTATATCACTCTTACATGAAGGCTCATACATTCAGTCTTTGAGAGTCCATGTCTATTTTTTTGTTTGTTTGTTTTTTAATGGTTTTGTTTTTTAAGTTTTTATTTATTTTTGAAAGAGAGAAAGAGAGAGAATGAATCACAAGCTTGATTGAATGAATCACACAGGGCTTGAAACCGTGACTCTGACATCATGACCTGAGCTGAGATCGAGGGTCGGATACTTATGAGACTGAGCCACCCAGGTGCCCCAAGAGTCTGTGTCTTCTTATTTTTTTCTGTCCTCAATTATTTTGGTAATAGTCCCTAGCTATAGGAATCCGGATTGGGTATAGATTTACCATAAGACAAAATCAGTAGAGTGTGACTTAAAACTGTGTTCTCTTAAGTATATTTTGTATTTATCTTTATTTACAGTGTATTCACTGCTGTTGATGTATTGGGAGGTTTTCATTTTATTTCTGGTTATGTAATATATTCATATAATTAAGCAAATACTTAGTAATAATTGGTTGAGTGAAATCTCTTGATAGTTTCCGATTCTGCCTTCTAAAAAACATCTCAAGATAATAATGGCGTATGCCATTTCCTATAAACATTATATTTAAACATAATTTTTGGATATATGTTTCTCCTACCCTTAGCAAAATTCCTTCTACTTCGACGTAATTTTTCTATACTTCACACTTGGTGGTAGTGGGGAAGGGGGTATGAAGCCAGAGAGGGTAAGGATTTACAAAAAGGGAAGAATTCTGATGTCCAAAACAAAATGCAGGACATGGGTTCTGCTATCAATTTTGTAATTTTGTAGGGGCACCTGTCTGGCTCAGTCAGAAGAGCATGCTACCCTTGATCTCAGATTTGTGAGTTCGAGCCCCACGTTGGGTGTAGGGAATACTAAAATAAATAAATAGGTAAACTTTTAAAAAATCTGTGATTTTATAAAGTTAAAGTGCCTGGGTTGGGCCCATTTTGGTAAATGAGATTTATAGAATGAGGACTGAATACATGAAGACAAACTACCATGAAAATATTTGATCAGGAGAATGTCATTCTGGTCGTGAAAATAAACCTGTATCTATATTTGATGGGCCTCTTATTCTGGACTCTCTGGTCTCCTTACATAATTCTTATAACTTGATTTGCCATTTGCTTTATCCTTTACTGTTAATGCTTTGCATTTTTAATGGTTTTAGTTTTTGTTTTTTCTCAGAATACTGACTTTAATCAGTATCTCTTTAAGCCTCTGGCCGCTATTATGTTTATCTGCTGTCTGCCTGAGAGAATTAGGTTGGTATTACAAATACAATATTTAAAGTTCACAGAGTTGCTTGCAGATGCTGGGCTTATTGGACAATACTTTGCTAATAGTTGGTACTCAAACTATTTTATATCTAGTCACACCTGTGATATCATGGAAACTGTACTGTTAGCACGATCTGATGTGTTTGTTGTTTATTGTGTTATGGGTTCTTTATCCCTGTATTCACTCTAACTAACCCCTTCCCTAAAAGAAGGTTTTATTAAGTAGGAAGTGGTGACTTGGGATTAGTTGTTACATATGTGGCTCTTACCAGCATTTGAGCTTGTTTCCTACATTCTAAATGTCGTATAGTACTGTCCGTAGATCTATTCAGTTGAAATGCTAATCGTCCATAGTGGCAGTTTGTCCATCTTACGATCCTGTTTGTTCTAACTTGCATTGTAGTACGCAGCCGATGATGGACTTGTACACACAAATGACCAGGCCAGGACTCTACCCAAAGAATGGGTTTGTATTTAAGGGCCCCAGCAGTTAGACCATCCTCAGAAAAGAAGGTAAGGCGCTATGATGTGAAAGCTCAATCATAAAGGGCCAAATAGAGATCGAGAATCTGAATGTGTTTTTTATGAGTCGTGTAAGAAGTTCCCCCTTTTCTTTAGTATGATGTAGGAGTGACAGAGATCCTGGAAGAAATGGGAGACTGGAATTCAGTGTGTCATCCAAGGAGACAGTATCTTAGAAACATTTATGGATCATAGTTGTATGTTATTTGGGGGTAAGGGAAAACTTGTCAATTTAGAAATTCATTTGCTAGATTTATGTGGAATACAATTTGGGTATGCTTTTTTGTTTTAATTTAGGTAAAAATCATAACAAAATCTACCATTTAAAAAAAAATTTTTTTAACATGTTTTTACTTTTGAGAGAAAGACAGAACATGAGTGGGGGAGGGGCAGAGGGAGGGAGACACAGAATCAGAAGCAGGCTCCAGGCTCTGAGCTGTTAGCACAGAGCCCGATGCAGGGCTCTAACACATGAACAGTGAGATCATGACCTGAGCCGAAGTCGGACGCTTAACTGACTGAGCCACCCAGGCGCCACCCCTAAAATCTATCATTATTTTTAAGTATACAATTCAGTGGCAGTTAGTATATTCATAACATGTGCAACCACCACGTCTATCTAGTTCCAAAACACTTTCATCACCCCAAAAGAAAACCCCAAACCCATTAAGCATATCTCCCTATTTTCCTTCCCCATAGACCCTAGAAACACCATTCCTGTCTGCGTGGATTTGCCTTTAGTGCATATTTCATAAAAATGGAATCCTACAATATGTGGCCCTTTTGTGTCTGGCTTCTTTCACTTCACAGGTTTTTGAGGTTCATCCTTGTTGGAGCCTGTATCAGTACTTCCTTTCTTTTCATAGTTAATAACATTCCATTGTATGGATAGACCGCATTTTTTATTTATTCCTCTTTTGATAGACATTTGAGTTGTTTCTGCCTTCTTGCTATTGTAAATAGTGCTGATATGAACATTTACATACAAAGATTTGAGTACCTGTTTTTTAATTCTCTTGGGTATGTATCTAGGAGTGGAATCACAGAGTCCTATGGTAATTCTGTTGAGTGGACTTTTTTCCCATTTCATTTTTTTTAATGGTGGTAAAGTATACATAACATAAAATTAACCATTTTTAAGTGTATGGTTCAGTGGCATTAAGTACAGTCACATTATTTTGTAACCATCACCACCATCTATTGTCATCATCTCAAACTGACACTCCGCTCTTCCCTCATACCCTGGCAACTACCTTTCTACTTCCTGTTTCTATACATTTGACTCTTCTAGGTA
This sequence comes from Panthera uncia, assembly GCF_023721935.1. Lineage (NCBI taxonomy): Eukaryota > Metazoa > Chordata > Mammalia > Carnivora > Felidae > Panthera > Panthera uncia. Next base: position 41,654,770 of record NC_064812.1, on the reverse strand, counting down.
ACTCAAAAATGGAATAACCTAATATTTGTCTTTTCATGATTAGCTTATTTCCATTAGCATAATTTTTTTTTAATGTTTATTTTTGAGACAGAGCATGAGCAGAAAAGGGGTGGAGAGAGAAGGAGACACAGAATCCGAGGCAGGCTCCAGGCTCTGAGCTGTCAGCATAGAGCCTGACGCGAGGCTTGAACTTGTCAACCACGAGATCATGACCTGAGCCGAAGTCGGACGCTCAACTTACTGAGCCACCCATGCACCCCCATTAGCATAATGTTTTTAAGGTTCATTGTCTAAATCTAGAGTAAAGGAATCCTGATAGTTTTTGAAAATAGTTTTTTAATTGGTAACGTTTTCTTAAAGGATATTGGCTTTCATTAACTAACTTGAACTTAAATAAAAACTTCTGGGGGGGGGGTGGGGCACACAGGTGGCTCAGTGGGTTAAGCGTCTAACTTCCACTCAGGTCAGATCTCATAGTTTATAAGTACGAGTCCCACATCAAGCTCTCTGCTGTCAGCACAGAGCCCACTTCAGATCCTCTGTCTCCCTCTTGCTCTGCCCCTACCCTACTTGCATGTGTCCTCCCTCCCTCCCTCTCTCTCTCTCTCTGTCTCAAAGATAAACATTTAAAAAAAATTTTTTTAACGTTTATTTATTTTTGAGACAGAGAGAGACAGAGCATGAACAGGGGAGGGGCAGAGAGAGAGGGAGACACAGAATCTGAAACAGGCTCCAGGCTCTGAGCTGTCAGCACAGAGCCTGATGCGGGGCTCGAACTCACGGACTGTGAGATCATGACCTGAGCTGAAGTCGGACGCTTAACCGACTGAGCCACCCAGGCGCCCCAAAGATAAACATTTTAAAAATATACACATACATACATACTTGGAAGGGAAAAAGAGGATACTGGGTTTCTGTGTGAGCTTGCTCTAGAGATGGCATTGTGGGGACATGGTCAGGAATTGCTGTAACTTAATTCCTTCATTTTTTGTTGTTGTTGTTGTTGTTGGATTTGGTTTCCTGGCATGCCACTTTAAAATTTTGTTACTGGGGCACCTGGGTGGCTCAGTCAGTTGAGCGTCCGACTTTGGCTCAGATCATGATCTCATGGCTCGTGAGTTCAAGCCCCGTGTTGGGCTCTGTGCTGACACCTAGGAGCCTGGAGCCTGTTTCGGATTCTGTGTCTCCCTCTCTCCCTGTCTCTCTCTCTCTCTCTCTCTCTCTCTCTCTCTCTCTCTCTCAAGAATAAATTAAACATTAAAATAAAATAAAATTTTGTTACCATTTTCATGGCTGAGGACCCTATGGGCCTTAACTATATGAGTTCTAAATTGGAAAGTGTGGTTGCCAATAGTACAATATTGTCCTTGAGAAATGACAATTGGGGTCTTAGGCTCTCATTCTGAAGTTGTAGAAACCCCAGTTCTGGGATGGAAATGATGATTCTCTGCTATTTTCTGTGAGATTTCAAGATATCTTGGGTACTAAAGAACATTGTGCCCAGGTACTTTGCAGTGGGTATGGAGTATTTTCTAGTTTAGTTCACAGGAATGAGAGCACATTATTCTAGCCTTTTGATAGTCTTTTTGATCCATACTTCGTCATTTGAGATGTTCTTTATTCAACTTCTTAATGCTGTTTATGAACATGATAAGCATACTCTTCTATATCATAAAATGAATGTATTGAATGAGAAATGACTAGAGGCGTGACTGGGTGGTTCAGTCAGTTGAGTGTCTGACTTCAGGCACTCCCAAGGTCATGATCTTGGGGTTCCTGGGTTCAAGCCCCTCGTGGGACTTTGTGCTGACAGTGGGGAGCCTGCTTCAGATCGTCTCCTTCCTTCTCTCTCTGCTCCTCCCCTGCTTGCACACATGCTCTCAAAAATAAATAAACATTAAAATTTTTAAAAAGAAAAAGAAGAAATGACTAGACGTGGAACTTTGTTCTTTTTTAAAAATGTTACTTACTTTGAGAGAGCGTGTGTGCATGGACACACATACAAGACAGGGAGGGGGAGAGAGAGGGAGAGCGAGAATCCCAAGTAGTCTTATGGGCTGTCAGTGCAGAGCCCCATACAGGGCTCTATCTCACCAATGGCAAGATCATGACCTGATCTGAGATCAAGAGTAGGATGCTTAACCAACTGAGCCACCCAGGCACCTCAGAGCTTTTTGTTATTATATGAGAAATGTCCTAACTTGACTATAACCATTACTCAACTCTGATTCTATCTTATGTTTATATATTTGAAGTCATGATAGAAATATCAGGTGCTCTGTTAAAATCCAGGTGTTTGCATTTATTATTATAAAATCAGATCAATCTACTTTTATATTGAAATTTTTAAAAATTCACATGGAGTACTGGATGAAACACCTGGCTAAGTTATCAGTTATTTAATGATCTCAGCGATCCTGGGAGGTAAGGATCATAAAAGTATTGTGTGCTCATTGGAAAGAATTTGGAACATACAGACAGGTGCAAAGAAGTCACTAATAATTCCACCCTCCAGAAATAACCATAATGAATATTTTCTTTCAGATTCTTTTTTGTACATCCTTATGCAATTTGGACCCCATTTATTTCCCTTTAACCTTCTCGTGTGGCTATATATTTTTTCTCATCATCTATATTAATAATCAAATTTATCATCACTAGTCATCTCTTAAATATCACTAGAATGCCTTATGCTCTGTAAGCAATTTTATATCTCCAGTGCCATTTAAGTCTCATTGCAGCACTGTGAGGCATCAGGGCAGGTACCCATGGCTCCATGTGACAGATGAGGAAATGAAACCCAGAGAGGCTGGGTAACTTTCTGAGTCCTACAGTTAATGACCAAGCTGACTAAAGATACATCACTTTGAGTTTCAGTCTTGGTGCTCTTTTCTACTAAGCAAATAAGAGCATGGCAGAGTAAGTACTTCTAGTGGGATGGATGGTGGCCCCAAATAAATGTCCACATCCTAATCCCTGGAACCTGTGACTATTACCTTATCTGGCAAAAAAAAAAAAAAAAAAAGTAAGGATCTTGAGGGGAGTTTATCCTGGATTATGTGGGTGGGCCCTTAATGCAATTATAAAAGAGGCAGAAATAGGGGCACCTGGGCGGCACAGTCAGTGGAGCACATGACTCTTGATCTCAGGGTCATGAGTTCAAGCTTTCACACTGGGTATGGAGCCTACTTAAAAAAAAGGGCAATGGGGAGGAGACCAGATGGACACAGGAGAAGAGGAGGCAATATGACCATAGAGGCAGAGATTTAAATAATACAGACATAAGCCAGGGATCACCTGCAACCATTGAAAGGTGGAGAAGGCAAAGAATTGTTCCCTAGGGCCTCTGGAGGATGTACATCCTGGCTGACACCTTGATTTCTGGCTGCCAGATATGTGAGAGAAGTTTCTGTTTTAAGTCATCAAATTACATTATTTTTTACAGCAATGACAGGAAACTAGTAACAGTACTTGAAAAATTTATTGAAAGCATGATGCCATTACTGGTTATGGAGTCAGATAAAGGTAGCCAAAGCCCATGATAAGGTCTGATAAAGAAGTTTCAGTATTCTGCCTTCTTGTATAGCCAACATTTGTCAGCTAACCCAAGAATTACTCTAGGTATGCCTCTTTTTTTTATCATAAAAGATCCCCAACGACTGCTCACAAGCTGTTGAAGATGCCCTCTTGGGAAGGAGGTTTGATGGCTGTCTGGAAAAAAATGCCTCCTCAAAAGGCCAGAGTTCTTGTTTGTACCCCCAACTCCCTCACCATAAGCTCCAAGTGTAACTCTCCTAGTGTGTTGGGGGGGGGGGGGCAGGACCAGCTCATAAATTTGTCAACAAATGCTTAGCTATAAACATATTTTGCATACATATGGAGAGACAGTTCTTCAGAGGTAACATTTCCCTATTCTGTAAAATGCACATAACATCACTTCTTCATATGTGACTCAACTTTTCTAGGTAAGAATCAGGTGGGTTAATGAGCATAAGCAAGTTTTACAAACTATAAAGTTATGCATATAGACAAATAACTACTTTATTTCTATGATTATAATAATCAATACAGAAGCAATGTTGATGACTATTATCTATGCTCCAGACATTGTTCAGATTTCACCAATTTTTCCATTAATGTTCTTTTTCATTTCCATGATCTAGTTCCATGATCCAATCTATGAATCCATGTTGCAGTTATTTGGCCTGTCTCCTTAGTATCCTCTAGTCCATGTTAGTTGCTCAGTCTTTGCTTATTTTTCATGACCTTGACAGTTTTGAGGTATTCTGCTTTTGAGGTATTTTGTGGGCTATCCTTGATTTTGAATTTGTTAGATGTTTTTTTGGCAATAATACTGGGGTAATGGGTATTGGGAAAGAATAATACCATGGAGGTAAAGTGCGCATCCTATCACATAATATCTGGGATGCTATTACCTACATAACATTACTAGCGGTGTAATCTTGATCATTTGCTGAATGTCTTAGTTCATTCTGGCTGCCGTAACACAATTCCATGGACTGGGTGTTTTATAAATAACAAACCTCTAATTTCTCACAGTTCTAGAGGCAGGGAGGTCCAAGATGAAGTGTTAACATTTTCCTTTGCTTTTTTGTGAGAACTTTTGTCTATACTGGGTATTTTTGGAAGTTCTTGTGATGTGTTAAGCCTGGTATTTTCACAACAGCTAGGTTTTAAGAAAAAACAAAAGAATATCCAACAATCAAACAAAAACCATGCAGCTTTCATTTGGAGAGTATCTTTTATACCTGGCCTCTTAAGTATATAGTTTAGATTACTTTGTAGTTCGAAAATTATCTGTCTTGCACTATCAACAATAGCCAAATTATGGAAAGAGCTCAAATGTCCATCGACTGATGAATGGATAAAAAAGATGGGCTGTGTGTGTGTGTGTGTGTGTGTGTGTGTGTGTGTGTGTGTACTGGAATATTACTCGGTGATCAAAAAGAATGAAATCTGGCCATTTGCAACAACACAGATGGAACTAGAGTGTATTATGCTAAGTAAAATAAGTCAGAGAACGACAAACATGATTTCACTCCTATGATGAATTTAAGATACAAACAGATGAACATAAAGGAAAGGAAGCAAAAATAATATAAAAACAGGGAGATAAACCATAAAAGACTCAAATATAGAGAACAAACTGAGAGTTGCTGGTGGGGTGGGAGGTGGGGGATGGACTAAATGGGTGATGGGCATTAAGGAGGATTTGAGATGGGATGAGCACTGGGTGTCGTATGTAACTAATGAATCACTAAATTCTATTTCTGAAATTATTATTACACTATATGTTAACTGCGATTTAAATTTTTAAAAAATGATATGTCTTTTGTATTATATAATTATTTGCTTGGACCAATATAGTGACTAATATTTTAGTTTCTGGCCAAAATATTCAAGATGTTTCTTGGGTAAATGAGATTTTAAAATGAAACAAGATTTTACTTTCTTTCTCTTTCAGCTAGTATTTATAATAGTGGGCAGCAACAGCTACCTAAATGCCGATTAGTGATTTAAGTGACAAAAATGCTATCAAAACATTTTTCTTTGATTAAAGAATCTGAGTTATGGGTTTTATCTTACCTATTATATAAGGAAAAAGAAACTATTTCTTTGTCCTAACAAAGAAATCTCACAAATGACAGTTTTTTTAGAAAAGAGATGTCAAAATTACTACAAGGAAATAAAATATTACAACTAATCAGAATTGCAGGGTTTTTAAGGGGTTTAGCTTCATTCCATAAGACGTAACCCCAGTTGGTGAAATCCAGCTTTCTTAAATGATTTCTTTGTACATGGTACTTTCAATGTCCGTGTACAAAATAAAACATTTTTTAACACAGATCTTACTGGAAAGGAAAGAGATTTGTGAATATTTGCAGTTGTAACTTCAAAATTGTCTTTGCATAATAGTTTCTTTGTACTTTTACTTTTTTCTGCAGCTAAGGGAAAATAGGAAACATTGGTTGTTTTTTGTTTGTTTTGGGGGTTTTTGTTTTTTTGAGGGGGAGTTGAAGGTTTTGTGGGGTTTGTCTTTTGTTAACAGCTTGAAGTCTAAAGTTTGATTACTAAACACTAAAGTTCCATTGGATACTACTGGGATTAAAAAGCAAAGGGCACCTGGGTGGCTCAGTCAGCTGAGCGTCCGACTTCCACTCAGGTCATGATGTCACAGTTTGTTAGTTCGAGCTCCGAATCAGGTTCTGTGCTGACAGCTCAGGGCCTAGAGCCTGCTTCGGATTCTGTGTCCCCCTCTCTCTCTGCCCCTCCCCTGCTCATGTTCTGTGTCTTAAAAGTGAATAAACACTAAAAAAAAAAAAAAAAAAGGGCAGGCTTCAGAGGTGAGTGGGTCGCTCAGTCAAGCATCTGACTTCAGCTCAGGGACTTCAAGACCCATATCAGGCTCCACACTGAGGGTGTAGAGCCTGCTTGGGATTCTCTGTCTGCCCCTTCCATATGCACGTGCACTCTTTCTTGCTTTTCTCTCTCAAAATAAGCTGAAAAAAAAAAACAGGCTTGAGAAAGCTAAACTTTTCATTTTTTTCAGACTTTTCTACATTTTCACAGAATATGAAGGTATAATTTTCAGCATCTACATTGGTTTCTTATTAGAATGATAATATGAGCTGGGAATGGGAAAGGTTTTATTTATTGACTGATAACAGGCCCATGTTTGACTGACTTGACTGGATCCAAGGGCTTGCTCTTTCCAAACTGTCTCTGTAGGGTACCTCCAGCAACTCTTGGCTTACATCCTTCCATCTTAAATCCAGAAGCAGGCCAGGAATTGAGGTTATTTGGCCTGGCTTAGGTCCATTTCAGAAAGCACTGTGGCCAGGAACATGCAGGGCTCTGATTGGCCATGTCTGTGTCACTTGTTGGGTTCCGTTGTAAAGTTGCTTCATTATGGGCTTAAGACTAGGTCATGGGACAGTCAGTTATTTAAGGACAATTCAGATGCTATTGCCAAAAGAAGAATATAGTAGATCTTGGACAACTGTGTTGGTAGATCATTGATAGAGATTTTATTTGTACTTAGTAACCAAGGGGAAACTTGCATGTCCTGTGTTTTACACTAAGTACTAAATTACAGTCACTTTGTAAACCACATTTTAAGAATGATTTCTAACAAGTATTTCCCTGTTTTATAAATACCTGATTCTAAATTTGTATCAATTTTAGAGTCTATTATTAAAGTAAATCTAACCTTGACCATGATTTCAAACTGGCCATATGAACAGATCTGGACTCTGAAGAACCATTTTTATGTCTATCTGCGGTCCAGTTTCTCATCTACTTGTGAAAGCATGCACAATGCCAAAAGTTTTCACTTTAAAGTTTTTGTGTGGTGGGGCACCTGGGTGGCTCGGTCAGTCGGGCAACCAACTCTTGATTTTACTCAGGTCATGATCTTGCAGCTCGTGAATTCGAGTCCCGCGTCAGGCTCTGTGCTGATGGTGCACAGCCTGCTTTGTTTTCTCTCTCTCCCCCTCTCTCCGCCTATCTCTCTCTCTCACACAATAAATGTATATATGTATGTTTTTGTGTGGTGTATAAGTGAAATAGCATAACAGAACCAATTTGTGTTCAAATTCTGGACCTGCCGATGACTACTTTAACTGCTCTGTGCCTCCGTTTCTCCATCTGTATGATGGGGATAGCATGGTAATCTTTATAGGATGGTTGTACAGATGAATGCACATAAAGGTTGTCTCAACTGTTCACTGAAAGAGTTGATGTTTCCTGTAATGTCATGCCTCGTTGCTTCTTATTGACTCAAATATTTTTGTTTCATATTTGAAATTATACTAGACTTTAATTTTCAAAAATTGTCTTAATGGTTTTAATAATGGTATCAAGCCTCTTAATATCAGAAGAATTGCTATGATGGGGTGCCTGAGTGGCTCAGTCAGTTGAGCTCTTGATTTCAGCTCAGGTTGTGATCCCAGGGTCATGGGATCGAGCCCCATGTCAGGCTCTGTGCTGAGCATAGAGTCTGCTTGTGGTTTCTCTCTCTCTCCCTGTGTCCCTCTCCCCAGCTTGCATGTGTGCACGCACGCTCTATCTCTCTCTCTCTCTCTTCCAAATAAAAATTAAAAACACAACAAAACAAAAAAATGCTGTTGTAACTTGAGAACCCAGACTGAGGAATGTCTGTATGTATAGACATTGTAAAATAGTCACTCCACAAAGGAGCTGAGTAAAGTATGGAGGTGCAAACATACACATCATCAACACATGGTAACACAAGGGAGGGAGCTGTGGGAATGCCAGTTACCACATAAATTTCATCTGCCAACACTGCTCCTTGAGAACTTGCTGTAGAAATCCCAACTATGTGTAAAATAACAGCTTCGGATTCTGTGTCTCCCTTTCTCTCTGCTCCTCCTCTGCTCATGCTCTGTCTCTGTCTCAAAAATAAATAAAACATTAAAAAGAAAAAAGGAAAAAAAAAAGGAGGGCGCCTGGGTGGCTCAGTCGGTTAAGCGACCAACTTCGGCTCAGGTCATGATCTCGCGGTCCGTGAGTTCGAGCCCCGCATCAGGCTCTGTGCTGACAGCTTGGAGCCTGGAGCCTGCTTTGGATTCTGTGTCTCCCTCTCTCTGACCCTCCCCCGTTCATGCTGTCTCTCTGTCTCAAAAATAAATAAAAATGTAAAAAAAAGAAAAAGAAAAAAGGAATCCCAACTATGTGTAAAATAAAATTGTGGACTCCCGTAAGGCTTTTTTTTTTGGGGGGGGGGGGGGGCCTTTTGTAATTCGAAATCGTTTTATTATAGCTGCCAATAATTGACAATTTAGAGACTGTAATATTTCCTTTTATTGTCTTGTGTTGTTTTTTTCAGTGTTTGAAAGATGTATGGTGATCCCGAAACCGTCAGATATGTCCACTTCTAGCAACTTCAGGGGAAGTTTGTCTACACTCAGGCTGCAGTATTTTCAGCAAACGTGATTGGACCGTGGGCCTGTGCCCTATCTTTTGGTAGAGGAAAAAAATTGAGCCAATGAAGCCAAATCCTTCTAGCAAGCAGCATGCCTGGCTCCTTGCTGATTGCAAATAGGCATTTAAAATGTGAATTGGAAATTGAGTGACTCTAATACTTCCAGCTAACGTGGCATCATAGTTGTTTCCTAAGTTTTAAGTCTTGGACAAAAAATACTAGTGTCTACCGTCTCCATCAGGAACTCTGTTGTGGAAGCTTCATTTGTGTGTTTCCATTTTTCTATCTCCATCTCCCTATCTTCTGCACGAGTGTGCCCTCTTACTAAGTAATTCAAGAATAAGATCTTGGAATACTTGAGTCACAAACTTAAGGAATAAAACTATTCTCCCACTATCTTGGCCATCATGGTGTCTTACAGTTAAAAACGAATGAAAATGATTTTTAAAACACCTTGGGGATAAATCAGAAGATACTGTACACCCACTGCAAAACATACATGGCTTAAAAGTTGCATCTTTTTTCTCAGCAGGTACCAGTTGTAAATAATGAACTAGGGGCCAAAATGCAAAACCAAAAATGAAGCAGCTATGTGTAGCTAGTAATTTCTAGTTTAAACTGTAACTGAACATTGTGGCTTCAAATGTATTATTTTATATTGTACTTTTCCCATTACTGATGGTTTGGACTTTAATAAGAGCTATTCCATAGTTTTTAATATCGCAAAATGAGAATATTTGAACAGTGTATTCTAGAAAGCAATATACTAACTGAAGTGAATGCTTGTATATATTAAGATATAGCCTTAAACCTTTCTCTCTAATGCCTTACCTGTCAAATAATTAAAACTTTTAAAAGCATAGGATTAGAGTCAGCATGCTGGACTGAGAGGTAAACACTGAAGCGGTTAGAGCAGTTACTGATGCTGTCAGCGTTTAGCACTATGTGTTTAGCTGTGTGTATGCTACAAAAGTGCAATATTAGACACTAGCTAGCTAGTACTGCTGCCTCATGGAACTCCAAAGAGGAAAACAGGATTTGATTAAGTAAGTGCACATGTGTCTTTAAGTTCCTCCTATTGTCCTTGGCTTGGATGCAATGCCATGCAGATTTATGTGGCTGCTATTTTTTATTTACTTTGCATTACTTTGATTAACACCTTGAATGGAGAGCCAAACCTTCCCTCTTCACTTGACCAGCAATGGCCCTTTAACTGCAGTAGGAAAAAAGAAAAAACAAAAAACCTTTTTGTGTGAAAACTGGTGACAACTGGCACTTAGGATCAGAAAAAGAGTTGTTTATACTTGATGCCTTAAGATGCTGTCTGCCCAAAGCTCTGAAAGCCTTAAAGATAGTAATACTTAACTACAATACTACTGAGAGTTTTCATAGAATTGTTACATTTGATAATAAAACATGCCTGTCTAATCTCAAAGTGTGTGTTCTTTTTTATTTCTGAAACGGTTAGGGTCATGGAAAGGGTGTGGGTAAGCCATCTTTTCCTGAGGTGGTAAGGTTTTTCCCTAAGTTTGCTATAAGGATTTGCTCGCACTCTCTCTCTCTAAATAAATAAACTTAAAAAAAAAATGCTTAGGGGCACCTGGATGGCTCAGGAGGTTAAGCCTCCGACTTTGGCTCAGGTGTCATGATCTCACAGTTAGTGAGTTCAAGCCCTGTGTCATGCACTGTGCTGACCACTTAGAGCCTGGAGCCCGCTCCGGATTCTGTGTCTCCCTCTCGCTCTCTGCCCCTCCCCCACTCACTCTCACTTTCTCTCTCTCTCCTTCAAAAATAAACGTTAAAAAAATTTTTTTAACGTTTATTTTGAGAGCATGTGTGTGCACACGTGAGAGCAGGGGAGGGGAAGAGAGAATCTCAAGCAGGATCCTTGCTATCGGCGCAGAGCCCATCTCGGGGCTCCATCTCATAAGAATCGTGAGATCATGACCTGGGCCGAAATTGGAGACTCTTAATTGAGCCACCAGGGCACCCCTTCAAACCAAATTCTATCCATTCTTCAAGTCTTTCCTGAGTGGTGCTACTTCAGAGCTGTATATATTGTCAGTATCACTTGACATATATAATCTTGTTACAGAGCTCAAGTGTATCAGTTCTGAATTTAGGTTATAACCTTGTGGACAGGAAGTATGCCTCTATTTCCCTCTGTTTAGCACATTTCTATTCACTCAATTAGCCCTTATTAAGCATTCACCGAATGAAGTTTAGTTCACGTGGGAAAGTCCCAGTCCTTGCCAATATCATTTACAAAAATGGAGCTGTTGCTTTCAGGTTTGTACTTCACCTTTGGGTGTGTCTGGCATCATCTGTAAGGAGGTGGTAGAGTTCTCTAGACAAGCTGAGATTCTGACCCATGTTCATGATCTCTGGCAGGCATTTGACATTGCCCAGTCTATTCCCTGCCTTCAAAAACAAAGTTGCCTGTGCTGAACTTATTTGTCTGTTTACCTCCTTGAAATTGTCCCACGTGTAGCTGCCGTTCGCATGGCAGAAAAGAAAAATAGGATGTCGAACTGAGTAAGGGAAGGAAGACAAGATGAGGGCAAAGAGGACCAGAATATATAAAATACCTTAAAGGTTCATCTTTTAGGATCATAGTTGATTACACAATTTCTCTTCCTTTCCCTGCTTTCCCCAGCGGTGGTTGGAAGGGGTGGGTAACCTGCAAAAGTAGAATGATGAACACTTTGTACCCTTTAGCCAGCTTCAACAATTAGGAACTCCAGGCCTGCTCCGGCCTGCTCCCTCTCTCACTCTGCCCCTTCCCCACTCGCACTTTGTCTCTCTCTCAAAAATAAACATTAAATATTTTTTTTAAATTGAGCCACTGTAGGAGGTGCTGTTCTTGATGAAAAGAGTAGAAGACGAACTGAAGACATCTGTTTATGGATGTCTTTGGTTCAAGGTTGGATCTAATCTATGATCTATTCATGTTATAGTCTATGTGCTAATACAAGGAAACAGACTAGGCAGGAGATGATCTACACTCAAGACCAGAAGGCCACCGGGATGAAATTCGCAAGTAAGACCACTAAATGGGTGCCATAGGGAGAAAACTGGTTTTTTTCATTTTTACTGCTTCCTTTGTCTTGAGCGAATTCGTGAAAGCCAAGATCCCAAGGCGTGAACCTAAGGAAAAAAGGTTCAGAAGCAAACTACTTGACTTGCCCAAGCTTAGACCTCACTTTTGTCTTTATTTCAATGTGATTCAGCACAATTCCATTATGTGGAATGTGGAGGGATATTTAAAGCCAAAAACCAAGCTAGGACTCATTATATTGGAAGAGTATACCATAAACTACAACAAAACAATCACTGAGAACACATTTTGTTAATGATAATAAGCATTATATTGGTTAAATGAATCTTCACAATAACCTATTATAGTAGGTACAACTATTATTAATAGACTAGGAAATTGAAGCATAGGTCAAGTAAAAAAACTTCATGGTTGCACAGAAAGTAAAGGAAGGGATCTGAAAAATTAAGTGAGATTTGGAGACTGGTTGATAGGGTTACTACTCTCATAGTTGCTCCTTTATCCACTTTGGCTTTTTCCTAGCACTGCACAAACACAGTTCATTGTTTACAGTGTCACAAAGTAGGGCTTCGTAATGTTCCTTTGGTCCACCTTTTTACCCCCTTTGGTCTGCCTTTTTATTTTATTGCCAGCAATGCATTAATTCAGCAGCTGAATTCGTAGCTGCCTATTGTTGGTGTTCTAAAAGTGAATGTAAATGGTAACAAAGCTGCTGGTTGCACACTTGAGTTTGAGCTAGTGTTTTATAACTGAAACCTGTATGATAGTAGAATTAAATACCCAGGCACCTGGGAGGCTTAGTCAGTTGAGCACCTGACTGTGGCTCAGATCATGATCTCACAGTTTGTGAGTTTGAACCCCACATGGGACTCGCTACTGTCCGAACGGAGCCCACTTTGGATACTTTACCCCTTCTTTCTCTGCCCCTGTCCTGCTCACACACACTCTCTCTCTCAAAAATAAACAAACATTGGGGCACCTGGGTGGCTCAGTCGGTTAAGCGGCCGACTTCGGCTCAGGTCATGATCTAGCAGTCCGTGAGTTTGAGCCCCGCGTCGGGCTCTGTGCTGACTGCTCAGAGCCTGGAGCCTGTTTTAGATTCTGTGTTTTCCTCTTTCTCTGACCCTCCCCCGTTCATGCTCTGTCTCTCTCTGTCTCAAAAATAAATAAACGTTAAAAAAAAAAAGTCATTCTTTAACTTCCTCTTTCACGTGTTTTTGCCTCAATACTGGAGTCCTTGCATCAAATTCTGCTTTCCTCTCTTGGCAGAATGTTTTTAAAAAAAAAAAAAACACCTTTTAAATTAACACAGATCTGGGGCACCTGCATGGCTCAGTTAAGTGTTCAGCTGCAGCTCAGGTCATGATCTCTCTTTGTGAGTTCGAGCCCCGCATCGGGCTCTGTGCTGACAGCTCAGAGCCTGGAGCCTGCTTCACATTCTGTGTGTCCCTTTATCTCTGCCCCTCCCCCTCTCATGCTCTATCTCTCAAAAATCAACATTAAAAATAAATAAACACAGATCTGATTACATGTTCCTTAGAAAAGCACTTATTGAGGTATGATTGAGATACAAGAGCTGTACATATTTAATGTACACAACTTGGATGAGTTTGGAATTAAGTACACACTCACCACAACTGATGTCACAAACATCCGTCGCCTCCAACAGGTTCCTCCTGGCATCTTTATTTTTTGTATGTGTGTGATAACACACAATGATTATATATTCCTAAAATCTTTAATAAATAATTTTTTAAGTTTATTTATTTATTTTAAGAGAGAGAGAGAGAGAGAGAGCATGAGCAGGGGAGCAGCAGAGACAGAGGGAAAGAGAGAAAATTCCAAGCAGGCTCCACACTGACAGTGTGGAGCCCAATACGGGGCTCGAACTCACAAACCATGAGACCATGACCTGAGCCAAAACCCAGAGTCTTTAACCAAGAAAAAACCAACCGAGCCATCCAGGTGCCCCGTTAAAATCTTTTGATTAAATGTTCCCATTTGCTATTGGAAAAAATCGACACATGTATGACTGCATGGTATTGCATGGGATGCCTCCTGCTACTTCTTGAGCCTTTTTTTTTTCAGGGCACTCTTCCCCTCGTGTGCTACATTTTGTTGTTTTTTCTAGCTTTTTGTGGGTTTTGTCTGAAATACCTTTTCCCCCTCCCTCTGTTATTCCTCTTTTCACTAACTACTACTCAGAAATATTTTTCTCAGGGAGGTCTTTTCTGATTCACTGAGATCAACTGCCTAAATTGTAACTTTCATCGAGGCACTGTGTATCTTCCCAGTGTATCGTTAGTGACTAGCCAGTTTTGAAATATGTACACAATAACTGTTGAATGAAAAAGTTTATGTTCATTCCTAAAGAGGAAAACTAATGTGATTCTTTTTTTAAAAAAGTAATTCTATACAGTTTTAAGAATTTTTATAAATTGAAGTGTTGCTAAACAGCGGCACCTGGTGGCTCAGTCAGGTAAGCATCTGACTTCGGCTCAGGTCCCACAGTTTGTGGGTTCGAGTACTCTCTGCTGTCGGCATGGAGCCTGCTTTGGATCCTCTGTCCCCCCTCTCTCTGCCCGTCCCCTGTTCACACACACACACACACACACACACACTCTCTCTCTCTCTCTCTCTCTCTCAAAAATAAGTAAACATTAAAAAAATAAAATGTTGCAAAACAGTAAAAATTGTTTTTCTTTAGCACCATTAAAAATGTTTAGACGTCAGTATTAATGCAGTTATTAATGGTATGCTTTTTATTTTGAAGTACAAATTCAGAGAGTCACTTTGTACATTGTACACATCCAAAGTACACATCCAAAGTACACATCCAAAGTGAGTTTTGTTTAAAATTTACCTAAACATGACATTTTCAGCTGCGTCTGCCATCTACTGGACATATAGTGCTACTGGATCTTCAGAGTCCTATTGTCAGCCAGAGTGTTTATTCAGGATTCCAATAGGATTTTAAAAATATATTTGTATTTAAATCATGTCATAATTGATTTCTTCACGGTACTTAAAAATATAGGGTCACCTCGGTGGCTCAGTTGGTTAAGCGTCCGACTTCGGCTCAGTTCATGATCTCACGGTTCTGGTGAGTTCAATGAGCCCCGCATCGCATCGGGCTCTGTGCTGACAGCTCAGAGCCTGGAGCCTACTTCGGATTTTAGGTCTCCCTCTCTCTCTGCCCCTCCCCCACTCATGCTCTGTCTCTGTCTCTCTCACTCCAAAATAAGCAAACATTTAACAAATTAAAAAAATAAATAAATGTTTTGGCAATTTCTCTATTACACATGAATTGTTATGTTGCTAAGTCATAATTTTGTTGTTTTTTTAAATTTTTTTTTTAAGTTTATTCATTTATTTTCAGAGAGACAGAGACAGTAAGAGTGGGGGAGGGGCAGAGAGAGAGGGAGAGAGAGAGAATCCCGAGCAGGCTCTGCACTGGTAGCGCAGAGCCCGATGCGGGGCTCGAACCCATGAATCCGGGAGCCCATGACCCGAGCCGAAACCAAGAGTCGGCTACTTAACTGACTGAGCCACTTGGGTGCCCCAACTGAGTCATATTTTTGAAGAGAAACAGTTTCCCCCACAAAATCATTGTGCTCTTTTCGATTTAAGATACGTATAATTTGGAAGTGTGATTAGTGCCCAGCAGAGCAGGTCTTGAGATGCCTGGTAAATCATCTGCACTGGCTGTTTGAGAAGTAGTTCAGTGGTAGCTCCAGGACTGGACTAGGCCCATCCAGGTCTGGCCTGAGCCAGGATGGCAAAACAGCAGAGCAACTTCATGTGCTGGGACTTTAGAAATGACAGATTTTTCTTTTTTTTTTTTTTCTGAATTAGTTCAATTGAGGTACTCAGAGTCCACCTGCTATCTAACTGCCTTCCCTCTATCATAAGAAAGAATTTAATCTGTTAATTACACGTTCCCAGAGGCCTGAAAGCAGTCAATGCTAGATGGCTTCAAATGGGGCCGTCTCAATCCATGTAAATAGGGCTACTGGAATTAGTGGAAACAAACAAAACACCAAGTCAAACTGAATAAAAAAAAAAATCAGATAATTAAATGGGAATTTCAAATAAATAGATAATTTTTATTAAATATGGCCCAAATAATACATGAGACATAGTTATACAAAAGTGTTCTGCATTTTATCTGGCGCCTTTAATATATAATTCAATTTCACAAATATTTAGAGAGCATACTATCTGAAAGAAAAGAGGAATGGATCTTGGTACAAAGTCAGCAAACTGTGTCTACCAAAAGAGAAGTTTGCTGGGGAAATCTTCAGTAATAGACCACTAAATGCCAATAATGTTTTGCTTTAATTTATGAGTATTCTTTCATATGACCAATTTGGTCAAAAATCTGTTTCTAGAGGAGTTTTAACACTAGAAAAAACTGAAGTTTAGAAAATGTCCTAAGATATCTAGTTAAAAAATATTTACTTACTTTGGAACACCTGGGAGGCTCAGTTAGGCAGCCAGCTGTTGGTTCCAGCTCAGGCCATGATCCCATGGTTTGTGAGTTGGAGCTCCACATAGGGTTCTGCGCTGACAGTGCAATGCTTGCTTGGGATTCTCTCTCTCTCTGCCCCTCCCCTACTTATTCCCTCTCTCTCTCTCTCTCTCTCAAAATAAATAAAATTTTGAAAATATATATTTATTTACTTATTTTATTTTCGGGAGAGCAAGAGTATGCACATGAGTGTGGGAGAGGGGCAGAGGGAAAGAGAGAATCCCAAGCAGGTTCCGTGGTCAGCACAGGGCCTGATGTAGGGCTCAACACAGGACTCGACACAGGGCTCAATCCCACAACCCTGAGATCATGAACTGTGCTGAAATTGAAAGTCGGATGCTGAACCTACTGAGCCACCCAGGTGCCACAAAAAATATTTAAATGTAATATAGATTGTTTAATGTATCTCCCTTGGGAGGACTATAGCGTTCACAGTTTGACTCTGTTGGTTTGCATGATTGTAGCCCTCCTGATCAGTGGAAGAGGAAGACAGCAAATCCTTACAATGACTGACAAAAGAGAAAATGTATTCAGGAGGCATGGAAGCACAGCTTCAAACAATGAGGAATAAGTGAGGCCTCTGTGAGAAACAACTGAGGAGCAACTGAGAGTGTAACCCTGATTCCCTTTCCTTTTAAAAAAAGTTTTTTTAATGTTTATTTTTGAGAGACAGAGAGAGAGAGACAGAGACAGGGCACAAACAAGGGAGCAGCACAGAAAGAGGGAGACACAGAATCCGAAGCAGGCTCCAGGCTCTGAGCTGTCAGCACAGAGCCCGATGCGGGGCTTGAACTCATGAACTGCGAGATCATGACCTGAACCGAAGTCAGATGCTTAACCAACTGAGCCACACAGGCACCTCAACCCTGACTCCCTTTTAATGAAGAGGTACAGGGGGTAAAATTTCACACTAATCCAAAATCACAATCAGAACTAGTGAACAAAACAGCTTCAAATCAAGAGATAGTTCTCATGGATAGTGTAGAATACACAATTTATGTTGGTCTTCTAAGTCACACCCACAGCTAATACTTGCTATTATCAACAACTTTTAAGTCAATTCCCAAAATATTTGTCTACAAAGTGTTTTCAAAGAGTTGAAAGTATGGGGATCAAACATGACCAAAATACAAGCCAGAATATAACTGTGGTCAGGGTGCTACCTGTTTCAAAAATGAATTGATCCCATTTGGTTAAGAGGTCACAAAGGAGATGGTGTTTGAGAATAATATAAACATGTTGTTAACCAATGTGCAGTTGAGACTTTATTATATAATAAAAACAAAATTCCGTATCTTTAGGAGAGGAAAAGCTGAACTTACACAAGGATTTTCTATTTCTGTTCTGTTCCTAATAATAAGATGAAGCATTTGACAGAAGAATGTTGATGAAATAGACTTTGCCTGTATCTGATTTCAAGTAGCTAAGTTCTTGGGGGCTTTTTTTTTTTTAAGTTCATTTATTTTGAAAAAGAGGGAGAGAGTGTGCTCATGAGCAGGGGAGGGGCAGAGAGACAGAGGAGGAGGCAGGGGGGGGGGGGGAGAGAGAGAGAGAGAGAGAGAGAGAGAGAGAGAGAGAATCCTAAGCAGGCTGATGATGCGGGGCTTGAACTCGAAGTGATCTTTGGACCATGCATCCATACCCATGCCCATTGCCATCTGGAAGCAGCTGGTATTAGAGAATAATGGATTGGCCTTCTGAAAACTCAGATATAATGCCTACTGCAAGGCAATATCTTAAGCAGTTTGGGTTCTATCTTTTCAGATTATGTATATATTTTGAATACAAAATGGTCCATTTCTCTCAAAGCAAAATGAGAGATGGAGGGGAAATAGAATGCTCCATTCTCATTATCCTTATGTGGAGGTTTTAGGGTTCAAGGGAAGAACAATGTTTCTACTAGGAAACAAACACAATCATGATTCCACTGGTTATCTATCTAAAGATTGAATAATGATCTTTGTTCTTTCATATTTTCATTTCATTTTAAGAAGCTGTTTTTCCTTTCTATCCACTACTGTTTAGAGCAGGCACATTTGTAATTAAGCCCATCAGTCACCTTGAGATGATTATGAAGGAACTATAGGAAGAATGGTCATCATCACCTCAAGACTCTCAGAAAAACTGTTTTTCCATGAGATGGAACTCTTGCAATGAAGCTCATCTAATAAGGAGAGCGCTCTGGTATCTGCTGTCCATGGCATGGGCCCTGCCATAGCTTCAGGCTTTCAAGGACCATACATTTTGTTCTCTGTCCTTTGATCTGGGTCTTTTCTGGTCCACTGGCAACCTCCACCGCGTTTCTAACTCCTGGTCCAGTGTTGTTTAAGGGCAAGACTTATGTATAGGCAACCAAAGCCATAAAAAGAGTTCTTGGAACCGTTTTTGCACAGCACTGAAAAACGATAGCTTCTCTCCAAATATCCTAACTTGACAAAGGCGCTCTTAGGCGAATCTTCATGCCTGCTATAAATGGGATGTTCATAATTACCCCATGACTTCAGTGAGTTCTTGTGCTTCTTTCTCTCGCTCTAAAATGAGCATTTTCTCATCTAAATCTACTTCTGGGTATTGTTGGGGGAAAGTTCCTGGCATTTGTTGGAGAATGCCAGCCGTAATACAAGCAAAGATATAAACAGCGTAACAAGTTAAAACTATGTTCGGCTGCTGTGGAATATCTGAATGTATCCGCTCCTCCCACTGACCATCGTATTACTGTTTCTTTAAATATCCTGAAACGCAAATGCATTTGTCCAACCAGTTTGGGGAGTTAAAAACAAAGTTCCAAGCACAAGCTTTCTTGTAATGAGCACGTGGCCTACTACACCGAAGCGCCATCCAGAGCGTTTTACCGCTGCCTGAAATCACCCGGCACGCAGGTACCGAGAGGACTTCGGAGCCCTGGCTTCCAGATGGCCTCCAGTCCATCTCGGGGGCCTCAGCTTCCTCTCTGTAAAATGGGGCGCGGACGGGGTTCGGATCTGGAAGATGTGGCCGACGCTATTCTCCGACTGAGTCGGAAGACAAAAGCCTCGGCCAGCCCCCTGCGCTCCCACCTTTCGGAAGGGGCGGGCGAAGGGAGGGGCTTCGGCAAACTGCTGGAGCGGGCCCGGAGCGAGGGCTGTGGGCGGTGCCACCCGCGGCGACTCCCCTTCCTGCCCGCGCAGGCCCAGGCACGCCCGCAAAACGCTCCGGCTGCCCTTCGCTCCCGGCTCTCTGGTTCCCGGGCAGCCCGGGGAGACGCGGTTGGCGGCGACACCGGAGGGGGGCGGGTCAGGAAGTGGGGGCGCGGCGGCCGGGAGCTGTCCTGGGGCTGCCGAGGGGCTCGGCGACGCTGAGGACCGGCGACTCCGGGCCGCGCGGGAGCCTGAGGGGCGCCCGGACCTCCGCGGAGACGATGGCGGAGGAAGAAGGTGACGGCCCCGGGGTCCAGCGCGCCAACTGTCGCTCGTGGTCGCGGGAAAGAGGGGCGGGGGCGCGAGGGGCCCAGAGGCCTGGGCTGCGGGCGGTCAGTGGCCGCGGCCGCGCGGGGTGGGGGGCGGGAAGAAGCGGGGTGGCGGCGGCGCGGGGACATTTGGGAGCGAAGTGAGTGGCCTGAAGTTTTGTCCGCCTCAGTGGGAAGCAAAGGTGGAGCTTAAAGTTGGGAATCGGGCTGGTAGAGAAAAAGCTGGGGGTGGGAGGAGTGCTTGAGAGGGGAGGCCACTAGTAGATAATTAATGGGGTGGGGAGCATAGTTTGGTTTAGAAGATGGAGGCTTGGGCACTGAGTGCATATTTGAAAGTGAGAGTGTTTAACCAAATGCCCCTCATTCTGAGTGCCCTCTTCAGAGGTCTGTGGACGCTGATAAATATGAAGTCACAGGGCGAGAGGAGCCGCACGCCTAGGGTGTAGAAAGAGGCGGGGGTTGGGGAGGGGAAACTGAAGAAGGCCTGGTCACTTACAGGTTAGGGGGAGGTGGTAAAGGCTGAAGGGTGTAAGTATTTTGGGAGGATTAGGAAGCCACGAGTGCTTTGAGGGTGAAAGTGGGTGGGCCGGAGAAAGCTTTCCATGCCCCCACAGGGCCAATGTTAAGAAAATTAAGCTCTTCAGTGATATTTAAAATGATAAGTATGAGAGATAATTGGGGAGTTGGAGGAATTGATCAGCTAGTGATAGATATCACAGGACGCATTCATGGCATAACAACTTCATAATACCCGTGCTAGTGTCAGGAACAGATCTATTTGATGGTGTCGCTTGACTGAGCGGTTAGATTTTGCATCCTGGTGGGAAACATGACTTTTTACTTCCTTGAGTGCGGTTGTGAATGTGATCTCATTTAGATTTAAACCTTTATTGAACCAAGAGTGCAAGGAGGGAATTTCAAGAATTCGGTGGAAAGTGATATTTAAAAAATTGTTTATTGCTCTTTGGCTTTCTGCCTTGTCTCTATGCTCACACTGACTTCATTATCTGCCTCCTCTTTTTTGAGGTTTCAGAGTGTTAAAGCTGATCTAAATTTAAGACACTCTTCCTAATATACAACTTCAAAACCAGTGCTGTTTGTAGTTGATAAGGGATAAGTAATTCCATTTGTTACCTTGGTTTTATTTTTGGTTGCAGTAGTTTAAAACATTTCTTGATTTTTTTTTCCTTTTCTGACTACTTGCAAATCTGTGGAGTAGGTTGATAAGCTAGCTTGTATGTTTCCATGAGCCCTTTCATGCTTAATCTAAAGCAGGAAAAAAGTACTGCAATACTAAAAGTCTTTAATAGTTTGCATCATGCAAAATGAGAAATTGCTTTAGGATATTATAGTTACACTTAATTAAATCAATACCACACTATTCTGTAAAATTTACTCATGGGATAAAAAAGGAAAAATGATTTTTCATTGTAGAATTACAGGTAAGCAAATACATGTTAAATGGAACAATTAATGGATTGAAGTTTTCTTAAAATATAGTTTCATTCAACAAAATTTTCAATTCTGTAAACATTTGGGTGCCTACTATGTTAGGTGCTGGGATATAATAGTCAGCAATGAATAATTATATTCTTATTTATTAAAATAATGCTAGTAATGATATTTATAGCAAACATGTCTGTGTGCTAGGCATTATTTTGTGTGCCTTACGTTTATTTGGCCCTCTAAATTTTTTCAAAATACATATTATCTTAAAATTAGTCTACATGGTGTATTTTACTTGTATCCATATCTTCCCTAGATCCCTTTTTTGTTATCATTCACATTCACTTGGATCCTTTTCATTGTCCCACTGTTACTCCAAGTACATTATTTTGAGAATCTCATCTTATGAAAAATGTCTTTCTTGATGCAGTAGAGCCTCAGGTTGTTCATACTTAAGGCTTCCTGAAAGAAATGTTAGAACAAACAAGTGACAACTTTGAATACAGCAGTTCATGTGGAATAGTTTGGATGGACATTTGCTGGCCTATTTGTAGCTCTGCTCACTATCTCATGTGAAGGTTGCTGGACCAGAGACTGAAATATTGGGTTATTTTTGTGGCTATGTTGTCATTTTCGTTTTATTTTTTAAGTTTATTTATTTATTTTGAGAGAGAGAGTGTGTGCACGAACCATGGGGGAGGGGCCGACAGAGAGGGAGCGAGAGAGAACCCCAGGCAGGCTCTGCATTGCACTGTCAGCACAACGCTGGGTGCAGGGCTCGAACTCCCTAACTGTGAGATTGTAATCTGAGCCTGAGTTGGGTACTTAACCAACTTAAGTGCCCCTTTATGTTATCATTTTCGTTTAGTTTGACTTTAAAAAAAATATGTATTTGTTTATTTTGAGAGAGAGTGCATGTAAGGGCAGAGAGAGAGGGAAAGAATCTTAAGCAGGCTCTGTGCCGTGACCAAAGAGCTCATGGTTCATGAGATCATGGCCTGAGCTGAGATCAAGAGTTCTATGCTTGGGGCACCTGGGTGGCTCACTCGGTTAAGCGCCTGACTTCGGCTCAGGTCATGATCTCACGATTTGTGGGTTTGAGCCCCACGTCGGGCTCTGTGCTGACAGCTCAGAGCCTGGAGCCTGCTTCGGATTCTGTGTCTCCCTCTGTCTCTGCCCCTCCCCTGCTCACACTGTGTCTCTGTCTTTGAAAAGTGAATAAATGTTTTAAGAATTTAAGAAGAAAAAAGTTTTATGCTTGACTGAGCCACCCAGGTGTTCCTAATGTTTTTGAGACAGAGACAGCACAAGTGGGGGAGAGCTTAACCGACTGAGCCACCCAGGTGCCCTTTGTTGGGTGCTTTTAACTTTTCTTTTATCACAGAGCAGGGGAAAACAAATTCTTTTTTTAGTTTATTTAATTTATTTTGAGAGAGAGGGAGAGAGGGAGAATCCCAAGCAGGCTCCGTGCTGTCAGCATGAACCATGAACATCATGATCTGAGCAGAAACCAATAGGGGCACCTGGCTGACTCAGTTGGAAGAGCATGCAGCTCTGTTTCTCAGGGGCATGAGTTCAAGCACCATTTGGGTATAGACATTTAGAAAAAAATAAATTAAGAAAATGTGTATTTGTTTTTTCATTTTCCGCAGTAAAGCTCGAGGATTTTTTTAAAGGAATTTTTAAAAGTTTTATTTATTTAAGTAATATCTGCACCCCACATGGTGTTCAAACTCATGACCCCAAGATCAGGAGTCACTTGCTCCTCCGACTGAGCCAACCTGGTGCCCCTCCACTGTAAAGGTAGAGCCCTTCATCTGATCAACAGTAGCTGATTCATTTTCCTTTTGTGACTTGTCTTTTTAGGCTCACATTTCATAGCCTAAAGTCATTCCTAAGAGAAAAGAAAACTCTCCTCTGCTCCGTTAAGAAGGAAATAAATTCTTGAACCATCTTATAAGGTTGGGAGGACAGTTTGCACCTACACGACAGTCATAGTCGACTCTATAAGATAATTCTAGGAAGGAAACGTAGTTAGGTTGAATATAGTAAATTCTTGTTTCATTTGGAATTTAGTTTACTAGTTTGGAGGTACTTTCTGCTTTACATTTTTTGTCAGACATAGAAGGGGTAGTCTAATATTGGGAAATTTTCTGACAACTTCCCACATACAGGGATATTTATAGGTTCAGCCTATTTCTAATACCTAAATCTATAAAACAATCTATTACAATGACAATACCACAGCACTGTGAAATTCTGCAGAGCTTGCAGGATTATTTTAAAAATGAAGTATAATTTTATGATCAATGTATTTTATTATATTCAAATTTTAAAAAATGGTTAATCCTTGAATGATGAATGTGATATTCTCAGGTAACTAGAATATTATGCTAATGTATTAAATAACACCTTGTTCCCCAGTCATTCTAGAAAGGAGTTTACTTATTTTGGGATATTTTGAAAATAACATTATCTCAGGAGAAGAGCTTGTTGATTTATCACTAGGACTCTGAAAGCACAGATGGCAGACAGAACCTAAATTTTTTTTTTGTATGAAAGATTGTTTTTCAAGAAGTGCTAAAATAATTGTGGAAAAAAGTTATCTTTGATACTAAAAGATCTCTATGTGACTCATTGCCCTATTATAATAAAAGTGAATTCGTTTGGATTACAGATTAGAACAGCTTGATACACATGTTGCAATAACTTCTTAAATATTTTAAGGACCAACTGTAGAACTGCACCAGAGAAGAAAGCTGAAGTCTTCAGAAAATAAGGAATCTGCCAAAGAAGAGAAAATTCGTGATACTCCAATGCCTGAAAGAGCTCCAAAACGTAAGTTAGATAAATTTGTTTTCATGCTACTATAAAAATGTTTTTTTATACATTAGGTAGTATATTTTATATTAATGTTTTAAATGTTTATGCCTATTTTGAGATTAATTGTATGGTGTTGGCAGTCAGCTTTCATAGGTTTTGTTGTAGAACAAGCCCTAAATCTCACTGGCTTACAAAAGACACTTATTTCTGACTAATGTTACGTGTTGTGGCTGCAGGTTGGCTGGTTTAGCTTCATGTATCTTGAAGGAACAGCCCCTATTTGGGATATGGTTTTCTTATGGCAGAGGAAAAGAACGGGAGAACAGGCAGAATCATTCGGTGTCTCTTAAAGTTTCTGTTGAATTGGCACACCGTTACTTGTAGTCACATTCTGTTGACCCAAGCAAGTCACATAAGTCACATAATTAATCCAGACAATGAGATGGAGAAGTATACTCTGACTACAGGGATGCATTGCAAGTCACATGGTAGTGGGCAGAGATGAATAATCTTTCTATAAGAAAGGACAAAATAAGTGGGAATAATAATAACAGTCTACCACATTCTGTCCTTTTAGTCATAAATATTTGCTTTTCTCCGTCAGACAAAATACTCTCACTACCTCTCTGACCCAGGAAGACACTCAGTCTTACCCGGTCATGGCATCAGTCTTGAGGCCCAAGGTCTTGTTCAAGGCCAGCTATGATTCATTCTAGTCCAGAGACCCATGAATTAAAAAGATAAATTTTGTGCTCTGTGTCAGGGGTCTCCAAGGCCACCCCCATTTGGTGATGAGCTAGAAGGACTTGCAGCCTCAGAATATTTACAGCTGTGATTTATTACAGTGAACAGTACAAAACAAAATCAGCAAAGGGAAAAGGTCTGTGGGCTAAAATCTGTAAGATCTAGGCATAAGCTTCCCTGATTCCTTTCCTAATGGAGTTACACAAGATGTGCTAACTCCTTCAAGCATCAAATTGTGACATTTGTAAAGTTTTGTCTACCAGGGAAGCTCATTAATGGCTCTGCACAGAATTTGTATGTGTGTGTGTGTGTGTGTGTGTGTGTGTGTGTGTGTTTTAATTTATTTTGAGATAGAGTGCGAGTAGGGGAGGGGCATAGAGAGAGTGAGAGAGAGAATCCCAAGCAGGCTCTGCACTGTCAGAGCAGAGCCTGATGCAGGGCTTGAACTCACGGACTGTGAGATTGTGACCTGGGCTGAAGTTGGACACTTAACCGACTGAGCCACCCAGGCTCGCCTGCACAGTTTTTACTGTTAGCTGGTCGCCATACCTTTTCCTACCACATACCCAAACTAGATTCCCAGAAGGAAAGCAATGAGCATGAACCACATTGTTTATACAAACAGGTCAGGTACAGTAAACTAACATGAGAGAATGGTGATAACCCTCCTGAAATCCAAGTTCCCAGGTTCCAGCAGAGTTTACCTTGCAAGCAGACCTTTCTTGGCAAAGTAATTGTAGAGCTGCTATGCTATGTTAACTTTTCTTTCCTCAGAAAGAGGAAGAGTGAGAGACGTACATCAGCCACTGGTTCATAGCAGTTTTGAAATCCTACAAGATAAATATGAGGTCTTCTTACTCTGGTGTAGAGATGTTTCTTGATTAGGCCCTAGTTGTTTACCTTGGGAGTAGCTTCATTATTCTGTGTGGTCCTTGAGTCCACCCTCTAGAGGTCCTTCCTTTTCTGTTATCCTGCTGAACCATATATGGAGATGGCTTTGGAGAACATGCCATCCTTAGGGACTGAAATGCCTTCTCAAATTGCTTCTTGCCCATAAAGAGTCGAAGGCACATTTATATATTTTTTCTCAAATAAGGTAAAGGCAGTGGGTCATCTACAGAACTAGTTTAGGGGCTAGCAGCAAGAAAATTTTTTGGAAGCTGGAAAAATAATAATCCATGTTATGCAGTGACAAAACATTTGTATCTGTTTCCTGTGAAGAGTTACAATTTTAATACTAAATTTTTTTATTATTTTAGGTAACAAGATTATAAAACAGAATGTTACTAGAGTGCCTTGGTTATCAGCTGCATTTGATTACAAGAAAGATGAATTTAAAACAGATTTGGCCTATTTGCAAACGGGAAGGAAGAGAAAAATAGAGAATCCAAAATTTCTGGGACTTGTAGTGTTGAGTTAGAACTATTTCAGCTAGTAAAATCGAGAAAATTGAGAAATACTTTGAGTAACAAAGGCTGATTAAGATGAATCCTCAGGGCAATGACTAAATCAGGGGCATGGCTGTCAGCACATAGTTTGTTAAAATATATGAATGCATTAAGGTATTTCCTAGTAAATCCTTTCAGTTGGATAAAGTAAGATAGAGTGTGGTTCTACAAAAGCTCAAATACATGTAGTTAAACCTTCCCAAGACTCATCTAGAAATAAAATTGTGTTTACAGTAGTCCCCCACCTTATCCAGTAGTTTCAGTTTCCATGGATTCAGTTATCTGGTCAATCAGAGTTTGGAAGCAGATGATCTGCTTTCTGACGTATTGTCAAAGTATGTACTGTTAGCAGTGTAATGCTATGTCACACTCACAATGCCTTGTCATTCTTCTCACTTCATCTCATCACATGGGAATTTTATCATCTCCTATCATCACAAGAAGTAAAGTGAGTACAGTACAATAAGATATTTTAAGAGAGAGACCATGTTCACATAACTTTTATTACAGCATGTTGTTATAGTTGTATTTTATTATTAGCTATTATTGTTAATCTCTTACTGTGTCTAATTAATAAATTGAACTTTATCCTAGGTGTGTATGTATAGGAAAAAACATAGCATATCTAGGGTTCACTACTAGAATTCAGTTTGAGGCATCTGCTAAGGATCTTGGAATATATCCCCCACAGACAGTGGGGAGGGGGACTACTGTGTAGTTGTTGGAACATGGAACTGAATAGAATCGAGTAGGTAAAAAGCTAACAAAATTGTTTTTTTCTTTGCAAAAATAAGTGATTTAACTGTTAAAAATTAAGGTACAGGCATACCGCCTTTAATTGTGCTTCATGTTGTACTTTGCAGATATCTTTTTTTTCTGTTTTGTTTTTTTGTTTTTTTGTTTTTAAATGTTTATTTATTTTTGAGAGATAGAGCGTGAGAGGAGCAGAGAGAGAGAGGGAGACACAGAATCTAAAGCAGGGTCCAGGCTCTGAGCTGTCAGCACAGAGCCCGATGCGGGGCTCGAACCCACAAACCTGAGATCATGACCTGAGCCGAAGTTGGAGGCTTAACCGACCGAACCACCCAGGCGCCCCTGTTTTTTTGTTTTTTTAATGAATTGAAGGTTAGTGGCAAGCAAGTCTATTGGCTCCATTTTTCCAACACCATTTGCTAACTTTATGTCTCTGTGTCACATTTTGGTAATTCTTGCAGTGTATTATTGTATTTCTTGTGGTGATCTGTGATCAGTGATTGTGACTCATTGACAGCTCAGGCGATGGTTAGCTTATTTTAGCGTTAGTTAAGATAGGTATGTTGTTTTTATAGATGTAATGTTATCGCACACGTAATAGGCTACAGTATAGTGTAAACATAACTTTTATATATACTGGGAAACCAAAAAAATTAATTTGATTCACTTTATGACAGTATTCACTTTATTGTAGTGGTCTGGAACTGCACTGAGGTATAGCTGTATAGTCAACATATTGAAAAATGCCCAGAGGGGCGCCTGGGTGGCTCAGTCGGTTGGGCATCCGACTTCGGCTCAGGTCATGATCTCACTGTCCGTGAGTTCGAGCCCCGCATCGGGCTCTGTGCTGACAGCTCGGAGCCTGGAGCCTGTTTCAGATTCTGTGTCTCCCTCTCTCTCTGACCCTCCCCCATTCATGCTGTCTTTCCCTGTCTCAAAAATAAATAAACGTTAAAAAAAAAAAAAAATGCCCAGAATCTTAGGTATTTTATTAAATGAGTTTTGACATCTTAGTCCAATTAACAAGATACAGGACATTTCTGTTATCCCAGAAAGCTTCTTTGTATCCCTTCCAGTAGATTTTCCCTGTACCCCCCCAAGACAACCACCCTTCGGATACTTATCAATATTGATTAATTAGTTTTGCATGTTGTAGAATTTCATGTAAGTGGAATCATACAACATGTGTGCTTTTGTGTCTGGATTCTTTCACTTAGCATTTTATCCTTTAAAAATATAATCATTTTGGGGCGCCTGGGTGGCTCAGTCGGTTAAGTGTCCGGCTTCGGCTCAGGTCACGATCTCGCGGTCCGTGGGTTCGAGCCCTGCGTCGGGCTCTGTGCTGACAGCTCAGAACCTGGAGCCTGTTTCAGATTCTGTGTCTCCCTCTTTCTCTGACCCTCCCCTGTTCATGCTCTCTCTCTGTCTCAAAAATAAATAAATGTTAAAAAAAATTAAAAATATATATATATAATCATTTTGAGATTCATTCATGTTGCTGTAATTTTCTAACTATTTTGTTCTTGTTGGACATTTGAGTAGTTTTCAGTACTTAGCTATTATGAATAAGGCTTCTGTGAACATAGTTCTACAGATATTTTTGTGGACATTTGTTCTTTTTTTTCTGTTAGGTAAATATCTAGGAGAATTGCCTGCTAAGCTTTTGAGAGATGTACTGTTTTGTTTTTTTGTTTGCTTTTTTTTTTTTTAACGTTTATCTGTTTTTTGAGAGAGAAAGAGAGAGAGACAGAATGTGAGTGGGGGAGGGGCAGAGAGAGAGAGGGAGACGGAATCCAAAGCAGGCTCCTCACTCTGAGCTGTCAGCACAGAGCCTGATGTGGGACTTGTACTCACAGACCATGAGACCATGACCTGAGCCAAAGTTGGACATTTAACTGAGCCACCCAGGCACCCCAAGAGAGATGTACTGTTAAAAGAACTATCAGCCTAAATTTAAGAGGATGCAACTATTCAGATCCTAAAATGATGTATACATGCAGGAAACAAGCTGAATAAGCTGCTCTTAGGATGTTTTTCTTGAAAAGCAGTGAGAGTGTTTTGCCTTTGGGCAGGAAATGAGTGTTTGTGATGAGTGGGGCAGACCCTGGTGGACTCTTTTACTGTTCCCACATATTTGCTCCCTTCACTAAAGTGAATTATCCATTCCTTCCCATTGCCATGTGATTTGGAGCGCAGTCTCTGAAGCAGTGTTTACTTCACTACCTCATTGTCAGGCTTATCCACGTGACTCACGTGGACCAATGGGATGTGAGTGGAAGCAACACTGTACTAGTTTTGACCAGAAACTGTAAGAGGCATTGTATGCTCTGCCTGTTCTGCTCTTTTCCTCATGAGAATAGTGTGTCTCAAATAGGGATTGACCCCAATCTGGAACTCTGAAGAAGATCCAAGAAGAACCACAGCTAATCTGAAGTCTGGAATTGGGTGGAGAGTCACTGCAGACCCAATACCAACAAGTAGCCTAAGTGAGAACTAAACCTTTATTTTGTAAGCCACTAATAATATGAGGTACCTTTTTTTTTAATCACAGCAAAGCTTACTAATAGAGTGGTTATTTAAACCATTTTGGAAAATACAATATAAGAAAGATTAAACAATCTAGAGATAACTAGAGATAACTACTATAAAATAGTATTTCCCCCTGACTACAAAAATATATTTTTAGGGCAGAAAATGTGGAAAATGGAGAAAAGTATAATAAAAATAAAATATATGAATAATGCCAGTAGATAGAACCACTCTTAAAAGTTTTGGCAAGTATTGCTTATATTTTTTTCAATGCAGTTATACTTCTCCTTTTCTTTCCTTTTTTTTTTTTTTTAACTTTTCGTGAAATTGAATCTTACATTTCTTTTCCTAACGTCATTAGATTTTTCGTTAGCTTTAAATATTACTTAACTATGACCTGTGTTACTGATACAGACATTTATGTAGTGCTCTTTTTTTTTTTTATTCCATCTTTGACTCTTCACAAAAAACTTTGAAAACAGCATATTTAGTATTAAGGTAAGACATTTATATGTAGGATTTGGTTTACATACTTTTTATAATAGCCCCAGATAATTAGGGTTAATTTGCCATTATCTAAGACTTAATGAAAAAAACAGGAAGAGATACATGTTCAGAAACTTGGAAGAACTTTTGTTAAACTGCCACCATTGATAAGTTTCCTTACCAGTTTTTTATAGTTCATATTATGTCAACATTGCTTTAAATGACTGTCTTATATATTTTTGCACATATATTTCAACAATAATAGCTAGTATTTACTGAGGTCTTACTATGTGCCAGGCCAAATGCTTTACACATGCTGTTGAAAACAGTAATTTTATTTATTATTTTGAAATGTTTATTTATTTTGAGGGCCAGAGAGCAAGCAGGGGAGGGGCAGAGACAGAGGGAGAGAGAGAATCCCAAACAGCCTCCACACTGTCAGCATAGAGTCTGATATAGGGCTTGAACTCATGAATTGTGAGATCGTGACCTGAGCCAAAATCCAGAGTTGGACGCTTCACTGACTGATCCAGCCAGGTGCCTCTGAAAACAGTAATTTTAAAATGATTTTGTTATACTGATACTAATATTTGATTTATTGAGTAGTGTTTCTAAAGCATTTTGAATATAATTCTCATAGACTTACTGATATCTTTTTTAAAAGTAATCTCTACACCTAACATGGGGCTTGAACTCACAGCCCTGAGATCTAGAGTCCCATGCTCTACTGATTGAGCCAGCCAGGTGCCTTGACTTAGTGATATCTAACTATTTTAGTCTGCTTAATGTCTTTAGTATTATATGAAAACTAGTATTTATTAAATAATATTTTGGGGGCTCCTGGGTGGCTCAGTCGGTTAAGCGGCCGACTTCGGCTCAGGTCATGATCTTACTGTCTGTGAGTTCGAGCCCCGCATCGGGCTCTGTGCTGACAGCTCAGAGCCTGAAGCCTGTTTCAGATTCTGTATCTCCCTCTCTCTCTGACCCTCCCCTGTTCATGCTCTCTCTCTGTCTCAAAAATAAATAAATGTTAAAAAAAAATTTTTTTTAAATAAATAAATAATATTTTGAAAATGGTTAAGATTTTAGTTTAGCTAAACGAACAAATCAGCAAGTTGAGTTTTTTACAGACCTGTCAGTCATTCAGTAACAGAACACTGGACTTTGGGCCCTTATGCCTTATTATACCTAATAGCTATAGCAGGACCAAATCATCCTGTGTGTAGAAAATCCAAATGTGTTTTATGTTGTTTCATCAAGAAGTATATATATATATGTAACAGTTGTATATGATGTTTTAAATACATAATCATCAAAGATCATTGAATTATATATTTTAAATGGCTATATAATATGTAAATTATTCCTCAATAAAAAAAACTCCTTGATAAGGAAAAGCTATCAATAGTAATTCTGAATGAACCCCTATCTTTCCTTTAGATATTTCGTAGTACATTATTTTTATTCTTTCTTTTGATTAATAGATTTTAATTTTTGAAACCTTTTTTGATTTATAGAAGAATTGAACAGATAGTGTAGAGTTCCCTTGTTATACCCTCCCTCTGCCCACACAGTTTTCCCTCTTATTAACATTTTATATTAGTATGGTATACTTGTTATAATTAACAAACCAATGTTGATACACTTATTTTTATTTTATTTTTATTTTTAAGTTTATTTATTTTGAGAGAGAGAAAGCAAGCTGGGGAGGGGCGGGGGGGTGGGGGGAAGAGAGAGAGAGAGAGAGAGAGAGAGAGAGAGAGAGAGAGAGAAAGAATGAGAATCCCAAACAGGCTCCACACTGTGGCACAGAGCCCAACGCAGGTCTCAAACTCACGACCCATGAGATCATGATGTGAGCCAAAGTCAGAGGTTTACCCAACTGAGCCACCCAGGTGCTCCGATACAGTATTTTTAACTAAAGTCCACACTTTATTCAGATTTGTTTAGTTATTACCTAATGTCCTTTTTCTGTTCCAGGATCCTACATTACGTTTAGTTGACATTACATTTAGACTCCTCTTGGCTGTGGCAATTTTTTTAGGCTTTCCTTGTTTTTAGTGACCTTGACAGTTTTGAAGAGTACTGGTCAGGTATATTTAGGATGCCCCTCTATTGGAATTTGCTGTTTTTCTCATTAGATTAAGGTTCTAGGTTTGGGGGAGGAAGAACAGAGTTAGAGTTGGTTACTTTTTAAAAATAGAAGTGCATAAATATAAATATCATCTACATCTGATTACTTTTAATATGCTTTTTCAGATGTATTATTTCAGCGCTTTGCAAAGATTTTCATTGGCTGTCTTGCAGCAGTTACTAGTGGTATGATGTATGCTCTGTATTTATCAGCATACCATGAACGGAAATTCTGGTTTTCCAACAGGCAGGTAAGAAGAAAGAATTTTGAGCATATGGAAGTTGTTTTAGTATTTAATTTTAACTTAAGTAATGTGTTTTACAGGGAGCCAAAATATATGTATGATAAGTATGAAAAGTGCTTTCTTATTTACAGCCATTAGAAACAAAATGGTGTAGAAGCTGTTTTAACATAGTCACAGGGTCAACCTTGAAAAATGTAATACAATATATTTCAAGGCCATAGAATAGAGACTATGGGTTTCTAAACTAAGGGTACTTTCCTTCATGTAACTAGCTTATCAGGAGTTTTTGAAGACCGTGAAATGTTAAAGTTTAGTCAGTCTTTTAGTTTATGGAGTTTACATTTCAGAAACAGTCTATAGAAGTTTCAGCAGTAAAATATTTTAATTTTTAGATGACATGATTAGAATGTTTTTGGGGGATTGGAAATGATTAACATGCATGACAGTATTTATTAAGATGTCTCTTACATATTAGTATGATTAATGTTTGGTTTTAAGTCATGTGCATTTCACAGACTCTTTAGGCCCTATAGTTACTTAATTCATAATTTAGCCTTTGAATAAGTTTGTTCTCAGACTTAACTTCACAATCAGATACATCTTTAATATGCGTTGACAAAGTTCACAGTGTTATCACTTGACTCTGGAGACTTTTCTTTTTTGGTCCAAGCTGTTTTGTAGTAGTAGTAGTCGTCGCCTTCGTCAAACTGACTAAATGTTTTTAAGCCGTTGATTGACCTAATCCCACCAAAACATTTAGCTGAATAATTATTTGTATTGTCTTGACAAAAGCTATTACTGTAGTATATCCTCTGTTTCCTTGAAAATGTTATGCAGATTAACCATTAGTAGTTCTCAATACTGGATGTACAATAAAGTCATCTGATGAGCTTTCAAAACATAACCTCCCTCACAGACTCTTAGGTGGGGTA
Source organism: Panthera uncia (assembly GCF_023721935.1). NCBI lineage: Eukaryota > Metazoa > Chordata > Mammalia > Carnivora > Felidae > Panthera > Panthera uncia. Next base: position 41,621,232 of record NC_064812.1, on the reverse strand, counting down.
CTGGGGAGTGTCTGGGATCAGTATTTCAAAATATTTCCAAGCAGTTGTGTTATTATAGGCAGAATTGAGAACAACCAAAGGTTTGAAAATATAGAAGGGCATACATCAAGAACCTTGTTTTTTAAAACATTGTATATAAGCCAGGAACATTGACAATACCTGGGAGCTTTTTCAGAATCACAGATTCTCAGGCCCTACTTCAGAATCAGAATCTAATCAGAGATCTTTTAATAAGATCTCTAGGAGTTTCATATGCACATTAAATCTGAGAAGCATTGATCAAAAGTTTACATCTTTGAAATCTTAGAAACAAATTGTTTCCATTCATAAAGAATCATTTTAAGGAAATATATTTAATGAACTCCAAATGAGGGGGAAAAATTCACTGGTCAAATAGATATGGGAAAGGTTTTCTCTTTTGAGATTCACCATGCATAACATATACTGAAACTCTTAAAAGTCTTGCAGTAAAGAAACCCACTAATTTTCTTTCATGCGACCTTTTCACAACTCATTTAACCATAGAACTATTTTATTTATTTATTTTTTTAACTATAGAACTCTTACGTAACACTCATTTATATCTTAGCAAGTTCTGTTGATCAGATCTTGGGGAAGCTGGTCTGATATCTTTTGTATTAATTGATAAATATTCATGAAAATAAAGAAGTTGCATTTTCAAAGACTATAGATTTATGAAACCTTGATTCATCTTGAAATGCACAATTTTTCAGAGTTTTTGAATTACCTATATTCTTGGCTCTGTATAGCCCAATTTTAGGAAATTTAAGATTTACTTACATTTCCGGAAGTTCATTTGAAAAGCGCTGATTAGGTGTCTGCTGCTCTTGAAAATACTAGTTAAGAGTTTGCAATTCTGGATACATAAGGAAGTGGAATAGCAATAGAAAATACTGATTTCTTCTTAAACTTATCTTTTTCTTATGCACTTTAACACCTTAACCATCATTTTTTATTACCTGCCTTACTATTCTTGCTGTCCTTAGGGCATTTTTCTGCTTTTCCTTGTATGTAATAGGTAAATGACTTATGACCTACGATCCATTTTAAACCTTAGGTGTTTCATTAAAATGATTGCCAGATTATTGAAAAGTTTAACCTCCTTAATGTGACCACTAATGATTAAAGGACAATTCAAACATGTCTTTGAATAAAATGATAAATACATAGCATTAATTTAGAAGACAAGGAGAGAAAAAGAAGATTACAGTTGAAATTTAGGATACTGGTATTTAAATAATCATTTCATTTTCTTTTAGGAACTCGAACGAGAAATCACATTTCAAGGTGACAGTGCCATTTATTATTCTTATTATAAAGATATGTTAAAAGCGCCCTCATTTGAAAGAGGTATGATAACCACATTTGTATCTTTTTAAATTACACTCTGCCTCCAACGTGGGGCTCAAACTCAGGAACCTGAGATCAAGAGTCATACGTTCTACCAACTGAGCCAGCCAGGCACCCCTCACATTTGTATTTTTAATAACAATGTTTTCTAGGGGCGCCCGGGTGGCTCAGCTGGTTAAGCGCCCGGCTTCGGCTCAGGTCGTGATCTCGCGGTCCATGAGTTTGAGCCCCACATCAGGCTCTGTGCTGACAGCTCAAAGCCTGGAGCTTGCCTCAGGTTCTGTGTCTCCCTCTCTGTCTGCCCCTCTCCTGCTCATGCTCTGTCTCCTTCTCTCAAAAATAAATAAACATTAAAAAAAATTTTTTTTAATAACATTTTTCTAAAATAAAACATTGCTCTATGTGTGAGCACTTGAATGTGGAAAATTGTCTCAGAATAGAAGTATTACTCTTTAGGGGTGCCTGGGTGGCTCAGTCAGTTAAGTGTCCAACTTCAAGCTCAGGTCATGATCTCATAGTTTGTGAGTTCGAGCCCCGCATCAGGCTCTGTGCTGACAGCTCAGAGCCTGGAGCCTGCTTTGGATTCTGTGTCTCCCTCTCTCTCTGCCCCTCCCCTGCTTGCTCTCTGTTTGTCTCTCTTTCTCTCTCAAAACTAGATAAATATTAAAAAAATTATTTAAAAAAATATTACTCTTTTTTATACTTAATAAAGACATTGGAAAAATGAGGCACAGTGTATTGTATTTTGAGATTTTTCTTAATAACTTAAAATATTTAATGACCTCTGACATGTTTAATTATTTTAAAGCAGAATAAATAATCTGGAGAAAAATTTTTCTGTCTCTAGGTGTTTATGAATTGACACACAATAACAAAACTGTATCTCTGAAGACTATAAATGCAGTGCAGCAAATGTCTCTATATCCAGAACTTATCGCCAGTGTTTTGTATCAAGCAACTGGTAGCAATGTATGTTTTCTTTTGACTTTAATATTTATTTTCTTACATGTTTATGAATCATTAAAATTATTTAATGTTCTATTATCTTTTCTTTTTTTTGCCAATTAGGAGATTATTGAGCCAGTATACTTCTATATTGGCATTGTTTTTGGATTGCAAGGAATATACGTTACTGCTTTATTTGTTACAAGCTGGCTTATGAGTGGAACATGGCTAGCAGGAATGCTTACTGTTGCATGGTTCATTATTAACAGGTAAAAGATGTTTTCTTAATTAAGTTTTACAGTTTTTTATGGCTGTGGTATTTGGTTCTAAAAATGCCATCCCCCAAATATTCTACACCCTAATCCCAACCTGGGATGAGATATCATTCCTGGTTATGTTATGTTACATGGCACAGTTGACCTTAAGATACGAAGATTACGTGGTGGACCTGATACAATCATATGAGCCCTTAAAAGTGGAGATCTTTCTCCACTTGGTGCAGAAGGGGAGGTCAGAGATATTTGAAGCATGAGACAGGTTGCCGTGCTGTTGCTGGATTGAAGTGAGGAGGAAATGAATTTTGCCAGCAACCAGCGAACCTGTGAAAAGACCACAAGCCCTGCATGAGTATGGCAGCCCTGGCAGGTGCTTTGATTTTAGCTTAGGGAGTCCCTGAGCAAAGTATCCAGAGGAACTGGGGTAGGTTTTTTAGCTAATTTGTGTTGTTTTAAGCCTATACATTTGTGGTCATTTGTTATGCAACAATTGAAGGCAAATAAACTCACCTTGTATCTCTGTATTTTCAGACTTAGTAACATTGGCATATATGGATGTGCCTTTTCTTTCCCTACTTATTTATTTATTTATTTATTTTAAGTTTTTATTTATTTTGAGAGAGAGAGAATGCAAGTAGTGGAGGGGCAGAGAGAGAAAGAGAGAGAGAGAGAGAGAGAGAGAGAGAGAGAGAGAGAGAGAGAGAGAGAGAGAATTCTAAGCAGGCTCCACACTGGCAGAGCTGAGCCCAGTGTGGGGCTCAAAGTCATGAGCCTTGAGTTCATGACCTTAGCGGAAGTCAGATGCTTAACTGACTGAGCTACCCAGGTGCCCCTTTCCTCTTTTATTTAAAATTGATGACACGATTTCATGAAAAGAAAGAAGAGGCATCAGATAGATCACTATTTTTTTTTTCAACATTTATTTATTTTGAGAGAGGGAGAGAGAGTGAGAGAGAGAGAGAATCCCAAGCAGGTTCCACACTGTCCTCGTGGGGCCCAACACGGAGCTTGATCTCACAAACTTCAAGATTGTGACCTGAGCCAAAATCAAGAGTCAGAGGCTTAACCGACTAAACCCCCTGGGTACCCAAGATATATCGCTATTAAGTTAACCACCACAGATAAGGATTCTGTGTTAATCTGTCACAGAGTGCTTTGAATTAGTAAATCCATCCCTTTTGGTGATCAGAGCAGTCTCAGTTCTTTAATAGTAAGTAAAAAGAGAATAAGCAATGGGGTTTCTTTGAAATGGAGAGCTGATTTGAGACATAAAAATTCTCTTGGCATTGGTCAGTGTCAAAAATTTAATTCTGAATTATGGGTATTTTTTCTCTCCATAGCACTTTTCTCCCCTAACATTTATCATGACTAAATTTTTATTTTTTTATTATTAAAATTTTTTTTAACATTTATTTATTTTTGAGAGATCACGAGCGGGGAAGGAGCAGAGAGAGATGGAGACACAGATTCCGAGGCAGGCTGTAGGCTCTGGGCTGTTAGCACAGAGCCTGACGTGGGGCTTGAACTCACAAACCATGAGATCATAACCTGAGCCAAAGTTGGATGCTTAACTGATAGAGCCACCCAGGCGCCCCATCATGACTAAATTTCTAAAAAATGAAACGTTTCTTCTGCTACAACATTTTCTTTTGGCAATTCCCAAATAAAAAATATGATACGTTTCAAGTTATTGAGACTCGGCATTAAGGGCTATATCTCTTACTGGGCTTTGTTTATATTTAGGGTCATATGCTGCCAATAATTTGATATAAAGCATATTTTAAAAATCTTCCTTAGAAGTTTTAAAGTATAGCTGTTCAGCTTTATGGCTTAAACCTATTTCTTCTTTTTTTTATTTTTATTTTTTATTTTTTTAAAGTAAGTTCTATACCCAACATGGGGTTTCAATTCACAGCCCCAGGATTGAGTCATATGCTGTACTGACTGAGCCAGCCAGGTGCCCCTAAACATATTTCTTCTTAAAAACAGGAATGAGCCAAACTTTATTATTACAAAAACAGTATATGTATGTTATGGAAAATTAAAACGAGCAAAAACAAAATAACTTTACATTCCCACCACCTGGAGATCACTCGCCATTGTTTATACCTCGGTGTTTATACTTTTGGATCTTTTTCTATGTGAGTATGTATGTGTATGTGTATATAGTGTATGTATTTGTGTGTGTATTTTTTTTGTCAGAATGAAATATATTACACATACTGTTTTATATTCTGCTTTCTTTATTCAGCAGTCTACCTTTCCAAGAACTTTTTTTTTTTTTTTAAAGTAAACTCTATGCCCAACATGGGGCTTGAACTCACAACCCAGAGATCAAGAGTCACGTGCTCTACCGAATGAACCCCTCCACTTCAATAACTTTTTTTTTTCAGTACGCTCCACACCCAATGTGGGGCTTGAACTCAGGACCTTGAGATCAAGAGTCAGATGCTGTACTGACTAACCATCCAGGCAGGCACCCCTCAATAACTTTTTATCTTACCTCTTACCCGTGTTGACCTCAGAATACCCCAAAAAGCTGGTTTGTCCAAACCAGCATTTAATCCAGGACCACATATTGCATCTGGTTGTTATGTTCTTTAATTCTTTTTTTCAAGATTTAAGAAAAAAATGTTGATTTATTTTTGAGAAAAGAGAGAGAGCGGAGTGAGGGGGTGGCAGAGAGAGAGGGAGACAGAGGATCCCAAGTGGGCTCTGCACTGAGAGTGGAGAGACTGATGCAGGGCTCAAACTCACAAACCTGTTGAGATCATGACTTGAACCAGGGTCAGATGCTTAACCGACTGAGCCAGCCAGGTGCCCCTCCTTATTTCTCTTTAAATCTAACATAATCCCTTTTTTCTGTTGAAGAGACCAAGTCAGTTATCCTACAGAATATCCCACCTTATGGATTTCTCTTGTTGCTTCCTGTGGTGTCATCTAGCTTTTCCCTCTATTCCTTGTGTTTCTATAACCTGGAAGTTATATCCAAAGGCTTGATGAGTTCAAGGTAAACAGTTCTAGTTAGAATATATCATAGGTGGTATGTTTTTCGTGTTCCATGATATTAAAAATTACAAGGTATTTACTTGGCCTGCCCCTAGTGAGTCTGAGATTGCTGCTTTGGGGAATGACAGTCAGATTTCTTCATGGAATAGTGTGACTAGAAAATAATCTGTGCCCTTTTCAATGTTAACCATTTACCTAAGGGTTGTAACTCTAGTTGATAATCTGCTGAAATTAGTAATTACATTAGGGTTTATTAAATTATATGTTTCTATTTTCATTAGCTAGATTCTTAATTCTTCAAAAGGTAAAATTTTTCTTTATTAATGAAGGTTCTTTGGTTACCTTTAAATACAGTTACTATTAGAAAGTCAGGGGGCACCTGGGTGGCTCAGTCAGTTAAGTGTCAGACTCTTGATTTCAGCTCAGATCATGATCTCAGCGGCCATAAGCCCTGGTTGGGCTCCACGCTGAGTGGCTCCATGCTTAAGATTCTCTTTCTCTTGGAGCGCCTGGACGGTTGGGCAGCCGACTTTGGCTCAGGTCATGATCTCATGGTTTGTGAGTTCAAGCCCCATGTCGGGCTCTGTGTTGACAGCTCAGAGCCTGGAGCCTGCTTCAGATTCTGTGTTTCCATCTCTCTCTGCCCCTCCCCTGCTTACGCTCTGTGTCTGTCTCTCTCTCTCTCTCTCAAAAATAAAAATAAAATAAAATAAACCTATATAAAAAAAGATTCTCTCTATTAGAGTTCATTCTATTAGAATTCATTGTTAGAAATTTAATAGCCCAAAGTATTTCAGAACTCATAGACTAGGTCTAGAAAGTCTTGCTTTTTAGAATGAAATGTATTTAGTATAAAACTAGCATTATTTAAAATAATAAAAGGATTGTTTTCTTCAGTATGTGATGTATTAGTTATTGCTGCATAAAAAATCACCCTAAAACTTAACAGCTTAAAACAAACATTATGTTACAGTTTCTGGTGGTCAGGAATCCACAGTGGCTTAACTGGGTGGTTCTGGTTCAGAGCCTGTTATGAGGGTGCAGTCAAGAGTTGTTTAAGGGTATAAACATTTGAAGGTTTGATTGGCCTGGACCATCTACTTCCAAGCTCATTCATGTGACTTTTTACAAGAAACCTCGGTTCTTTAGCTGGTTGTTGGCCCGGGAGACTTTAATTTTTCAACACACAAGCCTCACCATAGGGCTGCTCACAGCTTGGCTGCTGGCTTTCTTTATAGTGAGTGATCCAAAAAGAGTGTGGAGTGAGTGTGCCGTAGTGGAAGCCAGATCTCTCTTTTTTTTTTTTTAATGTTTATTTATTTTTGAGACAGAGAGAGATAGAACATTAACGGGGGAGGGTCAGAGAGAGAGGGAGACACAGAATGTGAAGCAGGCTCCAGGCTCTGAGCTGTCAGCGCAGAGCCCGACGTGGGGCTCAAACTCACAGACCATGAGATCATGACCTGAGCCGAAGTCAGAGGCTCAACCGACTGAGCCACCCAGGCGCCCCTCCAGATCTCTTTTAAAACTTAATTATCAGAAATGATAGGACGTTACTCTGCCATATTCTGTTGATCATGCAGACTAACTCCGGTGCATTATGGGAAGTAACTACACAGGGTGTTAATACTAGGAGGCAGGGACCATTGCAGACCATCTTGGAGACTGGCTACTATAGGCAGGGAACTTTTTGTTTTTTAAGTAGGCTCCACCCCCAGCACAGGGCTCAAACTCATGACCCTGAGATCAAGAGTTGTATACTCTACGGACTGAGACAGCCAGGCACCCACCAGTGAACTTTTAATATTCATTTTGTTTAATTTCTAGATCTATCTTTATCTTCATCAGAAATTTGAACAGGGGAAGCCCAGGCAATTTTTCCTTGTAAAAATAATGGCATTAAAGACTCCTTGCCACATGTTTAAAGTTCATTTGTTTATTTTGAGAGAGAGAGCGAGCAGGGGAGGGGCAGAGAGAGAGAATCCCAAGCAGGCTCTGTGCTCTCAGCGTGGACTGAACCACCCTGGTGCCCCCCAAGTAAGAGTGTTTTAGAGCTCTTAGTGAGAATTGTAAGGAAATTGCCTTATTTAATGATACATTGTATCCTGGGTACCTAGAGCAGGAGTTAGGTAGAAAATTTGTGATATATTCTGCTAAAATGTATCTTTTGGCAATTAAAATATTCTTAACAAGTAGCTTTTATTTGTTTTGCATTTCGCTCATTTTTTATTGATATATATTTTATACTGGAAAATATATTTTAATGCTGTGAAAGATAACTTGCTTTTTTTTTATTCAGCAGCTTTAGAGTTTATGAATACCTAGAAAAGTATAAAAAGGTATTAGTCATTCCATTATGATTATTCGTAGTGTTCTTAGTTGTATTTTGTGTTACTTGTTTCTTAACACCAGAAGGGAAAAGCAGTATTATAAAACTAAAAAATGTAGGCATACTAGAAAATTTGAGGAAATTTTAGGAAACAGCACTGTATAGACAGTAGTGAGGGAAAACTCAGTGGCAAATGACTCCCTCTTAACAGACGTGATCACCAAAATAGGGTAACCAAAACCAGGCTTTACACATAAACAATATGGAAGAGTCCTACTGATCTTCTCATCTACAAATATATACCTGGGTATCACTTTCAGTGAAAACATATTTATATTTGAAGAACAAAGAAGAAATGTGTAGGATTAAGTGTACTACTGGGTGGTTCAGTCGGTTGAGTGTCCGACTTCAGCTCGGGTTATGATCTTGTGGTTTGTGGATTTGAGCCCCGCATTTGGCTCTGCACTGACAGTTTAGAGCTTGGAGCCTGCTTTGGATTCTGTCTCCTTCTCTCTCTACCCCTCCCAACTCACGTTCTGTCGCTCTCATAAATAAACCTTTAAAAAAAATGTATGTTAAAGTTAGTCTTTGGCCCCCAAAAAAGTAATTGTACATTGGTAATAATAAAGAGGTTAGGTGCAAGGAAATATCCATGACGTAGAGGTACAGCTAACGGAAAATAATGGTAACACATGATGCTGGTTCTGTTGTGATGGTATTGGTATACTCAGAATGCTCATGGAGGTACAAGCTTTTTAAATTTTAGGTGGTAGTCTTCCCCAAGAATTCCATTTCATCACAAGACAGTAATCCAGAAAAGGAGGGAAATAACATGAAAAATTAGAAAACCATCTAAATATAGGAGAATGGTTAGGTAAATTGTAATACATCAGTGCAAGGCAATATGCTGCCATTGGAAGTTATACTGATACTGTGTAAATGTTTTTCATCTTTCACACATTATACATTGACATACCAAACTGTTTTATATGTTATCCGACTCAGCATTTCTTGGACTTCAGTTCTGTATATTTAAAACTTAATTCTCATGGATTCCATGTACTGACATAAATAATTTGAATTCTGTAATGCTACTTACATATAAAACAAAACTAGGTAATGCTCCATATACTTAAAAGCACTTATGCTACTATAAAACTGAAATCAATCGTGGTACCTGGGTGGCTCAGTCAGTTGAGCATCTGACTTCAGCTCAGGTCATGATCTCACAGTTTGTGGGTTCGAGCCCCACATCAGGCTCTGTGCTGACCGCTTGCTCACAGCTTGGAGTCTGCTTCAGATTCTGTCTCCTTGTCTCTCTGCCCCTCCCCCGCTCACGCTTTGTCTCATTCTGTTTCTCAAAAATAAATAAATGTAAAAAAAATTTTTTTAAATAAATAAAACTGAAACTAATCTATTAATGAAATAATGAACCAGCAAAATATTAACTGAAAAGATAAATTTAACATAAAAAATGATATTTTGCTAAAACCAGATTTCTACTATCTGTGTAAATATGGTACCATTCCAGCAGGTTCTTTTGAATATGGTAAACCTACACAGCTGGGTACTGTGAGATGACTCACTTCTCATCATGTTGCTCTCTTGTCTACTATGGAATCTTTTTTTTTTTTTTTTTTTTCTTTTTTTTACCATAGTGATCATGACATCGTTTTGTTTTTATTTGACAGTACATCATTTAGTATTACAGTCATCTCTCCCCCCGCCATTAACTCAAGCCAATTGAAGTAATGCTATATTGCCAACTACATTGTTTTGTGTTTTTTTTTAATTTTTTTTTTTTTAATGTTTATTTATTTTTGAGACAGATAGAGACAGAGCATGAATGGGGGAGGGTCAGAGAGAGGGGGACACAGAATCTGAAACAGGCTCCAGGCTCTGAGCTGTCAGCACAGAGCCTGACGCGGGGCTCGAACCCACGGACCGCGAGATCATGACCTGAGCCGAAGTCGGCTGCCTAACCGACTGAGCCACCCAGGCGCCCCTATTGCCAACTACATTGTTAACACAAACATGGAAGCGAGTACTGAAATCCAGATTAGGCTTATACCATGACGTGTCTAAAATGAAAATTCAAAGGGTGCTTGGCTGGATCAGTTGGTGGAACATGTGACTCTTAATCTCAGGGTCATGAGTTCAAGACCTACATTGGGTGTAGCGATTACTTTAAAAAAAGAAAGAAAATTGAAAATGAAACCAGGGCTTCCTGGTTTCTGTGAATGTATCAATAGGCCTATGCATCCTAGGTGATTTAACTAGTTATTATTTTAAACTACTGGTTTGTGCTGCTCTAGACTCTGCCACTGGGGGAGAAAAAGTGGGTCTCATCTGATTTAGTCACTTACTTCCTACTATTAGCCTTCTGTTCCTCACAAGGACCAAACATGGTAAAGGCAAGAGAGAGTAGCTCAGGTGTTCAGCAAGGTAGCAGTGGGGAGGCTTGTGTAGGTGAAGAGGGTAACTGGCAGAGATCCTACTCAGTCTGTGTTGCAACAACTCCCCTTTTCCAGTGCAGAGTTTTAAAGATTTTCACTGTACTGATCTGTGATTTAGGCAGGGATAGTGAGTAAACCTTCAGAAAGGTGACTGCTGGGTCCAGCTTCCCAATTTTGGGCTGATGGAGTGGCTGATAGCCTCTCCCTCCTCCCCACGTCCTGCCTTATGACATGTGAATCTCTTATTTGTCTTTAGAGAGTTAACTTTCATAATTTCTGAGAGATAATATTATATGAGAATAGATGGTCTTTAAAATACATGATATTCAGTAAATGGTATTGGAATAATCATCTGGAAAAGAAATCTTGTTGCATCAATACTAAAGTAAATTCCAAATGGATTAGAGTTAAAAGTAAATAGTGAAACCAATAATTACTATACAGAAACATTGGTTCATGTTTTAAAATTCTTTGTAAAAGATAAGATCTGAAACAATGTAAGTGTATGACAATAGAAATTGGTTATGTTAATGATAAATCTATACAATGATGTGTCCTGGCCATTAAATATTCTTGAACTGTATTTATTGATACATATGTTATGGAAAGATGCTCATTAGATATTAAGTGAAAAGTGGTTCATTACAGAATTATAAAAGAGCCAAGATCTAATACCGTTTACTAAGCTGTAGATATACTGCTAAGTTAATATTTACAGCTTTTATTTTGTTTGATCTTCATGTATGATCCTGTTTTTTTCATATATATGTATTCAATCACATATATATTCATAGACAAGTTTTCTTATAATACTTTTTAACTGTTTTACTGAGGTATAACTGTCATAAAATGTACATATTTAAAGTATACAGTTTGATCAGTTCAGGCATTTAGACACACTCTTGAAACCATCAATAAAATCAATGTAATAAACATATCTATCACCTCCAAAAGTTTCTTTGTGCCTCCCAGTAACGCTTCCTTCTTTCTTCTTCTTACCTCACCTCTACTAACTTCCATTGTCCCCAGAAAACCAGGAATCTGCTTTCTGTCACTATAGTTTTCACTTTATAGAATTTTAAATTTATTTTTATGTTTTTATTTTAGAGAGAGAGCGAGAGTGGGGGAGAGGGGCATAGATAGAGAGGGAATCCCAAACAGGCTCCACACTCAGCATGGAGCCCAACATGGGGCTCAATCTCATGACCCTGGGATCAATCTTAGCCGAAATGAAGAATCAGACACTGAACCTAACTGAGCCATCCAGGCACCCCTCATTTTCCAGAATTTTACTTAATAAAGTCATATAGCATATACTTTTTGGTCTTTTTTTTTTTTTAACTCAGCATAATTATTTTGAGACTCATGTATATTGGGCATATCAATAGTTCATTCCTTTTCATTGCTAAGAAGTATCCTATATCACAGTTTGATGGAACTAACTTACATGCAAATACATTCACCTCTATTATTTAGGAGAATTAATACAACAATTTTCACAAAAATTTTAAAGCAGTAGCACCTTTGTTTCTGTGTAGAAAAAAAACATTGAGCACGAGTCCTAAATTTGGTGATTGTTGGAAAGGTAATTCTCTTGAGGTGTGAGGATATGCCCAGGAGACAACATGCTGTAGCGCAGATTGAGAAGAAATCTAGGAAGAGCCTGGAAAGACATTCTGTATTTGGCATTTAAGGGTTTCTGGATATATCACGTGAAGGATTACTGTAATGGTAATTCCTGGGAACTGCTGATTGAAAAGATTATTAAACTAGATATCAGAAGATGCATTGTAATCCCAGTTGTGCCAGCTATATGACATTGATTAAGTCACATCACCTCTCTGAACTTCATATTCTTTACATAAGGGAGGATAAGAACCTTGGGCCTGTCAGGCCTGCTAATTATGTAATGCAGATTGTATTCTAGAGTAGAGTAGCCATCTATCTCATTAAGGGAAGAAAGGGTAGGAACTGAAATCTAGTATCCTCTACGACAAGTTGTGTGCCTTAACATGAGGCGTATCTGCTCAGAGCAGAAAGCCTTTTTCAAATTTTCACAGTTGCCCATCTATTCACCAAGCAGTGTACAACCACACTGAGTCTTCCTGGAAGGGAGGAAAGGGGAGTTGAATGAGATGCTTAATTTGCTCCAGGTCCTATATAGACCGTAGTGGCTCTGTCTATGTCTACCTCACAGGATTGTTACAGAGAACAATGACATGTGTGTGAAAGTACTTTGAAAAGTACAGTGTTACATAAATATAATGTCTTGATATTTTGCTCTTCATCTGTGGTTTACTTTAGGGTAGATACAACAAGAATTGAATACTCCATTCCTTTAAGAGAAAACTGGGCACTGCCATACTTTGCATGCCAAATTGCTGCACTTACAGGCTATTTAAAAAGCAACCTAAATACTTACGGAGAGGTAAGATACAAACTTATTTGTCACAGTTAATTTTGATGTATTGCAAATGTATATAATTTTAAAGTTAGTCATATTAACAGGTCAGTGATATTCAGTGAAGCCTAATTACTACATAATAAAGGATATATTTACAGAGTCTTACTATAACACTATTAGTCTAGTCAGATTGACGGGTAAATTATTATTTTTTTAAAGTTTATTTATTTATTTTGAGAGAGGCAGAGACAGTGCCAAGTGAGGGAGGGGCAGAGAAATGGAGAGTGAGAATCCCAAGCAGGCTTCGTGTTGCCAGCGCAGAGGCCCACGTGGGGCTTGAACTCACGAAACCATGAGGTCATGACCTGAGCCAAAACCAACAGTCAGATGCTTAACCAACTGAGCCACCTAGGTGCCCCTGACGGGTAAATTATTTTTAAGAGAAAGGAGATGTTGTATTGTTTCAGTGCAGTTACTTGACAAATAAATGAAGAGTTTATTATTTTGAAAATTAATCTCTCATTATTTTACCATTTTTTTTCTGTAATATTGATAGCTTTTAGTCATTGCAAGTTAAGAAAATATTAATGAAGATGTATATAGTGACTACAAATGGCAGCAGTGTTATCTTTTATGGTAGCACCGCATATTTTCTGTTTTTCTGGCAACCACAGCTCTAATTTTTTATCACAATGATTTTGTCATTTTGAAAGGTTATACAAGTGGAATTATATAGTATGTTATCCTTCAAGATTGGCTTTTTTTCTTTTTTTTTAAATGTTTTTTTAATTTAATTTTATTTTTATTTTTATTTTTTTTTTGCAGAAGCTACAACCTTTCTATTTATTTTATTTTTATTTTTGGGACAGAGAGAGACAGAGCATGAACGGGGGAGGGGCAGAGAGAGAGGGAGACACAGAACCGGAAGCAGGCTCCAGGCTCTGAGCCATCAGCCCAGAGCCTGACGCGGGGCTCGAACTCACAGACCGCGAGATCGTGACCTGGCTGAAGTCGGACGCTCAACCGACTGCGCCACCCAGGCGCCCCTTAAATGTTTATTTTTGAGAGAGAGAGAGGGAGAAAGAGAATGAGCAGGGGAAGGGCAGAGAGAGAGGAAGAGAGAGAATCCCAAGCGGTCTCTGTACTGTCAGCACAAAGCCTGACATGGGGATCCATCTCACCAGCTGGGAGATCATGACCTGAGCCGAAATGAAGAGTCGGAAGCTTAACTTACAGAGCCACTCACGTGCCCCAAGATCAGCTTTTTTCATTTAGCCTAATGCCCTTGACATCCACCTAAGTTATTGCATTGTGTCAATAGTTTGCTTATTTTCATTGCTGAGTAGTATTGGAATAGGATGTGTATTTTAATCACATATTTGGTAGTTTGCTTCCCATTCTTGAGGCTAGATCTTGTGATCCCTGTTGCATCAGTCTGTCCAAGCTCAGATCTTTGTGCAGTTATTTGGAGCTATGTAGACATATCTGTGGTTGATTACTGAAATACATTTAATGTGTCAAGTAATATGTGTAAAATAGTTAACAATAAAGGCATAGTTGAAAATGAAGTGAGCAGGGTAAAGGATAGACAAAAGTGCACAGAATTTTGAAAATGTTCAAAGAAAGGAAAAACAGCTAATTGTGCAGATTGTGTTTGACATGTATTTTTTAAAAATCTTTAAGTGTTTGTTTATTTTTAAGAGAGAGAGCATGCATGAGCAGGGAGAGGCAGAGAGAGGGAGACAGAGGATCTGAAGCAGGCTCCACACTGACAGTGGAGAGCCCGATGTGGGGCTCTGAACTCATGAACTGTGAGATCATGACCTGAGCTGAAGTTGGAGGCTTAACTGACTGAGCCACTCAGGCAACACCCCCCCCCCACACACACACACACCCATATATTTCTATCTTATTTCACACTGTATATACTTTAAAGTAGTTTGAGGGTAAACCCGTGGCATGAGTAATTTGCTTTATTGTACTGTAGCTTTACATGTACTGGACCTACATGTCCAGTAGGTTAGTTAGGCCGGATCTAGACCTGATTTCTGGTACTGTTTTCTCAGGGGATGATGGTTTCATGTCTGGTTATTAGAGTTCTGGTTGTTCCACATTAGAAGTTTCCAGAACACTTTCTCTTAAAGCTATGGTGCTATGAAGAGCAGAAGCTTATGTGTTCTATCAGTGCTAAGCTCTTCTAGGCCTTGCAGTTGGTATTCTTTGACCAACTGATAGAATTTTTCCATCTCTTACACTTTGTTTTCTGGTCTTAATCTTATTCAGGGTGCTGGAAAATCTTTATATCTGCTGACGGCCTGAAGTATTTCTCATTTTGGAATCTATTATTTTTTAATTTTTAAAAAGTGTGTTTTTTTTTTTTTTTTTTTGAGAGAGAGAGACAGAGCGTGAGCAGGGGAGGGGCAGAGACACAGAATCTGAAGCAAGCACTAGGCTCCAAGCTGTCAGCACAGAGCCTGATGCGGCGCTCGAACTCATGAACTGTGAGATCATGACCTGAGCCAAAGTTGAATGCTGAACCAACTGAGCCACCCAGGCGCCCTGAAAGACTTAGTTTTAGAAGAGAGCATGGCTATTATCTTAGGTTTCTTGACTAGACTAGACCCTTATTGCCTTTCTCCTTTGCTATTCTTATCAGAACAAAGTCATGTGATACCATGGCTGATGGAGGAATTGGCAATAAAAATGCAGATCCCTGGAGGAAGTAGAGGTTGTTAGAAATATGCTAAGGAACAATGGATTTGTCACACTTGGGTTTCTCACTAAGGGATCACTTGGGAGATAACATTTGGAAAGACAGAATTGATTTTAGCCAGGCAAGGACAAGAAGTCCTTGTGTTTAGTATGTTAGCAGAGGGAAAAAGAGTTTTATATGATTGACAGTACAAGCACTGGGGAAAGGCAAGGGCACACATTTGCTGAGAAGTAATGAAAAAAGAGCAGTGGGCTTTTTTCCTTTTTTCCTTTCCTTGGAATAGGCTGAGACATAAACAGACTGTTTAAATGGAAACTCTTAGGGAAATTTGGAAGTGAACATGTTTTTTAGAATGAATGGAGTTACTTTCACAATACAAAAGCCCATCGACACGTCTGGCAAAAGCCACCGTTGTCTTATATTTTTTACTTTACCTCTTGTGATAAAAGAAAAATGTACTGAATTTTTTCCCTTTGTCTTCCTGAAATTCTCAATATGGTTTTGAACTTTGAGGATTTATTTATCTCTGTGTTTTATTTAATATCTTATTGTTTATGTAAGGATTTAATAATAATTATGTGACTTAAAAACAAAATTTCTAGAATTATATAGCTTAAAGTTGAACCAGTAACAGGGCTGCAACTGTGAGGTAACAACCTCATGGATTTTTATAGTAATAAAGCTACCGATATTTAGTTTCTTTCTTTTGTTTTCCCTAGAGGTTTTGCTACTTGTTGATGAGTGCTTCAACTTACACGTTTATGATGATGTGGGAGTACAGCCACTATCTCTTATTTCTTCAAGCAATATCTCTGTTCTTGCTAGATAGTTTTTCACTGGAGCAAAGTGAGAAGGTATTTTGAATTTTAAAATTGTGGTTTTAAATCCGGAGAATAAGTATTTTTATAGTGTTGTATCTTTAGGTAATTTGGCTTTTAAGCTTTATTTTGAAATTTTTGTTGTTTGGGTTTTGTTTGTTTTGTTTTGGGGGGCAGCGGTGGGATTATTTTGAAATGTTTTAATAGGCTCTGACTTACACTTGTACTCAAAAGATTGTTAAACTCATTCTCCCAGCCGTTTAAGGACTTTGAAATTCCCTTCAAGACAGCCTGCTTACCCAAAGTCACCATGTGCTTCTGCTCTTTTGAGCCATTTCTCCTTCCCTTTCTATTTCTTAAAAAAAAAAAAAAAAAAAAAAAAAAAAAAGTGAAATATAGAATATACACAAAAGAGTGTATATACGCTGTGTAAATATACTATATAGAATAAAACATGACTGTTTGACCATCCAGGCCAAGAAATAGAGCATTTGAATACCCAGAAGTCCTGCTTTTAACTGCTTCCAGTCACATCTTGCTCCCTCCCCAACAGAGGTTCACTGTCCTGAGTTTTGTTAATCCTTTCCTCCTGTTTCCTTGTGGTTTTTACCACCTATCTATATATTCCTTAAAACATGCTGAAAATAATGTATTGTTTACTTTTGTCTGATTTGCTTTTGAGATTCATCCTTGATGATGTAAAGACCTGTATTTCTTTCATGTTTATGTATTTACACATTCTATTGATGGACATTTCAGTTTTTTTCCAGTTTATTGTCCATATGACCAGTGCTGCTATAAGCATTCTTACCTGGTACATAAGTGTATAGAGTCTAGTGTATACTAGAGTATACACTTCATAGTGGAATTACAAGTCAAAGGATATATGCATATTCAACCTAACCACATACCAAGTCTTTGTCCAGAATGGTTCTATCAGTTTATATAACTGCCTACAGTGGTTAAAGGTTCCCATCAATATTTGGTTCCTTTTTTTATCTTTATCTTTTTCACTCTTTTCTTATCTTTTATTTGTAAACATTTATTAAGTATTTAATATGTTGTCCAAGCCAGAAACTCTTGGGTCTTCTTGCTCTTTCTTGTCTTCATCCTATATATTTAGATGATCCAGAATCCTGATGAATACCAACATTTAGGTTAATTGAATTGAGGGTGTTTAACATAAAGAGTCATTAATCAAATACAATGCCATTATCTTATTAATTGAAAGGGTAGTAAGAACCCAAAAGCATCATACAGGAAGCAACTGCAGGAAGCAGTTACCACCACTAGAGTTGAGGGAGCAAAGGGGAGAAATTGGAGTTTTTAAAACTTCAAAACTTAGAAGAGGAACCCCTGTGGAGCTGAAACTTAAGCTTCTAAGGAGGGGCTGCCTCCCAGCTTTGCTGGAGTCTCTGAACTGGAGAAATGGAACCCAGACTTCTGAGAATGGGGGCTCTGTCCAGCTGGCCCTGGGGTCTCCGGGGCAAGAGAATGTGTTACAGCTGGTCTGTCGAGTGTTGGAGAAGCTGCACATGCATTTAGCTGCTTTAGCTGGAAGGAATTGCTCTAGTGGAGTGAAGAAGTATTGCTGATATGATACTCACAGGAGCTGCAAAGCAGACAGGAAGCCACAAGCTCCTCCCTTCTTCTTCAGCCTTATTATCTCTCTCTAGCATTTCATATTGGCAGAGTTTAATAGGGAGCCAACTGGAAAAGCAGAGACATAGAAAGCAGAGTCCTCAACCCCAGCATTACAAGACAGTGGGTAGAGGGATAGGTTTGGAGCTAAGAGACAGTCACTCAATAACTAGCACACATCTCCAGAACCAGCATCCCAAATCAGGAAGTAGAATATTTTTAACACCTGGAAGATCCCATTGTGCCTTCTCCCTGTCAATGTTTCAGCCTTCCTACAGTGAGGTATTTCTTTTTCTTAATGGCTCTGGCCTTCTAAGAGGCCAGATATTTTTTGTTCTGTTTTTCTTTTTCTTTCTCTTTTTCTTTTTCATTTTCTTTTCTTTTCTTTTCCCTTTAATACTCTGTCTTTTGATTTCCTCCCCTAACTAATGTCTATATTTTGTCTTAGTTTTCCCTTTCCAAAAGGAATTAATCTTATGGTAGAGAAAATTACTATATTATTGAATTTTAGAAAAATCTTTTTTTTTTTTTTTTTTTTTTTTTTTTTAGAAAAGAAATCTTCTAAGACAAACAACTTTCTCGGGAGATCTTCTATTAGGATATTGAATTTGACTTTCTTATGCTCACTGTTAAATGGACCAAATCTAAAAATACTGGTCTCTGGTGCTATATTTCATGGCAATGTTTTTACTAGGTGGTGTTTGGGAACTGCTGCTAAAGGTTATAATTTTTGATGTATGCAGTTTGATGATGTATAGATGGATTTTAATAACAGGGCAAGCCAAGTAAAATTAAATCAGAGCCTGGGACTAAGATTTTCTCAGTCTGATTTAGATGTCCTTGGTTTTAAAGCTTTTTACTTTGCTTATAAGAGTTATTTCTAAGAAAATAAGAAATTCATTTCATACCATAACATTAAAAATACAGATTAAACATTTGTATAATATATCCTAAATTATAGTAGAGCATTTATTTTATAATTGGATTATAATAATATAATTGGATACTAATAATTATTTATAATCTACTCTAAACAAAACCAATGAAAAGATGTACAGTAAGATTCATTTTATTCTCATTCATCTTATTTTGTTTCAACAGGTTCATGAAGTTTATAAAATCTATATATTTTCTCTCTTTCTGGGATATTTACTGCAGTTTGAGAATTCAGCTTTATTGGTGTCTCCTCTATTAAGTTTAGTAGTAGCCTTAATGCTTGCTAAGTGCCTTCAGGTAATAAGAATTGTCTTTTTATCATTCTTGTGGTAAATTTTTTAATTGTTCATTTTTCATGCCTCACTTCTTTGTTCATGGTTGTTTTCCCCACAGCTGAATGTGAAAAAAGGAACTTTTATAGCCAAAATAATGAAAGTGATTAATTTTTACTTGGTGTGTACTCTGACAGTGACACTGAATATTATAATGAAGGTAAATAACTCTGGGTCTGAAATTCATGTAGAAGAGCAAGTTGAATAATGAAAGTACGGGGCTAAATTTTAATGAGCATAATAACATAGCATGGTAATAAAGTTTTTACAGTAAAATTACAAGTTGAACAATGATCATTCTTTCATGAGAATATAGGATTCTGATTCTTTTCTAGATACGCTTAAAAGATACGCCTTATTTTCCATTTCATTTAAAATATTAAGTAATATATGGAGTAAATTGAGATGAGTAAAAGTGTTCAAAAGAGTATGTCAAGTCTCCTTGTTTCATAGTTATAGCATGTATTATTTAGTTCCTTTTTAATTCATATTTTTTGTTTTATAGTCTTGCTGTGTTTTCAGTTTCTAGACAGAAACATATTGCTGTGAGCATAGCTAATAGTTCTTTGTTGTAACTAGTGTTTTTTACTTCCAGATGTTTGTCCCACACAAAGAAAATGGGCACATGCTGAAATTCCTTGAAGTAAAATTTGGATTAAATATGACTAAGTAAGTTTTATTTATTAATTTTTTTAAGTTTATTTATTTTGAGAGAGAGAGAGTGCATGCACAAGTCAGGAAGGGGCAGAGAGGAAGAGAGCGAGAATCCCAGGCAGGCTTGGTGCCATTAGCACAGATACTGACACAGGGCTCAAACCCACAAATTGTGAGTACATGACCTGAGCCGAAACTAGGAATTTCGGCTGAAATTGACTGAACCACTCAGGCACCCCAATACGTTTTAGATTATATAAAAATTTATCTAGGGGCTCCTGGGTGGCTCAGTTGGTTAAGCATGTGACTTTGGCTCAGGTCATGATCTCCTGACTCGTGAGTACAAGCCCTGTATCAGGCTCTGTGCTGACAGCTCAGAGCCTGAGCCTGCTTCAGATTCTGTGTCTCCCTGTGTCTTTCTTCACCCCCCCCCACCCCCCCATGCACGTGTGCTCTCTCTCCCTCTCTCTCTCTTTCTCAAAAATAAACATTAAAAAAATTTTTAAAAAAAGTTTGTCTAACTCTATACCACTTAGAAAATATAGGGGCGCCTGGGTGGCTCAGTCGGTTAAGCGGCCGACTTTGGCTCAGGTCATGATCTCGCGGTCCGTGAGTTCAAGCCCCGCGTCGGGCTCTGTGCTGACAGCCCAGAGCCTGGAGCCTGTTTCAGATTCTGTGTCTCCCTCTCTTTGACCCTCCCCCATTCCTGCTCTGTCTCTCTCTGTCTCAAAAATAAAATAAATGTTAAAAAAAATTTTTTTTTTAATTAAAAAAAAAATTAAAAAAAGAAAAAAGAAAATATAGAGCAGGGGCGCCTGGGTGGCTCAGTCGGTTGGGCGTCCGACTTCGGCTCAGGTCATGATCTCACGGTCCGTGGGTTCGAGCCCTGCATCGGGCTCTGTGCTGACAGCTCAGAGCCTGGAGCCCGTTTCAGATTCTGTGTCTCCCTCTCTCTCTGCCCCTCCCCTGTTCATGTTCTGTCTCTCTCTGTCTCAACAATAAAGAAATGTTAAAAAAAAATTTTTAAAGAAAAAAAAAAAAGAAAATATAGAGCAAAAATAATCCAAGGGGTAGTAGACACTTAATTACATACCACTTAGAAAATAAATAATTTGGAAAATTATAATATCTAGGAGAAATATATTAATATTTTTTCTCATTAAAAAAATCTCATTTAGGGGCGCCTGGGTGACTCAGTTAAGCGTCCGACTTCAGATCAGGTCGCGATCTCACGGTTTGTGAGTTCAAGCCCCACGTCGGGCTCTGTGCTGACAGCTCAGAGCCTGGAGCCTGCTTTGGATTCTGTGTCTCCCTCTCTGTCTCTGCCCCTCCCCTGCTCATGCTCTGTCTGTCTCTGTGTCAAAAATAAATAAAAACATTTTTTAAAAATCTCATTTAGGTGTTTTATAAATTAGATGTACTTAAACCCTAATAGTGTGACAGCATTTGAGAGTATTTTTTCTCTTACTGCAGAACAATGATACAGTCTAAAGTCAGAATAAATTAAAGATTTAAAATAAATAAAGAACCAATGTAATTAAAAAATTTTTTTTAAATGTTTATTTTTGAGAGAGAGAGAGCGAGCGAAAGAGAGAGAGAGAGAGACAGCATGAGTGGGGGAGGGGCAGAGAGAGAGAGGGAGACACAGAATCTGAAACAGGCTCCAGGCTCTGAGCTGCGGGGCTTGAACTCAGGAACAGCGAGATCATGACCTAGACTGAAGTCGGACACTTAACCGACTGAGCCATCCAGGCGCCCCAAGAACCAATGTAATTGTAACCACTAAAAATGTTTGCATCAAAAAGAGGTGGGCAGTAAGATACTTATTTCATAGCAAAGAATCTCATTCTGGGGTCATAATAGTGGATTAGATCAGAAGCTGACTTTTAAATTCAAGAATAATGTACCTTTTGTTTGTTAAATGCATTTTTTAAATCTAAAGTGAAATAAATGACTTATGCACTGATGGAGTCCACTTGCATAACAGAAAAAAAATTTACACAGTTTTCTAGTTCTTCTAATATACCTTAGAACTTTATAATTCACTGTGATTACATGGGATTTTAGATGCTGTGCATGGAATTTCATGTGTGTTATATCACAGTTAATAAAGCTTTTGACATGGTTTAAACACTTGAGAAATCTTCTGAAGTTTGTTAAGTCAGGTGTGGATATCTACTGAGGTAAAATGATCCTATAAGAGGCCATATACTCCGTAAGGGCAGGGATCATGTCTTTTTCAGGGATATTTATAGGCCTGACACTTAGCAGGCAATTAGGAAAAATTGGTTATAGATCTCCATAATTGACTAGCCTTTCCCCTGACTTTTTCTTTAACCTTGGAAAACTCTAGAATTCACAAATAGGATTAAGGGCTGCTTTTGTCTAGCATTTCTTAGTTGATGTTATGTAGTGCCCCTTTGTTCAGCATGTCAGGTACTAGATTTGTTTCACTGGGTAATATAATAGGTGTTTTAAGAATAAGGTAGGTCTCTTAAGAATATTGACATCTCACTTGGTAGTTTTTGTATAGTTAATAACATGGGTGGTATAAATAGTAAATGCCTTACACTCACATGTGCCAACTGGGTATTAGGATTTGTAGTTCACCAGAATGTAAGGAAACATTTCTTTTTTTTTTTTTTTTAATATATATTTTTTTAATTTTATTTTTTTTTTAATTTACGTCCAAATTAGCATATAGTGCAACATTGGTTTCGGGAGTAGATTCCTTAATGCCCCTTACCCATTTAGCCCATCCCCCTTCCAACAACCCCTCCAGTAACCCTCTGTTTGTTCTCTATGAGTCTCATCTGTTTTATCCCCCTCCCTGTTTTTATATTATTTTTGTTTCCCTTCCCTTATGTTCATCTGTTTTGTCTCGAAAAGTCCTCGTATGAGTAAAGTCATATGATACTTGCCTTTCTCTGACTAATTTTGCTTCGCATAATACCTTTTAGTTCCATCCATGTAGTTGCAAATGGCAAGATTTCGTTCTTTTTAATTGCCAAGTAATACTTCCTTGTATGTATAAACCACATCTTCTTTATCCATTCATCCATCGATAGACATTTGGGCTCTTTCCATACTTTGGCTGTTGTTGATAGTGCTGCTATAAACATGGGGGTGCATGTATCCCTTCAAAACAGCATACCTGTATGCCTTTGTTAAATACCTAGTAGTGCAACTCCTGGGTCGTAGGGTAGTTCTATTTATAATTTTTTGAGGAACCTAGATACTGTTTTCCAGAGTGGCTGCACCAGTTTGCATTCCCACCAGCAGTGCAAGAGATGCTCTTTCTCCACATCCAACATCTGTTGTTGCCTGAGTTGTTAACATTAGCCATTCTGACAGGTGTAAGGTGGTATCTCATTATGGTTTTAATTTGTATTTCCCTGATGATGAGCGATGTTGAGGATTTTTTCATGTGTTGGTTGGCCATCTGGATATCTTCTTTGAGGAAGTGTCTATTCATGTCTTTTGCCCATTTCTTCACTGGCTTATTTGTTTTTTGGGTGTTGAGTTTGATAACTTCTTTATAGATTTTGGATACTAACCCTTTATCTGATATGTCGTTTGTAAATATCTTCTCCCATTCCATCAGTTGCCTTTTAGTTTTGTTGATTGTTTCCTTCGCTGTGCAGAAGCTTTTTATTTTGATGAGGTTCCAATAGTTCATTTTTGCCTTTGTTTCCCTTGCCTCTGGAGACATGCCGAGTAAGATGTTGCTGCGGCCAAGATCAAAGAGGTTTTGAGGAAACATTTCTGTTGAGACAGACTTTCAAGAACCAGTAAAGAAATGTTAATAAATATTGGATGTGCACGATACTAGGCCAGGTATTCTGAGCTATTAAAAAATGCCTATAATCTTAAACTAGCAAATTGTATTAAGTGCTATAATAGAAGGATAAGTAAAGTGCCATGGGAATATGGGGAAGGAAAGATTGAGACTGGGTGATATGGAAGAATATTCATGAAATTGAAATTTGAATTGGATCTTACAGAATTAGTACCTTTAATAGGCAGATAAAAAAGACATGAATTCATCATACAATCATATATACAAGACAGTTGGATAGCAGCCTCTTTGATACAGTTGTATTGCTGCTTGACACATTGTGAAACTTTGACCTTTAATTCTAAACCCAGTGATTTGTGAAGCAGGCATTCTCAGGCCACCCATGAGCTCTCCCGAAGATCACTCCATCTCTTAGCTCCTTTCCCAGGGTTAGGATTAAGGATAAAATGGTGGTTGGAGATGGGTCAGATGTGAGAATGCAGATAAAACTATATATAAGCAGGAGTCTTGTTAATCATATTTAGCTTAGAGTCAAAAGAAGTTTATCTTGATTCTTATCGCTTGAAATGTTTTTGTGTTAATTCTTATGACTTCTGTCTTCAGATGAGTCCTGTGGGGCACCTGGGTGACTCAGTGGGTTAAGCATCCAGCTCTTGATTTCAGCTCAGGTCATGATCTCATGGTTCATGAGTTTGAGCTCCATGTCCAATTCTGAGCTGACAGCATGGAGCCTGCTTGGGATTCTGTCTCCCTGTCTCTCTGTCCCTCCCCGACGCACTCGTGTGCATGCTCTCTCTCTCAAAAATAAATAAACTTAAAAGAAATATTTTTCAAAATGGGTCCTAGTTGAATTACATTTATCCATATAAAACAGGACTGTCCAATAATATAATGTGAGTCACATATGTAATTTTCTAGGAGCCACATTAAAAAAAGTAAAAAGAGGGGCGCCTGGGTGGCTCAGTCGGTTGAGCGTCCGACTTCGGCTCAGGTCATGATCTCACAGTCCATGCGTTTGAGCCCTGCGTCGGGCTCTGTGCTGACGGCTCAGAGGCTGGAGCCTGTTTCAGATTCTGTGTCTCTGTCTCTCTCTGACCTTCCCCCGTTCATGCTCTGTCTCTCTCTGTCTCAAAAATGAATAAACGTTAAAAAAAAAAAAATTAAAAAAAGTAAAAAGAGGGGTACTGGGCGGTTCAGTTGGTTAAGCATCCAACTTCAGCTCAGGTCATGATCTCACAGTTTGTGAGTTCGAGTCCCACATCGGACTCTGTGCTGACAGCTCAGAGCCTGGAGCCTGCTTCTGATTCTGTGTCTCCCTCTCTCTGCCCCTCCCTGGCTCACGCTCTTGCTCTCTCTCAAAAATAAATAAACGTTAAAAATTTAAATGAAGTAAAATAAATTTTAAAAAAGGTAAAACGAAACAAGGGAATTTTATTTTAATTATAAATTTATTTAATCTGATTTATTAAAATATTTTAATGTGCAAACAGTATAAACATTACTAATGAGCTATTTTGTATTCTTTTGTCCTTTTTCATTTTTTTTTATGTTTGAAATCCTGGATACTTAAAGTAGATCTCCATTTGCATTGGCCGCATTTCAAGTGCTAATAGCCCCATTGTATCTAGTAGCTACCATGTTGAGCGCTGCAGATGGGAGGGTTGGACAGCTGAATTTTTTGTTGTTTCCAGTGATAAAAATAGAAAAATAGATAAAAATAGAAATAAAAATAGAAAGTGAAACTCTATTGAAACCATATTGAATTCTAGAGATGGTCACATTACTGGATAATACAAAGCAGCAGTTTTACATTTATTAGGGCAATTTGTTGAGAAGAGTTACTAATGCTATTATCTTCATTTATAAAGGGTACTGTTACAAGTGAATTTAGGAAATGTGTTTTGTGTTTTATGTTTTTATTGAGATAATACTTTTATGTTCAGTAGTTTATAACATCTGTGATTTTAACATCATGCTTTTTGTTTTCTCAAGGAATTTTACAATGAATTGGCTCCTGTGTCAAGAATCCCTGCAGGCACCATCCCAAGATTTTTTTTTGCGATTGACACAGTCTTCTTTATTACCTTTCTATGTTTTAGTGTTAATTATTTGTTTTCTTTCTATGATGCAAGTTATTTTTAGGAGAATTAAGTAAGTACCTATCATCACACTGCTAACTAATACCTTATGGAAATACGTAAACTATCAATTTTCAGTATCCTTCCAATATTTATGTATTTGTTTTAGAGTTTCTAGTTCCATTCTCTTGTTATGAACATGTACAATATCGTTATAACTTAACCAGATAATATTCAAATTTGTTTATACATCTAAATACATGATGTACAAATTTAATGTAGGAATAATATTCATTTAAACTGTTAGACTCCTTCACTAATTTAGTCATATTTTTACTGAATGTAAGAATAATTTTTTTAACCTAAATGAAGCTAGTAATGTAAGTGATTTTAAATTATCAAGACTATTTTAAAATATTTTTGTCATGGCTGAAAGCAATAACTAGTTAAGTGATAATCTTGGAAAAGGAACCTAAAAATCTTTTTTGTCATATTTCCTGAATTTTCATATTTAGTCTTCACTGAGTCAGTTTCTTCAGGTTCTTAAAAGCCCTTTCAAGGACTTGGAGATGTATATAAGTTAGGCATTTCACTATCAGAATATACTTTCAGATTTCAAGAACCACCTGTATTTCTTTTTTTTTTTTTTTTTTTGAAAAAATTTAAGATCTTTGATTATTTAAAAATGTTTTTTCAATAGTAAAAAACATTTCCTTTGTGTAGTGGCAAGTCCTTGAAAGAAACTATTACGCTTGAAGATGGACGAATTGGAGGAAGGCCAGAAATAATTTATCATGTGATTCACACTATTTTATTGGGCTCTCTTGCAATGGTTATAGAAGGGTAAGTGTACTTTATTGGAGCTATTTGTTTTTACAAACAGTTGTCCTTTCTAATGGTAATAAATGGATACTTTCAAG
Source organism: Panthera uncia (assembly GCF_023721935.1). Classification (NCBI taxonomy): domain Eukaryota; kingdom Metazoa; phylum Chordata; class Mammalia; order Carnivora; family Felidae; genus Panthera; species Panthera uncia. The sequence goes on along the minus strand of NC_064812.1, from coordinate 41,594,552 downwards.
AATTTATTTATGAGGGATGCCTGGGTAGCTCAGTTGGTTTATGTGTCTGACTCTAGATTTTGGCTCAGGTCATGATCTCATGGTTCCTGAGTTTGAGCCTGGCATTGGGCTCTGCCCTGACATTGTGGAGTCTGCTTGGGAGTCTGTCTGTCTGTCTGTGTGTTTCTCTCTCTCTCTCTCTCTCTCTCTCTCTCTCTCTCTCTCTCTCTCTCTCTCTGTCCCTACCCTGTTTGCACTCTCTCTCAAAACAAAACAAAAACAAAAACACTTAAAAAAAAAAAAAAAGAATATATTTATGAAACTATAAAAACTCAAAATCTACAAACTTTCTTAATTTATCTGGAGTTTACAGAGGTGCTTATAGTACAGTGAACTGACATTTACTTATTCATTCATTTGTTCAAAAACTATTGAATGTTTTCCAAGGACCAGGCATTGTACTAGGTGCTGAAGGTACATTGGTAAGCAAAAGTGGACATACAGTTTCTAACCTTATGTGACTGTGGCCTAATGGAGGTGACAGGTATTAATCACACAAAAATAAAATTACAACTTTGTTAAATGAAATAGAGGTAAATCGTGCTGTGAGGTTAAGAGTTCAGTAAGTGATACCCTTTAAAGTTTGGACTCAGATGAAAAATAAGACACATGGGTATAAAATGATTTTGAATACTCAATTTCAATTTGAGGAGGGGCTTTTCCCACAGTAACAACAAGCAATTGTCCAGGTACCAACTGAATGTCCTACACTTTGACTTAATTCTGGCACTGTCCACCTAGAGGTTGCATCAGATTCCATAGTTCAAGATTGCCCCCAACCCACTTCATGTGCCAATTGCAAATCCAGGTTATTACCTGTGCTTCTGACCAACTGGCTGTAAATCAGAAGTTCTTAGATCCCCCTCCTTAGGTTCAATTAACTTGCTAGAACAGCTCACAGAACTCAGGGAAACATTTTACTTACTAGATCACTAGTTTATTATAAAAGGATATAACTCAGGAACAACCAGATGGAAGCTCGGCAGAGGGCAAGGTTTGTAGGAAGGGGTCCGGAGCTCCCGTTATCTCTAGGTGTACCACTCTCTCCAGGTCTACATGTGGTCGCCAACTCAGAAGCTCTCCAAACCCTGTCCTTTGGGGTTTTTATAAAAGCCTCACATAGGCATGATTGATTAAATTATTGGCCATTAGTGATTGAACTCAACCTCTAGGCCCTTTTCCCTCCCCAGAGGTTTGGAGTGGGACTGAGTTCCAACTCCCTAATCACATGGTTGGCTCCACTGGCAACCAGCCCCATCCTTGAGTGTCTTCCAGAAAGTTACCATTAACATAAAAAAAGACACCTTTCCAGTTTCATCACTTAGGAGATTCTAAGAATTTTAGGAGCTGTGAGCCAGGGACTGTACAAAGACCAAATATATGAGAAATACATTTCAATCATCTGAATGATTCTGATTCTATAAAGGTTGCATTGGAGACCACTTCTTCATGTGTGAACAAAGGGCTTCTATTTGCCACCCCAAATTGACCTTAGTCCTCAAACTTTGGGCTTTCCCTCTTTAATGGGTAGAGCCTTGGTAAGTTTATGCCCCTGTCTACACCTACCTTGCAAAAGGAAGATACAAAATATGGATGCCTAGAATGTTTAAGCTGGATATGCTCAATTCTCCCTCTTAATACACAAATCAGATAAATCACTGCCATGAAGAGGAGCCATTAAGATTCTGAGGTAGAGGGATAAGAGGGGAAGTAGGGAGAGATGAAAAGTATTGATCCTAGTATGAGATTTCTCAAGTTAAATTTTCTTTAATTATGAATATAGATACTGAATCACAGTCCCATGGTGCTTTTCCAAAAAGAAAGCTTAGCTGTTTTCAAGTATTATATTAATTTTTTATCTTGAAATACTATACACATCACAACCTCAAAGTTACAGTTATTATTGGGCCTGCATTTAACATCTTAATTAATAAGTACAAATGTGCTATATTATAAATCTTTTTATTATTTGATATCAATATTTCAGTATAATTGGTTTCCTTTGTAGACCTATGTACTTTATGCATTTAAAAACATTTTCTTGGGGCGCCTGGGTGGCTCAGTCGGTTAAGCGTCCGACTTCGGCTCAGGTCATGATCTCACGGTCCGTGAGTTCGAACCCTGCGCCGGGCTCTGTGCTGACCGCTCAGAGCCTGCAGCCTGTTTCGGATTCTGTGTCTCCCTCTCTCTCTGACCCTCCCCCATTCATGCTGTCTCTCCCTGTCTCAAAAATAAATAAACGTTAAAAAAAAAAAATTTTTTTTAAATAAATAAATAAAAACATTTTCTTGGGGCATCTGGAAGACTCAGTTGGTTAACCGACTGACTCTTGATTTTGGCTCAGGTCATGATTTCATGGTTTGCGGGTTCGAGACCTGCATTAGGCTCCACGCTGATGGCAAGGAACCTGCTTGGGATTCTCTCTCCCTCTCTCTCTGCCTCTTCCCCGCTCGCACACATGCATGCTCTCTCTTAAATAAATAAACTTAAAAAAAATAAAACCATTTTCTTTTAAGTCATCCATACGCTTTATCAGACTGCCAAACCCCTGACCAATGGGAATCTTTTACTGAAACATTAAGTGAGAATGGTGGTTCATACTAATAGTTAGCATTCCATAATGCCTAGTAAGTAGGATGAAGAAATGTGTTAAACCATGAATATTCTAAGTGATTCATGTTTTGATTCTCATCTCATTGCCTTGTAGTACTAGAATTTTGGTGCATGGGTTACCTTTTTCCCCCCTTTGTACTCTCTCAGTTTTATTTCTCTCTGCAGAAGAACATTTTATTATCCTCACCGTTCTTCATTGTTGGATCTACCATTTTAAGTTCAAGATCCTGTTTTTGAACATGTAATATGCATTATTCTTTCACTCATCTTTACTTCTTTAATTTATTCACTAGGCCTGTAATACTGTGACCACCTGTTCATGCAAATAATAAGCATAGTCACCCAGAATGTGCCAAGCACTCTATTAAGTAGGCAGTAGGGATTAAAGAAATACAAAATCTACTCTTTTGTTTCAAAGAGTAAGTAAACCAAGAGTTAGAATAAAGTAAGTACTATGAGAAAGGTATACAAAGGGTGCTTTAATCACTCAAGAGGAGAGGTACTAACTCAGTTGTAGAGGGTGGACAGAGGAAGTCAATTTAAGGAAGATTTCCTAAATGGGGCAACAGCCTTCAGAGATAAATAGAGGTTGGCCAGGCTGTTCATTTTCTTGTGTGTTTGTGTGTGTGTAATAATCTGGACAGAATAAATGTCAGGGGTGCTTAGGTGGCTCAGTTGGTTAAGCATCCGATGCCTAGTTTCAACTCAGGTCATGATCTCACAGTTCGTGGGTTCAAGCCCCACATTGCACTCTGCAGTGACAGTGCAGAGCCTGCTTGGGATTCATTCTCTCTCTCTCTCTCTCTCTCTCTCTCTCTCTCTCTGTCTCTCTCTGTCTTTCAGAAATAAACAAAAATGTTATATCAGATTTGTTTTTAGTAAGATCTCTCTGGCAGCAATAATTGAGGAAAACAAGATTAAAGGAAGACAAGCTGGTTAAGAAGGTGTCATAATAGAATATAGAAAAGAGTAGCCATAGAGATGGAGGAAAGGGGCCAAAACTAAAATATTTGGGAATTGGAAACTGAGTAAGTAGCAGTAGGGACTGTGGCAGAGGGACTTTAGGAGGAATTGCAACTCAGAAGTCAAAGGAGTTTTTAAAGGAGTACATAATCAGAGAGTAGAAGGCAGGAAGAAGTAGTAAGCATGGACCTCAAGGGGTCTGGCTATAAAGGGAATCAGAGCCTAAGGCAGCACTAGATGAGGATGGATGGGCTTGTATCAAGAAAGAGAAACTTATGTGCATTATGGAATGGAACACTTGAGATTGTTATGCAAACTCTGGCTAGAACACTAATCATATTTAGGGAAGTCCTAGGAGAAAAACTGAAAAGGTGCATCAACACCATATTTTTGAGGGGCCTGAAATTTAGATGAGTTTTCATTTATTTCAGTAGACTCTGGGGAACCACTAGAGACTATAACAAAAAGTGTCTTGTAATTATGTTTGAAGAAGGTTCATCTGGCATTTGGCTGCAAGAGAGTCTAAAGGTAGAGATGTTAGGGCACCTGGCTGACTCAGTGGGAAGAGTATTCAACTCTTGTTCTTGGGGCTATAAGTTCAAGCCCCACATAGGATATAGAGATTACTAAAAAACAAACAAAAGGTAGAGATGTTAATTATCAGGCTGTTGCAATAAAATGGTAAGGAAGAGATAGATGCAGAGAAATCATTGGACTGGACATAGTGGTCTAATCTCTAGAGCAGGAAGTTGGTGTTCTAGGGAATGTTATGTACATATAATTCAATGTGAATGGTGTCTCCTGGAGTTCTAAACCAGACTCTAGTTTTGATTCTGGGGGACTTGAAGAATAGCAGGAATGGGGGTAATTAGGAGGAAATATTGGTTGACCAGAGGAAACTAATACAGTTCCTTTGTCTTAGCAATATGTATTCTATATATACATATGCTACTTCTGTCAAAGTCCAAGTCAGTTTTCATTTTTCTTAAGATTTTATTTTTAAGTAATCTCTATACCCAACATGGGGCTCAAACTTACAACGCTGAGATTAAGAGCTGCATGCTCCACCAACTGAGCCAGCCGGGTTCCCCTACGTTTTTTTAAATCACCAAAAAGCTAGGGTAGCAGTATATAGTAAAATGTATATAGTAGTATATAGTAAAATGTAAAATGCAATTTTACATTTTGCTTTTATGTTTTTCATAACTAATACCTACTGAAGGACAGGTTTCTAGTTTTTTTTCTACTAAAACAACATACTGCAGTTAAAACCTTTGTATCTTTATATACATATACTAATATATCTGTTGACTAACTTACTAGAAATGGGGTTGTCTTGGAGTACTTAAAATTTTTATAGGTTTTGGGGTGCCTGGGTGGCTCAGTCGGTTAAAGCGTCCAACTCTTGATTTCAGCTCAAGTCATGTCTTGCGGGTTCAAGCCTGTTGTCGGGCTCTGCACTGGCAGTGCACAGCCTGCTTGGGATTCTCTCTCTCTTTTTCTTTCTGCCCCTCTCCTGCTTGCATGCTCGCTCTCTCCCTCTCAAAAATAAATAAACATGAAACAAACCGAAACTAAAAACTTAAAAAAAAATTTTTATAGATTTTGCCAAATTGCCTTCTGGAAAAGTATAGCAGTTTATATTTTCTCCAAGAGTACAACCTTACTACACTCTCATCTATATTAATGCTCTTATTTCATCTTCATTTTAGTAACCTGCATGTTTTCTTGATTATTTAAGAAATGAATAACAATCTGTTGCTGAAAGTTAGAGGCTAAGCTTTTCATTTTCCCTTAACATGTGGTATTTTCATGGGTAGTAGGAAAGAACTGAGAAAAGAGAAATGGGAGTGCCTGGCTGGCTCAGTCAGTGGAGCATGTGACTCTTGATCTTGGGGTTATGAGTTTGAACCCCACATTGGGTGCAGAAATTACTTAAAAAAATGAAATCTTTAAAAAAAGAGAAATTAGATAGTAATGATGTTCATGGGATATCTGATATGTGACTCCCATTCTTTTCTAGCTTGAAATACCTCTGGACTCCTTATGTATGCATGTTAGCAGCATTTGGTGTATGTTCTCCTGAACTTTGGATGACACTTTTCAAGTGGCTTCGATTACGAACAGTACACCCAGTATTATTGGTGAGTCGTTGTTATTTTGTGTTAAGTACTTGTTTCTCTTTCAATTACACAATGGAAACTACATTGGATACAATTGAAATGGTGTGAGTAAAGGATATTATGACTTACAAGTGAAAAAGAGATCCTGGGGAAAAAATTTTTTTTAGAATTTCTGATTTAAATGCAGATAAGTAAAATAGAAGGTAAAAATACGAGTGAATCAATAATGTTAGAGGCTATCAAGAATTAATTTTTAGGGGCACCTGGGTGGTTCAGTTGGTTGAGTGTGTGACTCTTGGTTTCATTCAGTTCAGGTCATGACCTCATGGTTTATGAGATCAAGCCCCACATTGGGCTTTGTGCCGCCAGTGTGGAACCTGCTTGGTATTCTGTCTCTCTCCCTCTCTCTCTCTGCCCCTCCCCTGCTTGCATGCACTCTTTCTCTCTCTCAAAATAAATAAACTTTTAAAAAATTTATTAAAAAAGAACTAAGTTTGAGCGGTTGGGCATCTGACTTCAGCTCAGGTCATGATCTCATCGTTTGTGAGTTTGGCCCCCAGTCAGGCTCTGTGCTTGCAGCTCTGCTTCGGATTCTGTGTCTCCCTCTCTCTCTCTGCCCTTCCCCTGTTTGTGCTCTGTCTCTCAAAAATAAATAATGAAACATTAAAAAATAAAATAAAAAAAGAATTTTTATAATATCATTCTTGATTTGATGTGGAACTATTATATGTTTTCTTTTTTATTGTTTAAACACATTTTTTTTTTGGTTTTGTTTTTTTAATTTAATTTTTGAGAGCGAGAGAACGAGCAGGAGAGGGGCAGAGAGAGGGAGAGAGAGAATCCCAAGCAGGCTTTGCACTGTCAGCATAGAGCCCAATGTGGGGCTCAATTCCACAAATTGTGAGATCATGACCTAAACCAAAATCAGGAGTGGGACACTTAACTGCTTAACCACCTGAGCCACCCAGGCAAACTATTGTATGTTTTCAGTGTGAATACAACATTTTCACTGTGCCTGCTATGTGCAGTGAGCTTACAATGCAAATTAATTTCATCAGGTAGATTACAGTCTCCTATTCATAAAAATAATAAGTATTGACAGGGTACTGTTAGAACACAGAGTAGGGCTACTTAATTCAGTCTTGTTAGGGATTCAAAGACTTTTCAATCTGAAATTTGAAAGATGATGAATTATTACTTGGATGGATGGGAAGGAAAGGGTGGGCATTCATGGTAGAAGGAATAAACATAGATAGGCAAAGAACATGTTGTAATCAAAGGGAATAAAAACAGTGGCAAAGAAAAAGCATGATATAATTACTTTTCTTGGCACATAAAATGTGAGATAAGAGTGGTCAAGAAATGAGATTGGGGAATTCAAGACGTGTAAGGTCATGGAGGCCTTTGAATATCATGCTGTAACACTTGGTCTTATCCTATAGGCAGTAGAAAAATCATTGAAATGTTTATGTGTGAGTGTGAGAGAGTCAGTCTTCTGTTTTCTCTCAGTTCACACTTATAATTCTTTGAAGGATAGACTTGAGGGTGACAAATTCAAGCCAAGAAGGTAAGGTACTGGCCATGGTGAATGGAAGTGATAAAAGCTTCAATATATTGAGTGTTCACCACGTGTCGGGTACTGTTATAAAATACTTTATGTGCTATTCAATGCTTACAAAGGCCCTAGCAGCTAAGTTTTATTGTCTGTATTTTATAGACAAAGAAACTAAGGGTTAATCTGGTTAAATAACTTGCTTGAGATCACATAGCTTATAAATGTGGAAATCATGATTTACACCCAGGTTTTTCTGACTCTGGGGTCTATTCACTTAATATTATGCTATACTGGAATGAAAAAAATTAGAAAAGAAGGTTAGTGAGACTTGGTGCTTCATTAGTATGGAGAGAGAAATCATAGATATTTCCTAGTTCTCTAGTTTGTGTGACTGTGGATTTTAGGGTTACCAAAATAGGGTTACAGACATAGGACAATAGGAAGAACAGGTTTTGGCAAAGGGATGATGAATAATTATCTTTAGTAATAGTCATGTTGTGTTTTGCCAGTCTTTTTCCAGAGGAATTTATATGTTCTTGTTTTAGCATACTTGCATATTGATATGTATTGGTGTTTTTCTTGTGTTAATTCATTGCCTTTTTGTTGCTAGCTGTTTAGGTAGCACAGTGCAGTGTCCTTTTAAGCTCTTCATAACTTAAATTCCTGGCAGAATTGTCAAATATTGATTTATTATTTGAAATACTACCATAAGTGTTACCTTTTTTCTGTTCTGCCTTAAATTTATATAGTAAATATGTATGTCTCACTTTATCTCCTGCTTAATATGTCTTAAATTCATTAATCTTCACCCATTTCACTCTGTGAACCTAGGTTACACATTGACTTCAGTTTCTCTGAAATTTTATAACTCTAAGAATCTGTGATTGATCATGGAGTCAATGTCTAGTACCTCCATTACATTCTGAAATGTATCCACAATCATTTTTGTTTTAATATTTTAGGCTCTTATTCTGAGCATGGCTGTGCCCACTATAATAGGTCTCAGCTTATGGAAAGAGGTAAGAAAAACAGGTTTTTATATTATGAAAATGTACTTTACAAGGTAGTGATAAATTTACATGTGTGTAGCATATTTATATTGAGATACTATTCTAACCAAATAAAGTGTGATATTCTTAGTATGCCTAATTTTTTACCATTAGGAACACAATACAAGAGTTAAAACATTTTTAGAATGCCACATGATGCAATTTTCTGTGGTTTCCTTATTTATTTATTTATTTATTTATATTTAAATGTTTATTTATTTATTTTGAGAGAGAGCATGTGCATGTGTGTGCGAATAGGGGAGACAGAGAGAGAGAATCCCAAGCAAGCTCCACGCCTTTAGTGGGGAGCCCATCGCAGGGCTCAGTCCTATAAACCTAGGCGCCCCTCAGTTTTCTACAGTCTAATTCTGTTACTAATTCAGTTTATAATTGGCAAAGGACATTACTGAATAAATAGGTGATAATATTAAAAAGCAATTTGGGGGGTGCTTGGGTAGCTCTGTCAGTTTGGGCGTTCGACTTCAGCTCAGGTAATGATCTCGCGGTTCATGAGTTTGAGCCCTGCATCAGGCTCTGTGCTGACAACTCAGAGCCTGGAACCTGCTTCAGATTCTGTGTCTCCCTCTCTCTCTCTGCCCCTCTCCCGCTCACACTCTGTCTCTGTCTCTCTCAAAAATAAATAAATGTTAAAAAAAATTTTATTAAAAAGCATTTTGTAATGAAAAACCCACAACTAACATCATACTCAGTATTGAAAAACAGAGGTATTCTTCTAAGGTCAGGACCAAAAGAAGGATATCCACTCTCACCACTTTTATTCAACATAGTACTGGAAGTTAGAAGTCCATAGCAGTCAGACCAAAGAAAGGAATAAAAGGCATCCACATTGGTAAAGAAGTAAAACTTTTGTTATTTGCAGATGACGTGATATTATATATAGGAAACTCTATTGGAGCACCTGGGTGGCTCAGTGGGTTTAGTGTCTGACTCTTGATTTGGCTCAGGTCATGATTTCACATTCGTGAAAATGAAAAAAAAAGGGACACCTGGGTGGCGTAGTTGGTTATGCATCCCAACTCTTGATTTCAGCTCAGGTCATGATCTCATGGTTTGTGGGATTGAGCCCCACATTGGGCTCCTCGCTGTCAGCACGGAGCCTACTTGGGATTCTCTCTCTTCCTCTCTGTCTGAGCCTCCCTCATTCATCCTCTCTCTCTCTCTCAAAATAAATAAATATGAGAAAGAAAGAGAAGTTAAACAGCAGAAAGAAATTAAGAAAACAATCCCATTTACAATTGTACCAAAAATAATAAGATACCTAGGAATAAACCTAACCAAAGAGATGAAAGATCTGTACTCTGAAAACGATAAAACCTGATGAAAGAAATTGAAGACAACACAAAGAAATGGAAAGATGTCACATGCTCATGGATTAGACAAACAAATATTGGGGGCACCTGGGCGGCTCAGTGGGTTAAGCATCTGACTCTTGAGTTTGGCTCAGGTCATGGTCTCACAGTTTGTGAGTTTGAGCACTGCATCAGGCTCTGCGCTGATGGCATAAAGCCTGTGTGAGATTTCTCTCTCTCTCTCTCTCTCTCTCTCTCTCTCTCTCTCTCTCTCTCT
>NC_064812.1:41401448-41584613 GCF_023721935.1 Panthera uncia | reverse complement strand
TCTCTCTCTCTCTCTCTCTCTCTCTCTCTCTCTCTCTCTCTCTCTCTTTCTCTTTCTGTGTCCCTCCCCTGCTTGGCTCTATCTCTCTCAAAATAAAAATAAACTTATTAAAAAAAAAAACAAGAACAAATATTGTTAAAATGTCTATATTACCCAAAGCAATCTACACAATTAATGCAATCTGTATCAAAATACCAGTAGAATTAGAACAGACATTCCTAAAATTTGTATGGAACCAAAAAAGACCCCAAATAGCCAAAGCAATCTTGGAAAGCAAAACTGAAAGTATCATGACCCCAGACTTCAAGTTATATTACATAGCTATAGTAATCAAAACAGTATGGTACTGGCACAAAAATAAACGCATAGATCAATGGAACAGAATAGAAAGCCTAGAAATAAATCTACAATTTTATGGTCAATTAATCTTCAACAAAGGAGGCAAGCATATGCAATGGGAAAAGGACAGTCTTCAACAAATGCTGTTGGGAAGACTAGACAGCTACATACAATACAATGAAACTGGACCACTTTCTTACACCATACACAAAAATAAACTCAAAATGGACTGAGGACCTAAATGTGAGACCCGAAATCATAAAAATCCTAGAAGAGAACACAAGCATTAATTACTCTGACATTGGCCATAGCAACATTTTTCTAGGTATGTTTCCTGAGACAAAGGAAACAAAAGTAAAAATAAATTATTTGGGACTACACCAAAATAGCGAGCTTCTGAACAGCAAAAGAAACAATCAACAAAACAAAAGGACAATCTACTGAATGGGAGAAGACGTTTGCAAATGACATATCTGATAAGGGGTTCGTATCCAAAATATATAAAGAACTGATACAACTCAACACCTAAAAAACAAATAATCCAATTTAAAAATGGGCAGAAGACATAATTCTCCAAAGAAGATATACAGATGGCTAATAGACACGTGAAAAGATGCTTAGCATCACTCATCATCAGAAAAATGCAAATCAAAACCATAATGAGATACCATCTCACACTGGTCAGAAGAGCTAAAATAAAAATTACAGAGACACCTGGTTGGCTCAGTCGGTTGAGCGCATGACTCTTCTGCTCAGGTCTGGATCTCACGGTTTGTGAGTTTGAGCTCCACATTGGGCTCCACACTGACAGTGCAGAGCCTGCTTAGGATTCTCTCTCTGCCTTTCTCTCTCTCTCTCTCTCTCTCTCTCTCTCTCTCTCTCTCTCTCTCTCAATGTAAATAAATAAACTTAAAAAAAAACTAAAGGGGCGCCTGGGTGGCTCAGTCGGTTGAACGTCTGGCTTTGGCTCAGGTCATGATCTCACCGTTCGTGAGTTCGAGCCCCGCATCTGGCTCTGTGCTGCTTCAGATTGTGTGTGTCTCTCTCTCTGCCCCACCCCTGCTTGTGTTCTCTCTCTGTCTTTCAAAAATGAATAAACATAAAAAAAAAAAAAAACTAAAAAAACAAAAATAAAAAACCAAGTGTTAGTGAGGATATGGAGAAATAGAAACACTCATGCACTGTTTGTGGGAATGCAAATTGTACAGCCACTGTGGAAGACAGTATAGAGGTTCCTCAAATAATTAAAAATAGAACTACCTTATGATCCAGCAATTGCACTACCAGCTATTTACCCAAAGAATACAAAAACACTAATTCAGAGTGATACATGCACCCCTATGTTTATTGTAGCATTATTTACAATAGCTAAATTATGGAAACAGCCTAAGTGTCCATTGATAGATGAATGGCTAAAGAAGATATGGTGTGTGTGTGTGTGTGTATTATATATAATAATATATATGTATAATATACACACACACTTATCTTGATGAGCACTGAGTAATATAGGGAATTGTCCATTGATATATGATTGGCTAAAGAAGATATGGTGTGTGTGTGTATATGTAATATATATATATAATATATATATTATATATATAATACACACACATGCACTTATCTTGATGAGCACTGAGTAATATAGGGAATTGTTTAAACAGTATATTGTACACCTGAAATGAATATAATACTGTATGTTAACTACACTGGAATTAAAAAAAAAAGTGTTTTGGCAACTCCAAAATATGAATATTTATAAAATAATATAAATCCTTTATTGTAGTATAACACGAAACTAATTGCCAATAAACCTGTTAAATTAATTGTGTGTTCCTGAAAGATGAAACTGATGATTGTTTGGTAATGATAAAACTATTGAGTCTAGGCAGTAAATTAACCATAAAATAGATTATTTAGATTATTTGGACTGAGAAGAATGAGCAGCTCACTGAAAGAAAGTAAAAAGATCCATGATATTTTTTCCATGAGAATGATGTTATAATATTGTTTGTCTTACGTTAGTCTCGTAGTAAATACTCTGGAGCAGTTTTGAACTTTTTGGATACTTACACATACTTTTTGGGAATTTTGTTTTGCATTTTAGTTTTTTCCAAGATTAATGACAGAACTAATGGAACTACAAGAATTTTATGACCCAGATACAGTGGAACTTATGACCTGGATAAAGTAAGAATTGAACTGCTTAACACTTTTGTTAAACAATTGTTGCATGCTATCTCATCAATTCAGGGGAAATAATAAATTAATCCTTTTCCAAATTGTTCTCATAAAACTTGGAATTTTGCCCCATGCTTTTAGGGATATTTAGTTTTTGATTGACTTATAATTCTGATTTTCTAATTGAACTTCTCTCCATTGGAAATACAGCATTAGGTCACCTGGGTAGCTTAGATGGTTAAGCATTTGACTCTTGATTTCAGCTCCGGTCATGGTCTCATGGTTTGTGGGTTCGAGCCCTGCTATTGGGCTCTGCGCTTACAGTTTGGAGCCTGCTTGGGATTCTCTGGCTCCCTCTCTCTTTCTGCCCCTCCCCTGTTCATGTGTGCACGTTCGCTCTCCGTCTCAAAAATAAACTTAAAAAAAAAGAAAGTAGCATTCAGGGGCACCTGGCTAGCTCAGTCAGAGCATGTGACTCAGGGCGCGTGGGTGGCTCAGTCAGTTAAGTGTCTGACTCTTGATTTCAGCTCAGTTCATGATCTCACAGTCATGAGATTGAGCCCAGTGTTGGGTTCTGCACTGACAGCACAGAGCCTGCTTGGGATTCTCTCTCTGCTGCTCCCCTGCTCACAAGCGTGCGCACTCTCTCTCTCAAAAATAAATAAATAAACTTTAAAAAAAAGAGCATGTGATTCTTGATCTCTGGATTGTGAGTTCAAGCCCCTTACTTAAAGAAATAAAAAGCTAATATATATAGCATTGATAAGTTTGAGATTTGAGACTCTTTCTATGCTACACCTAGAAATGTAGAATATAAAGAAACAAATATTCCTTTATTTAGATAGTCAAGAGGTTGTTTCTTTTACCCTGGGTTGGATAAGTGGTGGACTGCTAGTCTTGTTAACGAAGTTTACCAAAATTTAAGATTTTAATTTTAATAGCCATACATATTTTATTTTATTTATTTTTAAATTTTTTAATCTTTATTTATTTTTGAGAGAGAGAGAGACAGAATGTGAGCAGGGAAGGAACAGAGAGAGAGGGAGACACAGAATCCAAAGCAGGTTCCAGGCTCCAAGCTGCCAGCTCAGAGCCCAACCCGGGGCTCAAATCCACGGACCGTGAGATCATGAATCTGAACCGAAGCCGGCCACTCAACTGACTGAGCCATCCAGGCGCCCCTAATAGCCATGCGTATGTTAAAACCCACACAGGACAGAAGATATGGTCTTTGGCCTATGGATACAGGGAATTGCAATTGAGACCCCATTTTCCCTCTCTCAACACACACATATGACTAAGGGACACTCAGAGGACTACACTATCAGTGATAGAATAGACCCACAAAATAGCCATCCAGTAGTAGGGAAAGCATATCTTCCTTGGCCTCAGCTATTAGTCAAACAAAAGTCTCTCCTCTGAATTTGCGGCAGTGGATCTGAATTCACACAGGTTTGCAGTTTGAAATTATACTTGTCTAATCCAAGAAACCCCCAGTCAAAAAATTATCATAAAAAGTGGTCCTGTGTGGTTTAGAGTGTCTGATATATTCTCAACCCAGGCTACACAGGTTTCCACAAATAGGACTTCATGAAGATGAGCTCTAAAATTAAAAAACACATGACAAAACAGTCTAACACAGTGAGATCAGCTGTTGTTTGTGATAAACAGCAGAATTAGATCTCTAACAATTTTTCTTTTTCTTTCTTTTTTTTTTTAGTTTATTTACTTACTTACTGAAGTAAACTCTATACCCAATATGACCCTGACATCAAGAGTCACATGCTCTTCTGACTATGCCAGCCATGTGCCCCAGAGCTCTAGAAATTTCTGATAATAAAATTTATGTGAGTTGGTTTCTGCTGCATAATAGACTACCACAAAAGTTAGTGGCTGCAAGTAATAAACATTTCTTATTTTTCACTATTTTGGCAGTCAGTGAGTGGGGGGTGGGGAAGAGTCTTCTGGTCTGGGCTAGCTGCTCTGGGACTGAGTGGTCAGGCATGGCCTCTCTCACATGTCTAAAGGTTGGGTAGGTATCACCTGGGGGAATGGAATTGACTTGGCCACAGGCCTCTCATTATCCAGCTCAGGTAGCCTGGGCTCATTTAGAAGATAGTGGTTATAGAGTTCTTAAGAGTAGCAAGAGAGGACAAATCTCAATGTCAAACATTTTAAAAGTTTCTGCTCACATTATGTTTCTGTTCTGTTGGCCAAAGCGAGTCACATGACCAGGACCACTGTTTGCTCTGAGAGCATAGGTATGAGGTAAGAATCATTGCAGCCATTTTACAACTAGTCTACCCTGTGGGCAGACACTATGAAATAACTACACTGAAAAATGTTTAAGACATAGAAGGAGAAAATAAAACATGAAAAAATGAAACACTATCAAAAAACAGGAAAATATGGGGGGGGGAGACAAAAATGTTTTTATAAATGAGGAATAGGTTTATAGAAATGAAAATTGGTGTTATTACAAGGTTTTGTTACTGTAAATACACATTTCATATGTATAAAAATTGTTTTCTTTAGATCACCTTTATTGCCTATTAATATTTTTTGTGAATTGTGATTACCATTGTAGGACACTGACTATATAGCTTTGCATTGTCATTAACAAAAGATGAAGTTAAATCTGGGTGTGTGATTTATCACATTATTTTTAAGCATAGGGGCTTGAACATTGGACATTGTACATCAGGCAGTTCTATATATTACTGTGGTATAATCATCCTGTTTCATGTTTGTTTCCCCATTACTGGGTGCTCCCTGAAGACAGTGGCTGTGTGCCATCTTTTATTTCCAGAGCTTGGCATTGACTCTAGCGTGTAGTAAGTGGATGCTGAATGTTGAATTGGTTGGATTGGTTAGTGAAGACATTGGAGCAACCCTTTGGGATCTGCTTTTAGGTTTCCTAGTCTTGTAAGTGGCATCTTTCTGGGGCTTTGGATCATCGTTCAAAGTGGAGAAGTCCTACATGTGTTATCTGCAGACAGGTACATGGTAAACGTAGGGAAGAAGCAGGAGATGGATGGATTGGGAAAGATTTGGGTTGTGGTGGTTAATATTTTCAGAAGGATAAATTTGAGAATTCACACTGTCACCATTGAATTGATTACACTATATAAAGTAGTAAATTCCTGTCATTATATATACCCTGCATTATTTTTTAGTAGTAGTATTACCACCTGGCCTATATCCTTCCCATCTCTCTCAAAAGCCAGGAACCTTGGGGTGCCTGGGTGGCTCAGTCGGTTAAGTGTCTGACTTTGGCTCAGGTCATGATCTCATAGCTCATGCGTTTGAGCCCCGCATCAGGTTTTGTGCTGACAACTCAGAGCTTGGAACCTGCTTCAGATTCTGTGTCTCCCTCTCTCTGCCCCTCCCCGGCTCATTATCTATCCCTCTCTCAAAAATAAGTAAACATTAAAAAAAAATTTTTTTTTAATTAAAAAAAAAGAAATGCCAGGGACCTTGTCTCCACCCCACCTTTAAATTTTTTTTCTGTGTTAGGGCACCTGGGTGGCTCACTCATTTAAGAATCCCGACTCTTCATTTTGGCTCAGGTCATGATCTCATGGTTCATGGGATTGAGCCCCATGTCAGGCTCTGCACAGACAGCATGGAGTCTGCTTGGGATTCTCTCTCTTCCTGTCTCTCTGCCTCACCCCCACTTGCTCTCAAGTTCTTTCTCACTCTCTCAAAATAAATTTAAAAATGAAAATAAAACTTAAATTTTTTTTTCCATTTTTCAGCATTCAAAATAGTTCCTGGCACGTAGTAGGTGCTTATTTTTTTTGAATTCATAAATGAAACAAATGCTGATATCGAAATTCAAGTATACAATACATGATTGAGTTGCCTGCTGTTTCATAGTTGATATAAATCATTGATCTAAATAGTACACTTACCTTCTCAGTGTGTAAATCTTTATGTTTCTTTACAGAAGGCAAGCTCCAGTTGCAGCTGTGTTTGCAGGGAGTCCACAGTTAATGGGTGCGATTAAATTATGCACGGGATGGATGGTGACCAGCTTACCTCTTTACAATGATGATGATCTTCTCAAGAGAAATGAAAATGTAAGGCATTTTAGATTACACATTTAAATCTTTTAAACATCCCTCTTCTATTTTAGTATAGCTCTGTAATGATGCATGTGTTCCTGGTTAGCTAGGAAAATCCAAACAATTTTAGAAAGAGTTGATTATTAGCTTTAGTCTTTGAAAAGCTGTGTAATATATTTAACCAAGAGGAGAGCCAAAATTAAAATACTAAGTTCTTTATTTTATGAATGGTATTGATAAGTTTCTAGGAGAAACATTTAATTTTCCACAAAGTTTCAAGGGAACTCATATGTAATATTTCACAAAGAGAAACATTCTTTGGAAAATATGATTGTTCTGAATCAAATTACCGAAGGCAGGCAGACTGTCAGTTAATGTCTTGATACACTTTGTATTTCCAAGCTAAAGTTCTGTCTCACTGTGGTTTATTTTTCAGTATGGGCTGTTATTAATAACTTAGTATAACATTACAATATCTAATAATACAATAGAATGTATTATTTTGACTGGTCCAGATGTAAATGTTAACTTCATATCTGGAAGCAGTGACCAACTGAACCTAAATTCCAAATATTCTGTTTTTCAGTTTGAGAGAATTTTATGTAGTTTTTAAGTATGCTGTAAGCTAAGGAGGTAATATAGCAATATAGAATTTAAACTGTAAGAAGACGACTCTGGAATTAGAATACCTGGATTCAAATGCTACTCTTGCCATGTGCTAGCTCTGTGACCTTGAACAAGTTTGTTTTCCTTTTTTTTTAAGATTATTTTTTAAGTTTTTATTTAAATTCCAGTTAGTTAACATACGGTGTAATGTTAGTTTAAAGTGTACAATGTAGTGATTCAACACTTCTGATCTCTACACCTATCTTGGGGCTCAAACTTAAAACCCTGAGATCAAGAGTCATATGCTTTACCAACTGAGCCAGCCAGGAACCACCGCCCCCCCTTTTTTTTGTATTTCCACAATTCCTGTTTTATTAAAAAAAAATTTTTTTTTTAATGTTTATTCATTTCTGAGAACAGAGAGATACAGAGCATGAGTGGGGGAGGGGCAGAGAAAGAAGGAGACACAGAATCTGTAGCAGGCTCCAGGCTCTGAACTGTCAGCGCAGTCCCCCATGCAGGGCTCAAACTCACAAACCATGAGATCATGACCTAAGCTGATGTCGGATGTTGAACCGACTGAGTCACCCAGGCGCCCCACACAATGCCTTTTTTAAAAAATTGAGGTATAGGTGTGCCTGAGTGGTTGAGTCAGTTAAGTGTCTGACTCAGCTCAGGCCATGATTTCACAGTTTGTAAGTTCAGGCCCCACATTGGACTCTCTGCTGTCAGCACAGAGCTACTTCAGATCCCCTGTGCCCCTCTCTCTATGCCCCTCCCCTGCTCTCTCACTCTCTCTCAAAATAAAAAAACCTTAAAAAATATGGTTAAAAAATTTTTACAATAAATAAATAATTGAGGTGTAATTGACATATAACATTATATTAATTTCATGTGTACGATGTAATGATTTGATATTTGTATATATTACAAAATGATTACCACATTAAGTCCAGTTAACATCCATCAACATACATAGCTATAAAAAATTTTTTCTCATGATGAGAACTTTTAAGATCTACTTTCTTAGCACCTTTTAAATGTGCAGTACGGTGTTATTAACTATGTCACTATGCTCTACATTAGGTCTCTATGACATACATTTTATAACTGGAAGTTTGTAGCTTTTGACTCCCTTCACCCATTTTACCCACCTCCCACCCCCACCTCTGGCAACCACCAGTCTGTTCTCTGTATCTGTGAGTTTGGTTGGTTTTGGTTTTGCTTTCAGATTCCACATATAAGTGAGATCCTACAGTATTTGCCCTTCTGTGTGACTTACTTCACTTAGTATAATATCCTCAAGGTCCATCCGTGTGTGTGTGTGTGTGTGTGTGTGTGTGTGTGTGTGTGTGTGTGTGTTTAAGCTTTATTCATTTAAGTACTAATCTCTACACCCAGTCTGGGGCCCGAATTCATACCCCCAAGATCAAGAGACACATGTTCTTCTGACTGAGCCAGCGAGGCATCCCAAGGTCATCCATATTGTTGCAAATGGCAAGATTTCATCCTTTCTTATGGCTGAATAATTTCCTATTTATAAATACACACACACGCATATACTACATTTTATCTATTCATCCACTGATGGACATTCAGGTTGTTTCCATATGTTGGCTTTTATAAATAATGCTGCAGTAAACATGGATGTGCATATATCTCTTTGAATTAGTGTTTCCATTTCCTTTGGATAAATACCCAGAAGTGGAATTTTTGGATGATATGGTAGTTTCATTTTTAAGTTCTTGATGAACGCTTCATACTGTTTTCCATAGTGGCTGTATCACTTTACCTTCCCATCCCCAGTACAAGGGTTCCCTTTTCTCCACATTCTTGCCAGCATTTCTCATTTCTTGCCTTTTTGATAGTACCCATTCTAACAGCTGTGAGGTAATATCTCTTTACGGTTTTGATTTGCATCTCTGTGATGGTGAATGATGTTGAGCACCTTTCATGTACCTGTTTGCCATCTGTATGTCTATTTTGGAACAATGTCTATTTAGATAATTTGCCCACTTTTTAATCAGATTTTTTTTTCTCTTATTGAGCTGTATGAGCTCTTTATATATTTTGGGTGTTAACTTCTTATCAGATATGTGTTTTGCAAATATTTTCTCCCATTCAGTAGGTTGCCTCTTCATTTTGTTGATGGTTTTCTTTGCTGTGCAGAAGTTTTTTAGTTTGATGTAGTCCCAATTGTTTATTTTTGCTTTTGTTGCCTCCACTTTTGCTGTCAAATCCAAAAAAATAATCGCCAAGACCATTATCAAAGAGCTTATCACCTGTGTTTCCTTCTAGAAGTTTTATGGTTTCAGGTCTTACATTCAAGTCTTTAATCCATTTGAGTTAAGTTTTGTGTGTGCTGTACGATAGTAGTGCAGTTTCATTCTTTTGCGTGTGGCTGTGCAGTTTTCTGACATCATTTATTGAAGAGATTGTCCTTTTCCCATTGTATTGTTTTGACTCCTCTGTTGTAAATTAATTGACCGTGTATGTGTGGGTTTATTTCTGGGCTGTTTCCTTCCACTGATCTATGTATCTGTTTTTGTTTTTAAAGTTTATTTATTTATTTTGAGGGAGGGTGGGGGAGGGGTAGAGGGAGAGAGAACCCTAAGCAGCCTCCGCACTGTCAGCACAGTCAATTTCATGAATTGTGAGATCATGACCTGAGCTGAGATCAAGAGTTGGACACTTAACCGACTCAGCCACCCAGGTGCCCCATATGTCTGTTTTTATCCTGATACCATACTGTTTGGATTACTATAGCTTTGTCATATAGTTTGTAGTTAGGAAGCATGATTCTTCCAGCTTTGTTTTTTCTCAAGATTGCTCTGACTATTCAGGGTCTTTTGTGGTTCTATACAGATTTTAGGATTGTTTGTTCTATTTCTATGAAAAATGCCATTGGAATTTTGATAGGAATTGCACTGAATCTGTAGGTGGCTTTAAGTGGTATGGACGTTTTAACATTCTTCCAGTTCATGAGCACAGAATATCTTTCCTTTTATTTGTGTTTTCTTTAATTTCTTCAATTTTGAGCAAATTTCTGAATCTGGTTATTATAATAAGTTCTTATCTTCTGGTTGTGAGTCGGGATGCTTAAATGAGTGAGCCACCCAGGTGCCCTAATACAGAAAAAAAATTTTAAAGGTGGGGTGGAGACAAGGTCCCTGGCATTTCTTTTTTTTTTTAATTAAAAAAAATTTTTTTTAATGTTTACTTATTTTTGAGAGAGGGATAGATAATGAGCCAGGGAGGGGCAGAGAGAGGGAGACACAGAATCTGAAGCAGGTTCCAAGCTCTGAGCTGTCAGTACAAAACCTGATGTGGGGCTCGAACCCACTAGCTGTGAGATCATGACCTGAGCCAAAGTCAGATGCTTAACTTACTGAGCCACCCAGCCTCCCCTAGAAGTATTTTTTTTTTAATGCCCCATGAGTGTGTTACAGCTTCTTAAAATTTAAAGTAAGTAAAAAATGTATGTGAAAAACAATAAATAGATACAGGCTGGATAGAAATATTTCCATTGAAACCTATTTAGCAATTAAATGAGATAATGCACTATGCCTGAAACATAGTAAGACTTAAATATTAGTTATTATGTTCTGATTTACTATTAAATTGTATATGCACACACATAGAAACATAGAAAGTACAAAGAGGAGCACAAAAGCAGGAATAATTGGGGCACCTGTCTGGCTCAGTCTGTAGAACATGTGACTCTTGACCTCAGGGTCGTGAGGTCAAGCTCCACATTAGGCATGGAGCCTTCTTTAAAAAAAAAAAAAGGCAGGAACAATCCATTCTGCCTCTACAAATCCAAGTCTTCATAAAAGACATTGGCTTGATCTGGGCTTTGAAGGACTAGTAGAAACATGGTTGGAAAAAGAATGCATTGATTCCAGGATGAAAAATGACATGAGCCATGAAATTTGTATAGCCATGAAACTAAAAAAATAAACTAGGGCCAAATTCTAAAGGACCTGGAATGTCGTGCTGAAGGATTTAGACTTACCCTTGAGGCATTTGGGAGTTATCAGAGACCTTTAATAAGCCTGGGAATGGAATGCTTAGATCTATTTTAGAGAGTTAATTATGGTCACAGCAGAAAGAACAGATTGAAGCAGGGGAGAGTTCAGAGATGAGGAGATCTATCTGGGTGTGATTTACCTGAGAGACAACAGCTGCCTTTGTCTAGTATTTGCTGCATTTTGAAAAGGTACAGTCGCCTAGAATGTAGATGTATATAGCATATTCCTGAACTTTTTTTGTTTGTTTGTTTTTTTGTTGTCTTATGATTGGTCTTTTCCTAATACAGAATTTCAGAATCACTTATAATTAGGTCAGACTTTTAATTAGGTTCTAGTTAAATTTAAACACTTTAGAGTTTTATGTTTTATGTGACTTAACTATGAGAATAGGAACCATGTTTCTTTTCAAAACTTTGTCTTTCTCTTTGCTGTCTAGTGCACAGCAAGTACTGACTGAATAAATTTGTTGTTAAACTGAAATTCAAATCAGACTCCATAAATGAGACCATATCATTTGAATTGCATTCTATCTATAATTCATGACCTGTGACTAATCTTTGTATAATTCCTAGGCCAGTAATTCTCAAACCTGAGACTATTATGCTCCTAAGGGACATTTGGCAATGTCTGGAGACATATTGATTGTCACAACTGTAGGAGGAATTCTTCAGGCATCTGGTGGGTAGGGACCAGGAACACTGCTGAACATCCAGCACTACACAGAACAGTCATCCTCTGTCCCAACAAAGAATTCTCTAGCCCAAAATGTCAATAGTACTTAGATCGAGAAACCCTGTGTTGTTGCCATTGCATAGAAGTGGTTTTCTTGTGTGTATGTTTAAAAAATGTTTATTTATTTATTTTGAGAGAGAGAGAGAGAGAGAGAGGGAGAGAGAGAGAGAGGGAGAGAGAGAGAGATTATGGCGGGGGGGAGGGGCAGAGAGAGGGAGAAAGAGAATCCCAAGCAGGCTCCATGCTGTCTGCACAGAACCCAATGTGGGGCTCTACCTCACAAACCAAGAGATCATGACCTAAGCTGAAATCAAGCAGACGCTTAACCAACTGAACCACCCAGGCGCCCCTAGAAGTATTTTTTTTTTTAATGCCCCATGAGTGTGTTACAGCTTCTTAAAATTTAAAAGTAAGTAAAAAATGTATGTGGAAAACAATAAATAGATATAGGCTGGATAGAAATATTTCCATTGAAACCTATTTAGCAAAGAGAAGCATTTATTAACATTCTGTGTACCACGGAATATCAGTAAGTACCTCTATCATATTGGTGGACATTGGACCTGAAGGTGCTGGAATGACAGCAATCATAACATGTAGGAGGTGGCTGCTGAGTATCAAATAGGTTGGGATCTTGTCCAATCTAGATATCAAATCTCAGTATTTCCAGGACAATAGCATGTGATACTTTTGGCCTAACATTTGTGATTCTGTTATTTTGTATTTTGTAACAAGAGCTAGTCCAATGTTAGCATCTCAGAAAAACTGAACAAGCTTATTATTTAATAGATCCAGAACTTATTATCTTATAAGTTCAGCAAAATTGTAATGGAAAATACCATGGAATCAAGACAGGAGTTTTAAGCATTCTTGTTTATTTAGTATTTTGTAACAGTGGTCAAACTATGTTTAACCTTACTTTATTTCATGTATAAGTGAGTATAAAATACACTGTATGTGGTATAAGATTAAAGGAACTATTATAATTCAATAATAAAAAGACAAGTCAGTTAAGAAATGGGCAAAGCCCATTGCTAAGTGAAATAAGTCAGATAAAGACAAATACTCTGATTATCATTTACATATGGAATCTAAACAAGCCAAACTCATAGAGAGTAGAGTGGTGGTTACCAGGGGCTAGAGGGTAGGGGAAGGAGGAGTTGTTGGTCAAAGTGTACAAACTTCCAGTCATGAGATGAATAAGTTCTGGGGATCTGATGTTACAGTATGGTGATTATAGTTAATAATACTATATTACATACTTGAAAGTTGCTGAGAGAGTAAATCTTAAATGTTCTCACCAGAAAAAAGAAATGGTAATTATGTGACACAGTGGAGGTGGCAGCTAATGTTGTAATGGTAATCATTTTGCAGTATTTTAAGTGGGTCAAATCCACAGGTTATACACCTTCAACTTGCACAACATTGTATGTCACTTATATTTCAATAAAGCTGGGGGGAAATGGCCAAAGGACTTGAATGGACATTTCTCCAGAGAAGATATTCAGTGGCAAGTGAATGAATTATGAATATAAGCTTCCTAAGGGCAGGAATCAAGGCTTAGTGAATATCTTTATTTTCCATAGATAGTGCTTTATACCAAATAATAGTAGATGCTCAATGTGTAGTTTCAAATAATACATTTTAAATGTTTTGACATCACTGTTTTAATTATATTCTTCCAGATCTATCAAATCTATTCAAAGCGATCTGCTGAAGATATTTATAAAATACTGACATCCTACAAGGCTAATTACCTAATTGTAGAGGATGCTATCTGCAATGAGGTGGGAACCATGAGAGGCTGTAGGGTTAAAGATTTATTAGACATTGCAAATGGCCACGTAAGTAATCATTTGAAAAGTTAAATATTTTTGACAAAAATGACTTTTTAGTTTAGTTTAATCTTACTCTTTTTAAAGTTTATTTTTTTATTTTGGAAGAGAGAGCAAGCACGCCCAAGCGGGGGAGGGGCAGAGAGGAGAGACAAAATCCCAAGCAGGTTTCACGCCATCAGCGCAGAGCCCAATGCAGGGCTCAAACTCACAAACTGTGAGATCGTGACCTGACACTTTTTAATATGGTGTTTCATACCTTTTGACAGGTGGTTTGCGAAGAAGGTGACAAGTTGACCTATTCAAAATATGGGCGATTTTGTCATGAAGTCAAAATTAACTATTCTCCATATGTGAATTACTTCACTAGAGTATACTGGAACAGATCCTACTTTGTATATAAAATCAACACTGTGATATCCTTTCAGTCTTGAAAATAGCAGAGTCTTCATTTCAAAGACATATCACTTGAAGTAAAATGTGATTTTCTTCTACTTACATGGTGTCTTTTGGAAATCAGAGGATGGACATTTGAAATGTTGCTGCTGCTTTTCCCCTCCTGCTGTTAACTGGATCCAGAGTTCTGCGAGAATAGAACATCAAGCATTACTGTCCTTTGGTAAAATGTCAAATCTGCCACAATATTCCAGTCAGGTGTTTTCCTTATCATTACATGGTCTTTGAATACTTTATCTTTTCAATTATTATAAAATTGCCCTCATAAATCTTCATTCTGTCATAACATAGGTCTTGAATTTGAATATGTTCAAGGTCAGAGTATATTTCTCAGACATAACATTTAATAAATATACCATTTAATGTCATAATTATAGACTAGAAGGAAAGAACTCTTCTTACCCTTGAGGCAGTTTCTGAAGGTATTTCATGGTTTATAATAGAATTGAAATATTACAATAAAAATTAATTTAAATGTTAGCTGAAAATATGTGACATTTAAATTAAAATGTGTAAATTGTGTAAAGGAACATGATTTTGAAGGATATATATAAAGATATATCCAGATTTTCCATGATACTGCTCTCCTCACCTGCTGCTTATATAAATGTGCACTTTCTTAGTAATATAGAGGACACAATATTGCATTTTATTATTTTATGACTATTAAGTGGTTAGCTTTTTTCACTTATACCCATAAATTTAATACCAATTTAATCATGATAAAACAGTGTAACTCTTGTTACCTAAATATTTTTTGAAACATTTAAAAGAATGTTCAGGTTTTTAAAGGGGTACAATGGGGTATACAGTCTATTCACATATTTTCTACTGACGTATTAAATAAAAAATTAAGTTTTTATCAGAATGAGAATATTCTGATATTAATGACTAAAATGACAACACTAAAACGAACAATTTCCTGAGATGGGGCAGAGGCTATTAAACATACTTCTGCATGCAGATATGTTTACCATAAAACACAAATGCTGTTATTTATGAAACTATAGTACAGTCTTCAACATTAAGAACAAAATGACAATTCTAATAAAATTCACAACACAGTTTCACAGTCTAAATGCTACGTTCCTTTAGGTTAAATGTTTTTGTATTTTTAATCATTTATTAAAAGAAATTCTTAAATGATTCATTGGGGCATATAAAGAGATTCAGGATAGATGTATCATTTTAATAAGATGGGATGCATGTTTAGTTTTACCTTATGCATATGTTTAGTGAATAGATTTTTAAAATTTTCACTTGTTAGAGTGTTGTAAAAATTGCAGTTTCAATACTCTGAATTACTACTTTAGAAGGGAGCATCTTTTCATTATCCTTATTTTCGGGTATATATATGTGGGGCTTTTTTTTTTTTTTTTTTTTTAAGTGCAAAAGCACATGCACTCTTAGACTAGCTTGAGGATGCTTTGCTTTTTTAGAGCTTCAGAATTAATTGTTTGATGGCAGTGTCATATATCTGGTGTACTAGTTTTATTTGGTTCTCATTTCATGCTTTTATATAATTTTTGACAATTAACA
The DNA here is from genome assembly GCF_023721935.1 of Panthera uncia. Taxonomy (NCBI): domain Eukaryota; kingdom Metazoa; phylum Chordata; class Mammalia; order Carnivora; family Felidae; genus Panthera; species Panthera uncia. The sequence goes on along the minus strand of NC_064812.1, from coordinate 41,568,827 downwards.
TATTTCAAGGCAGGGCATTTCAGGTTCTCTGCACATCTTAATAGTGAGTCATTAGTACTGAACTTCAAGCCTTATGAAAATATTACTCTGGTTACCTAAGTACATAGCAAAGGGTCACCTGGTAGTCCTTGTGATTAGAGCATGTAAAACAATGTAACTTCAGGGTTAGCTTGCATATGTTGAAAGGGAAATAGAATAACCTATGTAGCGTGAAATATTTAATTGAATTTGTATTGATTTATATTATCAAATATGCTGAATTCATTTTGATGTGTGTTTTTTTACTTTGTTTTGGCTTTTGACATAAACATATTAGTGAGTTGCTTTTGCTTCTGCCAAAGCAAATTTATTTATTTCTTAAATAAAATTGATTTGGAGAAGCTTTTAATTTAATTTTTTAAATGATAAGTTGTTCATTCAGCATCAGTTGAAAAGGAAAATGTGAGCTTTATTATAGAAGTAATAATATTGGATACAAGAGATTAGCTTCTATTTTAATTATAGTTAAAACTAGTAGTAGGAAACTTTGAGGAACATTTTATTAATTTCCTTGCTTGTTTGTAGGGTAAAAACTGATTAAAAGTTCTGTAAGTAATTCCATTTGGGTAACTTACAGTTGTTAGATTTTCATAGGTTATAAAAACCTATGAAAGGAGCAAAGTTTACGGTTTTAGGATGAAAGGAATTTCTCAAAGAAATACAAAACATACTTTGCCCTTGATGTTGCAAAACCATGGAAATAAGTGCCTTAACTTCTTTATTTCTCTTTACTTTTTATTTTCAAAAAATATTATCTACTTTTTTCTATAATTTCGTATCTGTTTCCTCATCATTAAGCACAGAGAAAAATTCCTCACTAGGCTATTTTTAGTATTGACTTTAATTCGTTAATAAGCAAATCTTTGGTAAGGGTAGCGATGGGATTTTTAGCCTGCTAAATTAATTTATTTAGCTTCCCAAATGCCAAACAGTCTAACAAATAAAACTTAATTGATATGGTTTATGATATTGACTCTGTGCTGGTTTATATTTTTTCCCACTTTGGCATCTTGGTGCTTTTTGTTAGACTGGTGGGGTTTTACAGCCTAGGAAGTATGCATTATACTTTAGAACTGACTGTTTTCTTCATTACTTTTTGTGTATATGGACAGCATATTTTTTCAGAACATTAACCCAAACTGCGCAGAGCCTCAATGTTGTGGCACTCTTCCATACACTCCAGATTGGTTTAAGGAAAAGCAGAAATGGAGGTCAAAGTGTGTTACAAGTTGGGGCTGGAAAATAGGCTTTAAAAAAATAGGTTCTTAATTTCTTGAAGGGCACAGTGATAGCCATCTTACTAAAACTGTTTTGTTTTTGAGAAATCAACTGTTTTTTCACCCTGTTTTTGAACTGTTAAAACATTTTATTGCCTTTAGTGGATAGATAAAAAGTAGTGCCTCTCTTTATAAAATTGGTGGGGTTTCTAAAAGTTGTATGTAGGTCAATCTTTTTGGTAGATTTATTTTAAATGCATGAATATTTAAACATCACGTGTTATGAATTATTCTGTATATTTAAGAACTTTTTGTAAAGCAAATAACTACTTCCTGTACATCTCAATATATTCTCACTTCAATTGTCCACTTTTTAAATATATAGTCTCTATTGTTGCCATTTGCTAATAGTTTTAGATCCCAATATGTATTAAAATTACAACTTTGAAAAGTTGCAAGTAAAGTTAAACAATTCTTATTGAAATAATGGCTCGTTATTAGCTTTTTGAATGTTTAGAGTTAACACTTTAAGTAAAATTAGATGTGAAAATTGCAAAGAATATATTTAACTCAACTATTTTCCATCTATTAGGGTTTCTAAAATTATACCTGTTTTCTGTTGAAAAAAGGGGCAATGAAGAATCAGATTTGCTGAATTTAGCATAAAGTCACCTTTGAATCACTTGTTTATGTCTCTTAGAATTTGCAAAATTTTAATCTTGGCTTCTGTAATCCTATGTGCAGTTCTATAAGAGATACACTAAACTTCTGACCCCTGTATTTAGTGGAATAATGGTATCAGATAGAAACATGCATTCCAAACTTATCCAAACTTGAAATATCTCATAAACAACTTTTTAATATTTTAAGTGAATAGCTTTGTACAGCTATTTAGCAAAGATGAATACAGCTGCTTTTATGTATGTTGACTTCTGAGTCATAGTACCTATAACAATGTATACCAGATTAAATGTGTTCCTCTTGTAACTGTTACATCTTTCCAAAAGAATAAAAGTTAATTTCAATAAATAGAAATCCTTTAAAAGAGTTGGGTTATAAACTAGTTTACTTCAGATTTTGTAACATTAAATATACTTTTATCAAGAACGAAATTATTTATTTCATGCTTAATTACACTCCTTGTTTTGTTTCTATAATAAAACTCTTTTTAGAATTTTAAGTTGTCTCTTATTTCTATCTTTTTTGTTGTAGCTTTATTGGGATATAATTTATGTACCACACAGTTCACCCATTTAAAGTGTATAATTGATCAGTTTTTAGTATTGAATTGTGCACTTATCGCCACAGGTTTAGAATATTTTTATTACCTCAGAAAGAAACCCCAAACCTTTTGGCTATCACCCCTAACCACTCTATTCTTAGGCAATCCTTAGTAATATACTTTCTGTCTCTATATTTGTACATTCTGGACATTTCACATAGATGGATGGATATACCACATTTTGTTCATACGTTCATCGGTTGTTGGACATTTGGGTTTCCACTTTTTGGCTATTATGAACAATACTGTGAACACTCGTGTAAAAATTTGGGGGTGGATATATGTTTTCATTTTTCTTGAGTATATGTCTAGGAGAATTTCTGGGTTCTATTAGAACTATAGTGAGGAACTGTCAGAGTGATTTTCAAAATGGCGGTACCAGTTTAACCATCCCTCCAATAATGTGTGAGGTTTCCAATTTCTTCCTATCCTTTTCAGCACTTGCTTATTACCTTGCTTCTTGATTGTAGCCATCCTACTTGATGTGAAGTGGTATATTATTGTGGTTTTAACCCACATTTCCATCATGGCTAATGAAGTTGAGCATATTTTCATGTGCTTACTGGCTATATGTATATTTTCTTTGGAGTAATGTTCATTCAGATTCTTTGCCCATTTTTAAATTGGGTTGTCTTTATTATTGAATTGTAAAGGTCTTTATATATTCTAGATATAAATTCCTCATAAGATAGATGATTTGGAAATATTACCTTACATTCAGTGGGTTTGCCTCACTTCCTTGATAGTGTCCTTTGAAGCACAAATGCTTTTAATTTTGATTGCATTGTTAATCACATTTGATACTGATAAAGCATTTTTACTATGATGTGTTTGAAGTAGCTCTTGCATGTATCCTACTTGGAGTTTGTTAAGCTTCTTGGTTGTATACATTAAGAATTTCCTTGGGGCGCCTGGGTGGCTCAGTCGGTTGAGCGTCCGACTTCGGCTCAGGTCATGATCTCACAGTCCGTGGGTTCGAGCCCCGCGTCGGGCTCTGTGCTGACCGCTCAGAGCCTGGAGCCTGTTTCAGATTCTGTGTCTCCCTCTCTCTCTGCCCCTCCCCCACTTGCACTCTGTCTCTCTCTGTCTCAAAAATAAATAAACATTTTTTAAAAATTAAAAAAAAAAGAATTTCCTTTAAATCAAGTTTGGAACTTCTTATATTCCTATTATACCTGTGTTGGTGTGTTTAATAATGACCCACATTTCTTTGAGGTTCTGTTCAGTTGTGTGTTTTTTTTTGTTTTTTGTTTTGTTTTTTTTTTTTTCCATTGTTTTCTCTTTGCTCTTTGAATTGCGTAATCTCTATCAAGGTACCTACAAGTCTGCTAATTCTGTCAATTCAAATCTACTTTTGAACCTTTCTGAATTTCCATTTGTGTGTATAATTTCCATCTCTATTGATATTCTCTGTTTATAGTAACAGTGGATGTTGGTTTCCCTACCCCCTAATCCCCCATCCCCTGGAGCCAGTTCTTATAGTTGGTTTGGTGTTTTCCTTGGTGTTGGATGGACTATTTTAGTGACGTCTGTTTTCTACACATTATGGGGCCTCTGATGTTGGTCCTCGGACAACACTGCCTTGATTATACGTAGTCACCCTGACGGTGGTTTTAGCAGGGATCCGTACTGTCTCTTTCCTTGATGTTTATTCAGTTGTGAAACTTCACTAATTCTCCTCTGATTGTTCTATTGTTGAAAACAATACCCTGGGGCATAAATTATGCCACAACCTGATCTAATTAAATCCTGTCTACTTTGAAGGGGTAATGGGGAGGGTGGTCAATGATTATGGTTTGTTCTAATGCCAGGAAGGCTGTTTGCTGTCTCTCTCTCTCCTTGCCTCTGGTAAACTTTGTGATCTGATTTAGCTTGTATCTTTTATGAAGCTACCGGCTTCTTAACTGCTTTCCACCAAAATCTGTTGTTTTGAGTACCCTTAGGCTTGAACTTCCCTACACATAAAGTGTTCACATTCACTGTTTCACATAAAGTGTATTCCTTTGGGGATAGCGGTGGAGTTCTCTGTTTTACATCCTGGTTTTCTCCGTGGGCAAAAACCCCTAAGCCACAGCTCTGTAGCTGGTAGTGTAGGCAGAATTGTGGGTCTGTGTGGTACTCCTACTTTAGGAGCAGGCTTCTGGGTGGGGATGATAGGCTCTCTGGTCTTGACTCCCAATTTGGAAACCACTCTACACATTAGCTGGGATGAGAATGGCCAGTGTGTCATGCCTGAGTTAGAGTCCCTACTCTTAAGAGTGGGGATCAGGTGTGACATGAGAAAAACTCTCTAAAGGCCCGATATACAAGGGAAGCCATTTTAGATTTCCTTTTAAGTCAACATGACTGTATATAAACTTTCTTCAAACCAAAAGCCTGATTTGTGGCCCTCCGTGCACGCATTGTACATCTGCTTTGTGAATGAGTAGCCTAAAGGAAAGCCATCTCGTCCTTGAGGTATCTATTGATCAGTGTTTCTACTTCCTGCATTCCTTTACACTGCAACTTATGATTCCTGCCTATATGCAAATCTATATAGTCTTTTGCACTTTTACAGGTTGTGAAAAAGTATATAACCCTGTGAACTTCATTCTCCCGAACACCTTCCCTGTAAAGAGTGTGTTTCCTGGACGGCTGTCCTAACTTGGGCTCAGATAAAATTCTTTCTTACTTTTAGAGATTCTACAAGGTTTGTTCAAGTTGTGTCAACAGGTGAAAGAAGGTAGCCCACCTTTTGGCCTCACTTGCTTGGAATTCAGCCTTTACAACACATGGCTTGGAGAAGTGGGAAATTCCGGTGGCCTGCCTCTCCCAGGGTGATGGGGCACTGAGTGGGAGAGGTAGCCCTGGTTCTTGGCTGTACCCACCTGGAGTAGATTTGCCATCATTCTGAGCTGGGAGGGGACAGTGGGGGGATGGTAGTTCAAATGCCCCATGGGTTCAAATGCTACAGACTGTGGCTGTTCTTACCATGTTTTAGTAGGTTTTTTTGAATAAATATTTCTTCATTTGCCATATGTCTTTAGGTCAATTTCCAGAGATTTTATTTTTTTTTTTAATTTTTTTTTTTAACGTTTTATTTATTTTTGAGACAGAGAGAGACAGAGCATGAACGGGGGAGGGGCAGAGAGAGAGGGAGACACAGAATCGGAAGCAGGCTCCAGGCTCTGAGCCATCAGCCCAGAGCCTGACGCGGGGCTCGAACTCACGGACCACGAGATCGTGACCTGAGCTGAAGTCGGACGCTTAACTGACTGAGCCACCCAGGTGCCCCCAATTCCCAGAGATTTTAAATGGTTGTTTTTTTAAAAAAATAATTGTCCCTACTGGCAGTGCAGAGCCTGCTTGTGAGTCTCTCTCTCCCTTGTTCTCTGCTCCTCTCAGCTCAGAATGATGGCAAATCTACTCCAGGTGGGTGCAGCCAAGAATACAGAGCTACTCCGCCTCTCAAAATAAATAAATAAACTTTTAAAAATGTTTAGGCACCTGGGTGGCTCAGTTGTTAAGCGTTTGACTTCGGCTCAGGTCATGATTTCACAGTTTGTGAATTCAAGTCCCACTTCGGTGAGCTCAAGCCCTGCATCAGGTGAGCCCTGCTTTTCTCTCTCTGTCTCTCCCTCTCCCTCTCCCTCTCCCTCTCCCTCTCCCTCTCCCTCCCCCCCCCCCTCGTGGGATTCTCCCTCTTTCTTTCTCTCCCCCCCCACCACTGGTGCCCCCCCTCTCCCAAAAAAAAAAAAAAAAAAAAAAATGTGTGTGTGTGTGTGTGTATATATATATATACATATATATTAAAAAAGTAAAAAAAGTATATTAAAAAAAGTATATATATATATACATATATATATATATAAAAGTAAAAGTTTCAATTCCTGCCACATAGCAAGTGTTTTATAAATTTAAGCTATTATTTTCTGAATATCAATGCAATATTAGCACTTTCACAGCTCCTATTCAGTATTATCCTTTAAAATCATTAAATATTGGGGTGCCTGGATGATGCAGTTAAGCGACTGACCCTTGATCTTAGCTCAGGTCTTGCAGTTCATAAATTCGAGCCCCGCATCGGGCTTTGCACTGATGGTGCAGAGCCTGCTTGGGATTCTGTCTCTCTTTCTCTCTGCCCCTCCCTACTTGTGCACACACACTCTCTCTCAAAAATAAATAAACTTTAAAAATTTTTAAAATAAAACCATTAAATATTGCATTTGAAATTAATTCTGCAAAAGTTAACGCTATAAATCAGCTTATTAAATAAAATCTAAGTGTATTGGACCAAGTAATGACCTATAAGTCCATCAAAGACATTCTCCAGTTTTGTTACAGTATTTTTTAAATGTTTATTTATTTTGAGAGCGTGCACACACTTGCAAGGGTGGGGAGGAGCAGAGAAAGGGAGAGAATTCCACATTGTCAGCACAGAGCCCAACTTGGAGCTCCATTTCATGAACTGAGAGATCATGACCTGAGCCAAAATCAAGAGTCCGACGCTTAACTGAGCCACCTAGGGGCCCCCGTTACAGTATTTTTGATCTCTAGCATTTCTTTTGTTTTTATCTTAGGGTTTTCGTCTCTCTGCTTACATTGCTTATCTGTTCTTGCATGCTGTCTACCCACTAGAGCCCTTAGCATATTAATCATAGTTGTTTTAAATTCCTTTAAGTTATAGATAATTCCAACATCCCTCCTATGTCTGGTTCTAATGCTTGCTCTGTCTCTCCAAACTGTGCTATTTGCCTTTGAGTATGTCTTGTAATTTGTTCTTGATAAGCAGGCATACTCTGGGTAAAAGGAATTGCTGTAAATAGGCTTTTGGTATAGTAGTACGGTGGGGGAAGGGGAGGCATTCTGTAGTCCTATGATCAGGTCCTGGTTTTTTAGTGAGCCTGTGGCTCTAGGCTGTGAACTTCACAAGTGCTTCTCATTTTACTCCCAGTTAGGTGGGACAGGATGGCTAGAGTGGGCTGGGGTTGGATAGTTCCCTTCTCCCTGATCAGTCAGGCTCTGATTAAATCATTTCTCCTGAGGGCAGAATTCCATGTATAAATTAACAGTCCTTTATCAAATACATCTTTTGCAAATATTTCCTCCCAGTCTGTGGCTTGTCTTCTCATTTACTTGACATTGCCTTTCACGGGGCAGAAGTTTTTAATTTTAATGAAGTTCAGCTTATCAACTATTACTTGCATGGATTGTGCCTTTGGTATTTTATCTAAAAAGTCATCACTATACCCAAGGTCATCTAGTATTCTCCTATGTTGTCTTCTAGATGTTTTATAATTCTGTGTTTTACACTTAGGCCTGTGATCCATTTCAAGTTAATTTTTGTGAAGTACGTAAGGTCTGTTACTATATTTGTTTTTTGTTTGTTTCTTTGCATGTGGATATTCCAGCACCACTTATTGAAAAACCTATCTTTGCTCTATTGAGTTGTCTTTGCTTCTTTGTCAAAGAGCAGTTGACTATATTATATGTGCATCTCTATTCTGTCCCATTGATCTATTCGTCTATTCTTTCACCAATACCACACTGTATTAACTACTGTAGTGTTACGGCCTAAGGAGGCTTTCAGGAACACTGAGAAAAAGATAGGCAGGAAAAACAAAATCACACCATGGAACTATTCTAGAACAAAATTTACAGCCTCTACTTGGACCTTAGGTCACATGCAGAGCTCTAGATGGGAATCTGAGAAATGTAGACTTTAGATTTCCTACGAAGCCAGTAGTAGGTCATTAGGATGAGTGATGTTGAGCCAATTTATTATATATGCCACAAAGATGATCCAATTTTTAAAAAGTATGCATACAGTTGAATAGAAAAGACTGGAACGATATATAGGCTTTCCTTGCTTTACATCATTCTGATAAGCAGTGATGTCAACTACCATGGTTTAGTTAGCACCAGTCCTTCAACAGTACGGTTCAAATTTCACATGATGGTATAGTAACTGATTGCATAAAGTACCACAAGGCGGTATGTGAATAAGAGATACCTGTCACAGTCACTTCTTTCGAAATCTGTGACTGGTAACTGCACATCTGTTTTTCAGTTTACACACAGCAAAGCATGTGATGATGTTGCCTCTTTGTCTCCCAGTGACAAACCTAGGTGACATTTTACAGAAATGGGTAATTGAAAGAAGGAACTGGCCAAAGATAAAGGTATACCAAAGAGGGTTGCTTGGGTGGCTTGGTCAGTTAAGCAACCGACTCTTGATTTCGGCATAGGCCACGATCCTACGGTTTGTGAGGTCCAGCCCTGCATCGGACTCTGCACTGGCAGTATGGAGCCCACTTGGAATTCTCTATCTCCCCACCCCCGTCTCTTTCCCTCTCTCAAAAATAAGTAAATAAATATATTTTTTAAAAGTACACCAAAGAAACCAAATGATAATGTTTGAATGAAATTTGAACCAAATGTAGATAAAGTTATAGAATAAATATCTAACCGTGGCTGTGTCAACACTGCCACTGTTCAGAGACTCCAGATATGCTGCCAAAGGAGCTTCGTGAATATATTGATATAAATGAGAAAGATGATGATGTCCCAGAGGAAGTCACAGTAGCCAAAAAAACCCAAAACAACAACAAAAAAACCCCAAACCCTTAATGTTAAAGGAGTTCTCGGAGATAGTTCATGACATTGAAAACACAAAAGATAAAATTAAAAAAGCTGATCCTAACTTAGAAAGGGATATGAGAACTAGTGAAAATAGAATACATGCTTGCTCCATATGGTGAGTTATATGATGAGAAGACAAGCACTGCTGAAACTACTTTTGATAAGTTTTTTTATTTTTTTTAATGTTTATTTATTTTTGAGAAAGAGAGAGAGCATGAGCAGGAGCAGGAGAGGGGCAGAGAGAGAGGGAGACACAGAATCTGAAGCAGGCTCCAGGCTCTGAGCTGTCAGCACAGAGCTCGACATGGGGCTCAAACTCAGGAACCGTGAGATCATGACCTGAGCCAAAGTCAGACGCTTAACTGACTGAGCCACCCAGGCAACCCTACTTTTGATAAGTTTTTTAATGGAGAAATAAAATGCTTTAATTCCCAATGTTTTTAATGTTTATAGTTTAAATGTTTAAATAAATGTTACTTTTTCCATTCTTTTACTTCCGTGTTCATTTATAACCACCAGTTAGAGAGTTTTTAATGTTCTGGCAAGATTTTTCAAAGTTTTAAAAATTAAAGATCATGGAACAATAGTAACTATTTCCATTGATTGTTGAAATCACTTTTGCATCATTTCAGCTTGCATGTTTGTACCTATGGTTCTGCACTAGTGTGCAAAGCAAAGACTACTTGCACATCAAAATGTTGATAATGGCAAAGTGGTAGAATTATTGGCAATAGGTAATTCCTTTTCACTTCTCTGAGTTTGCTAAGTTTGATGCCATAAACATGTATTGATTTTGTAATTTAAAAAGCAACACAGGTGCCTGGGTGGCTCGGTTAAGCGTCCAACTCTGGCTCAGGTCATGATCTCACGGTTCATGAGTTGGAGCCCTGCATTCGGCTCTGTGCTAACAGCTCAGAGCCTGGAGCCTGCTTTGGATTCTGTGTCTCCCTATCTGGGTCCCTCCCTGGCTCAAGCTCTGTCTCTCTCTCAAAAATAAAAAATAAGACGTTAAAAAAAGCAACAAAACATTATAAAAATTTTAGAAAAATAAAACTGTACAATATTGCTGTAGATATCAATACTTGAAAATGCCCATTAAAATTTTTTTTCAGGTGGGGAGGAGGCTCTGAAGAACTAACACTGATCTTTTCTGGCTAAATACAGTTGAGATAATGGAAATGTATCATGATTGATTAAACCTCATTGTCTAAAAAAAGTAGAATCAACAGTCTAATATTTAAAAAAAAATTTTTTTTTAATGCTTACTTATTTATTCAGCACAGAGCCCGATGTGGGGCTTGATCGCACAAACCATGAGATCATGAACCATGACCTGAGTTGAAATCAAGAATCAGACGCTCAACCGACTGAGCCACCCAGGTGTCCCTTAAGATTTTATTTTTAAGTAATCTCTACCACCCAATATGGAGCTTGAACTTACAGCCCCAAAGTCAAGAGCTGCACGTTCCACCAATTGAATCAGCCAGGCACTCCTCATTCCAACTTGGTTTTTAAAATGTTTTCTGCAGCAAAGGAATAAGGACTCCTGGTAATTAATTTCACACCCGAGGGAGGGGGAAAAATCAAGATGGAGCTAGATTAACATCGCCTAATAGAAATGTAATTCAGCACAAATTACTGAACATCAGTAAGAAAATAGTAAATTTAGTAAGCTGAAAAACTTCTATAATAGGCCAAAGTTCATCATGATCCTCAAACGGGAAAGTCAATACAAAGTGTACAATTTGGCAGTTGTGATATGAAAGAAAAATGAATGTGACAGGATGTGATTGTAGTAGGATAACCTGTGTTGTTTAAATAAGTAAGGGACTGTTAATATACAGGTATTCCATTTCTTCTATTAAGTTGATGACTGTCATGTATAGCTATATACTCTTTCTGTTAAGAAGAATGAATATGAGGAACTAGAAAAATTCAAGATCATAATTTAATGATTCTAAAATGCACATTGTTCCACATTTTAACTTCTCTAAAAGTCGGATGCATCTTATAATAAATGATGTCATAGATTTGATATATAGATTAATCCCAGAAAACAGCAGAACCTACATCAAGAAAAGGAAGCACTGATCATTACTGGCGGTCACAAAAAGAAGGCAGCGTTGGAAGATGATGGGTCAACTAATGTCCGCAAGAGGGCGTTAATTGTGCCAAATTCACATCTCCCAGGAGGGGAAGTCTCTAAATAACCCTACAGACCATGAGATATTATTGAAGCATAAATAAATTTGCATTGATGCAAACAGCGTACCCAGAATGGTGGATAGTGCAAAGTTTGTTGGAAACTTCTCATTTCAAGGAAGATATCAGTTTGTGTAAATAAATAAATGGTTGTATACGTACATATCTACACATATCCTGTGAGAAAGGTATTAAGCTTAAAAGTCTTATGAGCAAGCAAAGGCCAATATAAAAATGGACCCAGATGATTGTAGCTTGCATTTCAGTCATCTAAGAAAAGGCAACTCAATCTGGGTCCCATCCTCAAATCTGTGACCTCCCTTTTCCTTCTGTGTATTTAGACTCCTATAACCCCAGGAGGAAAGTGAAGTAAGTGTTACTATAACTCAGCAAGGTAGCAAAACAAGTATTGTCACCCTAGGAAGGCATATAGGGGGAAAATGAAGAAATTAATTAGAAGAATGATGTTAATATTTCAGAATAGATTTAAGTGTAAGGAGTAATACATTTTGTAATTCTTGTGTGTTTGACTGCTTTTTAATATATTTGAACCAGTCACGCTAAATTTGTTAATAGTAGTTTACATTCTTTTTTTCCCTATTTTGTAGTTCACATTTTGATGAGATGAACTTGTAACCAATATTTAAGTATTTAAGAAAAATTAATTTTCAAATGTGTTTATTACATATGTAGATTCAACCGTGTGAGCAACAAAGCACAAATAGTAGTGAATGCTTCTTTTTTAAGCACAGGAAGTCCTTGGATGATATAGAATTGTATCCACAGGTACATGGAAGGGGTTAGTACTCTCAGTAGCCTTAAGGGGCTTGTGAACAGACCATATGTGACATGGTGGAGAATGAGGCCACTTTTAAATCCTTTTAGGACAAGGTGGATGAATGAATAAATGAATGAACTTTGTAAATTGTATCATTGGTAATTAAACAAGAACTTCTATAAAATTGTAAAATTCTGCTCAGAATAGTTTTTCCAAAAATCTCAAATCCCAAAGGAACGTAGCCTATAATAGTAAATTAGCTCATTTTATAGTTGAAACTGACTAATTCCTGCCCTTACTGTAAAACTCATGATGGTATTCAAACATACTTCTTTCCTTTAGTTATATAATATTTTCAGAAGATGCTGGTCCTAATACCTTAGTAGTTACTGTCCATACTATGGATCCTGAGGGCAATGGCATGTCAGAAAGGTAGAGGAAAGGGCTTAAGAATGAGGGCAAAGCACAGTGATATCCATAATTTTATTTGATCCAGATGACAACTCTATAAAAGTCATTGTTTTTTAAAAATTTTTTTAAATGTTTATTTATATTTGAGAGAGAGCAGAGAGAGATAGAGACAGAATCGGAAGCAGGCTCCAGGCTCTGGGCTGTCAGCACAGAGCCTGATACAGGCTCAAATTCATGAACTGTGAGATCATGACCTGAGCCAAAGTCGGACACTTAATTGACTGAGCCACTCAGGAGCCCCTGTAAAAGTCATTGTTATCCTCATTTTAGAAATGATGTTCAGAAACAGAGGTTCAAAATAGAGGTTCAGAGAGATTGATTTGCTCAACTTTCCACATCTGTGCCAGAACTGAATCCAGAATTGAAATTTCAGCTTCAATCTCGTTTAATGTTCTCTACTCCATCCCATTCCATGTGGAAAACTCAGGATTTAGCTTGAGTCTAAACAAATGTTTCTCAACTTCTTGTTCTTTTTATGGCCCTCTAGGAAGCCTTTTTAGGTATCTTTTTTGGAATGGCCTGCCCCATTCCAAAAAAACTGCATTCCAACTCCTACATTCCAAAAAAACAGACATAAACTGCATGTCTGTTTATGTGTTAAATGTATATTGTAGTTTTCACATAAAGAGAGAACTTGATACCCCTCCAAAGACCGGTTGTCACCCCTTTGGGTCTGATATCACCCCTTTGAGAATGCAGTCTAGAGAGCCAGTCTCTTTCACTGTGTTCATTTAAAGGAGAAGGTGAACACAGCTGGTCAGTGAGATTTGAGTATTCCCAGGCAGATCCTGCTGGATCATACTTCAAACCCTAGGAAACACAATTTAAAACCTCCTACTTTTTATTTATTTATTTATTTATTTAGAGAGAAAGAGAGAGCTCGAGTGAGCAGGGGAGGGGCAGAGAGAGAGGGGGAGAGAGAATGCCAAGCAGGCTCTGTGCTGACAGCAGAAAGCCCGACGTGGGGCTCAAACTCAGGAACCATGAGATCATGACCTGAGCCCATGTGGGATGCTTAACTGACTGAGCCACCCAGGCGCCCCATTGTTCTAGGAATTCTATGCGAATTTTGTTGTTGTAATATTAATACTATCTAAGTTTATTATATCGGCATTTAGGAACTGCTATGTTGTGGCAATAAGACGAGTCTTATATTCAGTTAGGAATTGGACTCTTGAAAACAAGGAATACGTCACAGTCCTCAGAGGCAACACCATCCGTCCTATTGGTTGAGACGCGTTGTGCACAGGTGTGCTGTGACAGGCAGCATTGTCCAATGAATGCCTTGTGGAGAGGGATGACAGATATGACAGGATTCTCATGATGGAATTGCCCACACTGGGAGTTGGCAACGGTGAGGTATGCCAGAGTTTTAGTGATTACAAAGAACAGAAACTGTCGTGGTCATGGAAAGAAACAAATCTCCAGGAATCTGAGGACAGGAAACTCAGGGTAGGAACAAAAATGCTCAGAATCTCTAATTCTATACCCAGCAATAGGCCTGAAATGTATACTAAAAAAATCTTCAAGGTGCACCCGGCTGGCTCAGTCAGAAGAGCAGGTGACTCTTGGGACAACTGGGGGGCTCAGTCCGTTGAGGGTCCAACTTTGTTTCAGGTTATGATCTCGTGGTTCCTGAGGTTGAGCCCCACATCAGGCTCTGTCTGCCAGCTCGGAGCCTGGAGCCTGCTTCGGATTCTGTGTCTCCCTCTTTCTCTGCCCCTCCCCTGCTCTGCTCTGTCTCTGTCTGTCTGTCTGTCTCTCTCAAGAAATAAACATTAAAAGCAAAAAAACAACAAAAAAAGAGCAGACAACTCTTGATCTTAGGGCCATGAGTTTGAGCATCATGGGTGTAGAGATTACTTAAATAAATAAACTTTTTAAAAAATCTTCAAGCAGTTACCTACTCTTTCTCATTGGAGTTAAACTTGGTGTCTTATCTCTGCTTCTCTTTGTATGTCTGCTGCATTCAATTTTCTCTGTAGACCTGCTTCCTCTGATCAGAGATGACTGCTTCCAACCCCTCATCCTTATGATCTTCCAGGTTCAGTGCCCACCACAAGCTAGTGTTAGTCTCTGAGCCTCTTAGTGCATGCATTGAAGGCATGTGGCAGCCAGCTGACCAGCTAATGGACGGCCTGCTTTTGGAGACTTGACTGTCCCTGGTTCTCCCAGGCGTTCTTGGGAGGGAACACCACTGGGACTGTCAGGGTCCCAGAAGTGACCTGCTTCTATTATCAGCACAGAAGTCACCAAAAGAACACGTGCCCTGCTCCTAGTTAGGGCCAAGATTTGCAAAAGGGACATGGCTCTTGGTGATAGCGCTGCTGGGTTGGAGTTATTCCAGCATGGAGGTTTCTAGTTCCCCATGACAGTCTGGTGGTTCCTCGTCCCCAGCCCTTTGTTTTTCTCTTGTAATGTAAGTTGCACACATGGTGTGCAGCTCACTGAAAGAGCTTGCCTCTGGACAGCAAGAATTGGGAGTTCACCGAGCGCATGGGCAGGTACACATCACAACTGGTTGCTACTCCTCTGTCTGCCACACGAAATCCTTTTCACCGTGTGGGCTTGGAGAAAGCATGAGTACTCTTCTTTCCTGCCTCACTGCTGACCTTGCCTCCAGACCGAGGTCACGAGGTCACGTGGCTCCCAAAGAAGCATATGAAGGAGTAGAGATTACTTAGAAAACACAAGAAAAGCCATACACAGAGAAGTATCTGAAGGAATTCTGGCAGTTCTGGTTTTGCTGGAATGACAAAGTGAATTATTTTTTTTGTAGAAGGTTCATTGTGGATTTTGTTGTTTATTGGGCACAGTGAACTTCAAGCTTGTTGAATGTGGCTGAGAATATTTTTCTTTTTTTCTCTTTTTTATTATTTTTTAATATTTTTATTTATGTTTTTAATTTTTTAATGTTTATTTTACTTTTTGAGAGAGAGATAGAGTGTGAGCAGGGGAGGGGCAGAGACAGAGTGAGACACAGAATCTGAAGCAGGCTCCGGGCTATGAGCTGTCAGCACAGAGCCCAATGCAGGGCTTGAACCCACAAACTGTGAGATCATGACCTAGGCCGAAGTTGGATGCTTAAATGACTGAGCCACCCAGGTGCCCCAAACCCATTCCTTTTTTTAAGTGAATAGGGTCTACATTCAGTTATCCATTCAGCTAGAAATTTTGTAAGAGTATTACAAAGACAGAAGTTTATGACATGAACACTGCCTTCTAAGAGCTTTAAGTTCACTGCTGTTTGTAAAACATAGACCACAGCAGTGAATCATATCTTAGGAGCAATTAGTAAAGGTGTAGGTCAGATAAAGGAGAGATTAAGTAAAGGTTTATAGTTCTGGTTTATACTGTTTGCATGCATGTGAAATGTAGGTGCTACATGTTCAATCAAACTATTTATTTAGTAAGTATTTATTGGGTGCCTGTTATGTGCCAAGGACTGACCTAGGTGAACACTGCAACCACTCTCCTGCTCCTCCCTGCCCCACCTCCCAGGAGCTTAGAGTCTAACAGGGAAGTTAGGTTGCTAATTAATTGCAAGAAGATGAGTTGAGGGCCAGAATGAGGACATGCAGTGTTATGGCAGCGTCTAATAGGGTGTCTACTTGGTCCAAAGTCCCTAGAGGAAATAAATAGAAGCGTAAGGAAGTAATTTTTTTTTTTAACTTTTTTATTTATTTTTGGGACAGAGAGAGACAGAGCATGAACGGGGGAGGGGCAGAGAGAGAGGGAGACACAGAATCGGAAGCAGGCTCTCGAACTCACGGACCGCGAGATCGTGACCTGGCTGAAGTCGGACGCTTAACCGACTGCGCCACCCAGGCGCCCCATGTAATTTTTGATAGCTAAAGGACTCATTATCTTTCTTTGAAGATGTGATTCAGTTAGATGTAGCCAGATAGCTTATGTAAGGAATAGATAACTTCCAAGCATAAGCCTCCTGTCATATTTCTTTCTTTCACGCTGGGAAGTATCAGGAAAAGGTGATCTAGTACAACCGGTAGATATGGACACTACCCCCAAAGGCCACAAGATGGCAGTGTAACCATTAACATAGTTCTTTACACCAACAAAACACTGTTTTAAAGTAACTTCTATGCCCAACGTGGGGCTTGAACTCTTGATGAGAGTTGTGTATTCTACGACTGAGCCATCCAGATGCCCCACCCCCAAGATACTTATTGAATAAAGTTTTAAATTAGCTGCTCATATTGAATTGTAGTGCATTTGCTTTTTAAAAAATATTAAGTATGTGGGGCGCCTGGGTGGCTCAGTCAGTAAAGCATCCGACTTCGGCTCAGCTATGATCTCCCGGTCCATGAGTTCAAGCCCCGTGTCAGGCTCTGTACTGACAGCTCAGAGCCTGGAGCCTGCTTTGGATTCTATGTCTCCCTCTCTCTCTGCCCCTCCCCTGCTGATGATCTGTCTCTCTCTGTCTTTCAAAAATAAACAAACGTTAAAATTAAAAAAAAAAAAAAGTTAAACATCTGAACTGAATTCAAATTGATTTTTACTGATGTGATTCTCAGATGATGTAAAAAACATCTTCATCTTTAGGTTGCATAACAGTAATAATATCTCTATGCATTTTTTTTTTTCATTGCAGCTCTAGTTTCCTATGCTGTGTTGTCAGTGGCCCACATTTCAGAGGGGAAGAGTTTGTGACCTACCTGAAGAATCAGAATGCTGGGAGGATGTAAGGGAAAATACTTTAAACTCTCCTAAGGAAGGAAGAGGAGACTATGGCCAGGTACTGCAGTTTATTACCAGCATAAAACAGAGACTCCTACTTGAATAATTGTTGAACACAGACAGCATATGAACCTTGCAAGGTGTTCTGTAATTACATAATGATCATTATAAAAATGTTTGCTAGAATTTCACTCATGCTTATGATATTACTAAGTCTGGAACCATTGAATTTGTGATTTTCCCTTATTCTAGCTAGAGTTAAGCACTCTGACACCTTTCAGGCCCTTTGCTTAATTAATAATTAACTACAGGCTTCTCTTCCCATCCTCCTTTTACTTCCCATCTTCCTTCTCCAAGTAGAGATGGCAGCCCCCAGCACCCAAGCAACCGGAAGCAAAGTGAGGGGGTGCTGTTGCACAGGCAACATGCCTAACGCTAGGGTTTGTCCGGAAGGAGGGGAAGGAGGTGCTGGGATGTAGGATTTTCACTGTTAAAACTGGGGCAGGCCTGGCCAAATGAAGATAAGTTGGTATCTAAGGAAGCAGGGTGATACACAGAGGGGTTGTAGAGAGAGGGTGATGGAGAAAATGTGGTAAGATATTAACAACTGAGACATCTGGGCAAAGGGGGTGTAAGAGTTCTTTATATTATTCTTGCAACTTTTTCGTAGGCTTATGACTATTTAAAAAAACAAAAAAGTCAACAGCAAGATATCTTTTTGATGGAATGGTAAGTTTGGACTCTGCGATCAGATAAAACAGGGACTCAAATCCCTATTTTACCACTAAATAGATGTATGATACTGGGCAAGTCACTTAACTCCTCTGAGACACTGTTTTCTCATTTATAAGGTGGGCATAGTACTATTAATAGTACCTTTTTATTGTGTGGTTGTTATGAGGCTTAGATGAGATGGTGTGTGTGAAATACTTGGCACAGTGCCTGTTTCATAACTGATAAAGAGCCTTTATTTATGAGCTATGTCTATTGATATTTACCATATTAAAAACTAAAATTGAGAAATTAAAACAAAATTTAATTCTTGGGGCACCTGGGTGGCTCAGTCAGTTAAGTGTCTGACTTCGGCTCAGGTCATGATCTCACAGTTTGTGAGTTCAAGCCTTGCATTGGCCCTTGCGCTGACAACATGGAGCCTGCTTTGGATCCTCTGTCTTCCTCTGTCTCTGCCCCTCCCCCACTCTCACCCTCTCTCCCTCTCTCTCTCTCTCTCTCAAAAATAAAAATAAATACTTAAAAAATATATTTAATTCCTTTAAAAACCTCAGGGATCTAGGGATGAAGGCCAGGTTTAGGACATCCTGGACACCCACACAATCCAAAATGGTGGCATGGCCCAATGGAGCTGGGGATCCTGAATTCATTAAAAATAAAAATCTGTTGGGGCACCTGGGTGGCTCAGTCAGTTAAGAGTCCAACTTCGGCTCAGGTCTGATCTCACCATTTTTGAGTTCTAGCCCATGTCAGGCTATGTGCTGACAGCTCACAGCCTGGAACCTGCTTCAAATTTTGTCTCCCTCTCTCTGGCACTCTGTGTCTCTTCTCTCTCAAAAATAAATAAACATTTTTTAAAAATTTAGATAAAAAAGTCTGTTGAATCATAATTTTGTACACCTGAAATTAACATAACAATGTGTGTTAACTACACTGGAATTAAAATAAATAAATAATGATAATATAATAAATATATAATAAATAATAAATAATAAATAATGGAATTAAAATAAATAAATAAATAATGGATAATAAATACAAATAAGGAAAAAAATAAGCCTATTATATGTTGACATAAGTTTATACAAAATAACTTTATTTTCATTAAAAAATCTGGTAAGAAGATGGCTTTGTTTTACACTTTTGCTAATCTCTTTCTCATGTATAGAAATCAGTGGGTTCTTATATCTGCTTTTGTACCAAACTAGTACTATGTGTCCTTTTGGTAGAAATATATGAAGAAAATCCAGCTTCACATAGATAGGTAGTTGAAAAAGGAATATTTTTGGGTGCCTGCCTGGTTTAGTTGGTAGAGCGTGCAACTCTTGACGTTGGGATCATGAGTTCAAGCCCCATGTGGAACACAGAACTTACTTAAAACTTTTTTTTTGAAAATGGACTCTCATTAAGAGTCTTTTTTTTTTTTTTTCAACGTTTTTTATTTATTTTTGGGACAGAGAGAGACAGAGCATGAATGGGGGAGGGGCAGAGAGAGAGGGAGACACAGAATCGGAAACAGGCTCCAGGCTCCGAGCCATCAGCCCAGAGCCTGACGCGGGGCTCGAACTCATGGACCGCGAGATCGTGACCTGGCTGAAGTCGGACGCTTAACCGACTGCGCCACCCAGGCGCCCCCCATTAAGAGTCTTTTCAGGGGCGCCTGGGTGGCTCGGTCGGCTAAGCGTCCGACTTCAGCTCAAGTCACGATCTCACAGTTCGTGGGTTCGAGCCCCACGTCGGGCTCTGTGCTGACGGCTCAGAGCCTGGAGCCTGTTTCGGATTCTGTGTCTCCCTCTCTCTCTAACCCTCCCCCGTTCATGCTCTATCTCTCTCTGTCTCAAAAATAAATAAACGTTAAAAAAAAAAATTAAAAAAAAAAAAAGAGTCTTTTCAGATAATTATGGATTTTCTTCTTTGACACTACACCAAAACTCAAGAAAAGTGGTTTCTTGGCTTAGTCAGTTAAGCATCCAACTCTTGATTTTGGCTCAGGTCATGATCTCATGGTTTATGGGTTTGAGCTGTCAGCCCAGAGCCTGCCTGGGATTCTCTCTCTTCCTCTCTCCGCCCCTCCTTGTATGTGTGTCTCTCTCAAATAAATAAACATTAAAAAAAAAAAAAAGAAGGTTAGTTGCAGTTTGGAATCTGCAATCATGTCAATTAACTTTTCAAACTCTGCTTATTGATTGTTGATGAGCCTGAATATTTCATTCAGTGTTTATCTGGGATTCATATATCTTCTTTTATAGATTGCATTTTCCTGACTTCAGCCCAGTTTTCTATTGGACTGGGTTTTTGGTTTTGGGTTTTGTTTTGTTTTGTTTTGTTTTTGGTCTTTTCTTAGAGAGGTATATATTTGGTGCATGGGGTAAGATTTCAGTCTCTGAGGTCATGCTGCTTAAATTCATGCTTAGCATCTGGCACTTAATAGCTATGCGACCTTGGGAACTGTTTTAAAAAATATCTCTGTGCCTGTTTTATCACCTGAAAAAGAAGATGATAATGAAACCCACCTCACAGGGCTTGAATAAGAGAATATGCATATTAGGGACTGAATGTTTGCGCTCCCGCCATTCATATGTTGAAATGTTGAAACTCTACCACCTAACTGATGGTATTAGTAGGCAGAACCTTTATTTGGGAAATAATTAGGATTAAATGAGTTCATCTGATTGAGATGAGTGAGTGAGATTAGTGCCCTTCTGAAAGAACTTGCTCCCTTTCTGATTTGTCAATTGAGGATACCATGAGAAATTGGTAGTCTACACTCCAGAAGAGGGTTGTTACTAGAACTTAACCATATTGGCACCCTGATCTTGGACTCTGGGTCTCTAGAACTGTGAGAAATACATTTCTGTTGTTTACAAGCCATTCAGTTTATGGTATTTTGTTATAGCAGCCTGGATAGACTAAGACAATGCATAAATCAGTGTCCACATATAGTGAGTTCACAAATGAGCGGGTGATACTCTTAGATTTTTTTTTCCTATATACTAGTTATCTAAAATTCAGTACCCTCTGGACATTTCCATTCTGCCACCCCGCAAGTGCTGCATATTCAAACATTTCCAACATGAATTTCAAACCTGTCCCTTAGCTATTCACTATACTGATAAAGGATCGAGACATAGGTAATCTACCCTTTTCACTGGAGTGGGGAACATGGGATCCATCCTTTCTCCCCTCATCTTTTTATGCCTGAGTAAAACACACCAAATCTTCCATGAAAATAACTTTTTAATCTCTCTATTGGTATCTTCTTAGTCTTCAGGCTTTTATTAGTCTAATACATGATTTCTTTAGAGGCTAGGACAGAATTGCAGGAGTTGGGGGGGAGTGACCCAGGGATGGCTTCTATAGTTAGAAGAGGGCAAGGCACAGGACCCAGGGAACACTAAAATGAAAGAGGAGACGCAGCACACAGCCCAGAAAGAGGACTGAGCAGGAAGAGAATAAGGCAATGATTGCCACTGAAGCATTTGGATTTACTTTCACTTAGGGAGGAGTTACTTCCATTTATTTTTCTTAAAACTTGTGAATGCCTTCCTTTTTCATTCTGGAAAAGACCATAAGTGATTGATCTTATCCTTGCTATCCTATGGTTGAAGCAGCCTGGGTACAACTGAAAGTTCATCAAAGCTGTGGTTTAGCCCCTTCTTTGTTGGGAAATCTTGGGCAAATGATAACTCTGAAACCTCAGTTTCTTCATTGGTTAAAAGGTGTGTAATGAGTTTGTTTATGGGAGAAAATTAGACTCTTGTATGAAAATAATTTGCAAAAACAGCACTATATGAGATCAGGTAATATTTATCAATGCTTCTAGATGCCAGGCCTTGTCTAAAAAGCTGAACTATATTAATTCATTTACCTGTATTATCTCAAGCTCCGCCTTGAATTTTCTTATTAATCCTAAGATAAAGCACAAATATGGAAACAAAGGTCCAGCGAGGTTAAATAGCTTAACCTAGAGTCCACACTCTTAGGGCGTGTGCACCATCTTTGAATACACTTTTTCCTCTTTTAATTGGTAATTAAAAAACACAAGAACATTACAAAATGGAGGTAAAAGTAAAATGGGGTTAACAATATCGCTAGCTGGTATATCCAAAGGATTAATTAGGCGCTAAATATTGAGAGATGGTCCTGAAAAATAACAGAAAAGCTGGGCCATCATTCTCATCCTTCGAGGAAGGGGATTGGGGCGCAGGTGCCCAAAGACAGCCCAAGACAGCAGGGCGCCTCCGCCTAGAGGACCTAAGTGCAAAGAAATCTAGAAAATGGAAATAGGGAAATTAAAGCACCGAAGAAGACAAGCTTTGTCTGGATCACGTTTAAACATGTAGTGTTCGTTGTCTTTTATGAGGACATCGAGGTCCACTGTAATCCTAGATGAGACTGTTCCATTTTCTCGCTGAGAATCCCCCAGGAAAAGGGGAAACTCCACTGGCGATCCAGCTTCTTTGCTAGATGTCTCCTATGGCAACCAGGACGAGGCGTTATTTACGGATTGGCCCCGCCCTCTTTCTCTACAAATCGAACAACGATTGGTCCGGAGGCGCGGCGCTGGCGCAAGGAGGCGGGCTTAGGCCCCTCAGCTCAGGCTGGGCCCCGCCGCCATTTTGGGTTGTGTGGGTTTCCGAGACGCTCTGAGCTGGGCCTCGCCCGCGGAGGTTCCGCAAATCGCCGGCCAGTGGTACGCGTCCGAGTGTCAGGTTGGAGCCGGGAAGCGTCCCTGGGGGTACCGGCGGCGGGGGCAGGATGAGCGCGGAGGCGGCGGACCGGGAGGCAGCCACCTCCAGCCGGCCCTGCACCCCGCCGCAGACCTGCTGGTTCGAGTTCCTGCTAGAGGAGTCGCTGCTGGAGAAACATCTGCGCAAGCCCTGCCCGGGTAAGCGCGGCGCCTACACCCGGAGGGAAGCGGGACCCGTCCACCGGCACCTGGCTCGCCGGGCTCTCAGGACCCGCGCCTCCTCGGCCACATAGCTGGGGGGCCCAGGAGGCGCGAATTCGAGCCAAGCTCTGGCGGGGTTCCCTCGCTAAACATTAAGCCTCCCAGTGCGGGGGCACCGCCGGGAAGGGTTTAAAAACGCAAAACAAAGGCCCTCCCGCTTCCCTCCCCTTTGGTCCTTTTACCGTTTGCGGTTTTAGCTCCTTTGAGGTGGTCTTGTGAGATTGAGTGCGTCGGGGAGGCTGGATCTCACACACCCCTACGGAACTCCGGGCTGTGATCAATTTAGAGACGGAGAGTAATTGCTGTTCTAGTGCTGATCATGATGCTAATTCTTTATATTTTAGGTTCTTATTTAAATGTTTTGTTTCTCAACGAGGGGATTTTACCGACTCCTAATTATTTTTTTCGCCCAAGTTGGTCTATAAATTAAAAGGAGAAAACCTCCGAGAGCAGGGAATGTTATACATTTGTAACATGGTTGTTTAATGATGATCATGATTAATATCCCAATTAGTGGGTGCTGTTAGAGAAGGAGAGAAACGGCAGGCATTTCTGGAAAGAGGTACTGGTATGACCAGGTAAGTTTCTTGAATAGTATTTTGCTGATACAGTTCAAATCCAGATGTAGCTTGTTGAATCTATGTTAGCCTTAACTGATGGAGACAACTGTGGGAGAAGTTTTAGTGGTTTCATTCAAGCAGTTTTACCACCTGTATGATGTTATGTTCCTTTAATTCTTTGCTTTTCATATTTATTGAATGTTCTGGGTGCCATGCTTAATACTTCACATCTGTTATCTCATTTAATTCGGTGTTCATAATCACAGGTAGGTGGTGGTATTCTCTATTTGCATTGATGGAAACAGGTGCAGAGAGGTAATTTGATGCAGGTCGCACTAATTGTTAAAACAGTAATTCCAAAGATGACATCTCTGTTCTCTTTCCTCTAATTGATATTGGTTATTTGCTAAACTGGAAATCTATAGTCATCATGTTCTTACTTCTAAAGTGTTTTCTTCTTCATGATTCTGTTAACCCTTCCTCCTTACGTACCACCCTTCCTCCTTACGTACCACCCTTCCTCCTTACTTACCACCCTTCCTGATCTTTCATGTAATCCCTAAGCACTCTTATAAATCATATTCCTTAGTCATCATAACTACACAGCTGTTGGGATTTTTTTTGTGGCCAAAAGCCAGTATAGTGAAACCTTTCGCATCTTTGTAATTGAAAGTTAAAGTTAAATTTATTTTCTTTTAAACCCTAGATCCTGCACCAGTTCAACTTATTGTTCAGTTTTTGGAACAGGCTTCCAAACCTTCAGTAAATGAACAAAACCAGGTGCAGCCTCCACCTGATAACAAGAGAAATCGTATTTTAAAGCTACTTGCTCTTAAAGTTGCTGCACATCTGAAGTGGGACTTAGACATATTAGAGAAAAGGTATTCAAGATTTAAAAGAAATTTATTTTGAAATACTATTTAGATTTTTTGTTTTATTTTTATATATGCTTTTCTGATACCAGCCCTAAAATGCAACTTCTATTTCTGTATGTTCCTGGTAATATATGCACCTGTTTTTCAAAAGGTATAAAAAAGTATTTGAATGTTATGTGAATTTAAATCACCTTTTCTTTTTTTTTTTTTTTAATTTGTTTATTTTTGAGAGAGAGCGCACAAGCAGGGGAGGCTCAGAGAGAGACGGAGTCAGAATCTGAAGCAGGCTTCAGGCTCCGAGCTGTCAGCACAGAGCCTGATGTGGGGCTCGATCCCATGACGCTGGGACCATGACCTGAGCCAAAATCGAGTTGGATGCTCAACACACTGAGCCATCCAAGCACCCCCTCACAATTTTAAAAGAACTCCTTGTAAGGGCATCTGGGTGGCTCAGATGGTTAAGCATCTGACTCTTGATCTCAGCTCAGGTCTTGGTTTTAGGGTCATGAGTTCAAGCCCCACATTGGGCTCCACACTGGGTATGGAGCCTACTTAAAAAAACAAAAAAAAAAGTACCTTGTAAAATTCAGAAATCAGAAATAATAGAGGAGGGAGACAAGTACTTTTAACGTTTTTGTGTAGTTTTTGTTGTTTTTCTCTCTATTTTTTAGAAGTACTCTTTATACCCACTGTGGGGTCCAAACTCCTAACCCTGAGATCGGTAGTTGGATGCTTTACTGACAGCCAGCCAGGCACCCTTCTTCCTATATTTTTAAACAAAGTTGTGATCATACCCTAACCTATATACACTGTTGTGATTTCTTTGTTTCTTTTTTTCCCATATAACAGTAACATGAACATTTCCCCATTTTGTTTTTTGGAGATAATTCCGTCATGTGGATAATTGATTAACTGTCTTCCATTGATGTTCAGTTTGTTTCTGCTTTTCAATTTTAATAAATCACAGAGCCTTAAATACCTTTGTCATTAAATTTCATCTGAGTTTTTGGTTACATCCTTAGTACAGATTATTAAGTTGCTGACTCAGGTGGTATAAACATTTTTAAATCCCATGATGTATACTGCCAGATTGCATTCCAAGAGAGTTGTACTAGTTCACGTTCTCACTGGTAGTGTTTAAACACTTGGTTTTCACCACCCTTCTCCAGATTAAAGAATTCTTTAAGTTGAGGCTATACATTAATAGACTTGAGGCCTGTCAAGAGGTAGTAATGTGGACCCAAAAAGTATGATGTATATGATGCAGTTGGAAATTGAACACTGGGATATTTGATAAGCAACTGAAAACTTTTTGTAAGGTATTTCAAAATTTTTTAATGTTTATTTTTGAGAAAGAATGTGTGGGGGGAGGGGCAGATAGAGAGGAGGACAGGATCTGAAGCTGGCTCTGTGCTGACAGCAGACAACCCGATGCAGGGCTTGAACGCATAAACCTTGAGATCATGACCTGAGCTGAAGTTGGACGCTTAACTAACTGAGCCACCCAGATGCCCCATAAGACTTTCTAAGTTTATTTTTATTTATTTTTTTGAGAGAGAGAACAAGCAGAGGAGAGAGAGAGAGAAAGGGACAGAGGATCTGAAGCAGGCTCTGTGCTGACAGCAGAGAGCCCTGTGTGGGGCTCGAACTCATAAACTGTGATATCATGATCTGTGCTGAAGTCAGAAGCTTAACTGAGCTACCCAGGCACCCCCAACTGAAATATATTTAGATGTGAAATTAATACAGTGACTATATTGAGTTAATGTTTTAAAAGTTTTATTTAAGTAAACTCTGCACCCAACGTGGGGCTCAAACTCACAACCCCAAGATCAAGTTGCATGCCCTTCTGACTGAGCCAGCCACGTGCCACTGTTGAATTAATTTTTTGAGATCAATTCTGAAACAGGGAAGAAATGATTTAATGTTAAAAATTTGCTTTATGATAGTATGGGAAGGGGAGAAAGTGAGCAAGAGTAGAGATGAAAGCATATTAGCCATCAGTCCATAATTGTTGAAACTAGATGATGGGCACATGGGGGTTCATTATATTCTGACTGCTTTTGTGTATGTTTAAGTTGTTTTCATAAAGAAAATTTTAAAAATCTTTAAAAACGTAGTATTTTTTTAAAGGTTCATTTGGAGGCAGAGAGGGAGCGAGAATCCCAAGCAGGCAATGCAGGGCTTGATCTCATGAACCATGCTTGAGATCATGACCTGAGCTGAAATCAGGAGTTGGATGCTTAACCAACTGAGCCACCCAGGCACCCCTGAAATTTAATATTTTCATACAAGTTGTTGAGACAGATTAATAAAATAGCCTCAGATTTAGTCCTTTAACAATGTAATTATTTTCAGTGAAAATACTGAATTGTGTATTTTATGCTTCTTATGCAGATGTGTACCTTTTGTTTCTTTAAGTTTGTCTGTTCCAGTATTGAATATGCTGCTAAATGAACTGCTGTGCATCAGTAAAGTTCCTCCTGGGACAAAGCATGTGGATATGGATCTGGCCACTTTACCTCCGACCACTGCCATGGCTATCCTTCTCTACAACAGATGGTAAATTTTTTCATAGACCTCAAATGTGTTGGGCAGCCTGTGTGTAATTGCCCTCTGGCTTTCAGGGATGTGCTTTTAAGGGTCCCCTATACCCTGGAGAGCTCTTGGAGGATCTTGGAAACTGGGAGTCTGATGGTAGAGAAAATTATGACTGCATATATGAGAAGAGCATTCTGATAAAAATGTGGATGATTTATGAAGGTTTTATCCATATCGATTGAAAGTTCAGCTAATTTATAATAACAAATGTTCTAAGTAGTACTTAAAAAATAATTTAAGTGACATTTGCAGTGTGTTAAATTTTCTTTTTCTTGTCTGTCCTTCAGGGCAATTAGGACAATTGTTCAAAGCAGTTTTCCTGTCAAGCAGGCCAAACCTGGACCTCCTCAGTTAAGTGTGTAAGTCGGCAGATGGGACCCTTGGTTGACACTTTTTGTCATCAGAATTAAAAAAATTTTATTTGCATGTTTTTAATAACCTCTGGTACCGAAGGAGTAGAGTTAGAGGAGGGCACAAGGCCTACGTGCAGGTAGGTTTGGGGAGTTAGAAGGGTGACAGAATCAGGCAATGCTCTGGATATCTATAGTAGAGAGCTCTGGAAAAAGGAATGCATTGTGACTTGTGCCTTTCATCTTAGTGTTAATTCCCCTGCTCCAAAGTATTACGATTTTTTTCATTTAATTTACATGAAGATATATTTGTTCTGTATGTAGGGAAATTGTTTTAATATGTAAAATTAGTTTAGAATACGAAAAATTACCAGAGTTATCATCTGTGGAGTTTTAAACCTAATTCTTATAATTTTTTTTAACGTTTATTTTTGAGAGCGCACGGGCAGGGGAGGAGCAGAGACAGAAAAGGAGACACAGAATTTGAAGTAGGCTCCAGGCTCTGAGCTTCAGCACAGTCTGACATGGGGCTCAAATCCGTGGACCACGAGGACGTGACCTGAGCCAAAGTTGGATGCTTAACCAACTGAGCCACTCAGGCACCCCTAAACCTAATTCTTAAATTCTAGGTTAGCAGCTTACCCAAATTTGGAGCTAGAGAGCATAGTTTCTAACTTGATAGAAATGAGCTTTTGCTGCCAATAAGGTTTAGTCTTATATTGAGGGTTTTGTTTTTGTTTTTTCAACACAAAGCAAATGAAAAAATAATGGTAAATGAACATCATAATTGAGTTTTTGTTTTTTCAAGAGTGAAAAGAAGTAGTATTAACATTTTTATTTAAATTCTGCCTCATTTTGAAGAATCATGCTCTGAAGTTAAGAATTTTTAGTCTTGAAAAATGTTAAATACTTCTCAATCTTTTCTCTTTTAGCATGAATCAGATGCAACAGGAGAAAGAACTAACAGAAAATATTTTGAAAGTAGTGAGTATCAGCATCAGTTACACATTTCTGGGGTGCATTCAGAGCATGTTCACATGCTTCCTCTAACCTTAGATATGCAAGAGTTGGCAGGTCTGGAAGCAGTGATGTATAGGTTTTTATTGTTAGAACATAGTTTGGTAACAATTGTAAATCATACAGCTTTTCAGTGTAGTGCTTTACCACCAATTCTGTTGTTCAATTTTGATACTTTAGCAGATAAGAGAAATCACAGTTACAGATGATATCTTCATATTTTTTCCCCAAAATTTTACAATTAACAGATTTTATTTTATTTTTCTTTACAACAAAACTTTATTTTATGTTATTTTATTTTATGTTGTTATTTTATGTTCTGTTGTTTTATGTTTTGTGATTTTATGTTATTTTACTTTATGTTATTTTATGTTATGTTATTTTATGTTATGTTTTATTTTACTTTATGTTATGTTTTATTTTATTTTACGTTATTTTATTTTACGTTATTTTATGTTATTTTATGTTATGTTATTTTATCTTATTTTGTTGTTTTATGTTATGTTATGTTATTTTATGTTATTTTATGTTATGTTTTATTTTATTTTATGTTATTTTATTTTGTTATGTTATTCTATTTTATGTTATTCTATTTTATGTTATTTTATTTTTTTATTTTATGAAATTTATTGTCAAATTGGTTTCCATACAACACCCAGTGCTCATCCCAACAGGTGCCCTCCTCCGTGCCCATCAGCCACTTTCCCCCCCCCCCCCCCCCCCCCCCCTGTATTATATTTTAAAATTATTTTTGCAGGGGCGCCTGGGTGGCTCAGTCGGTTGAGTGTCCAACTTCGGCTCAGGTCATGATCTCCTGGTCTGTGAGTTCGAGCCCCGCATCAGGCTCTGTGCTGACAGCTCAGAACCTGGAGCCTGCTTCCTATTCTGTGTCTCCCCATCTCTCTGCCTCTCCACCACGCGTCCTCTCTGTCTCTCAAAAACTAAATAAACATAAAAAAATTTTAAAAAAATTACTTTGCAGTCACAAAAATACAGTAGTTATTGTTTAAAAGAATTTTTTTAAGTTAACTTGTTTTGAGAGAGAAAGTGTGAGCAACGGAGGGGCAGAGAGAGGGAGATAGAGAATCCCATGCAGGCTCCATGCTGTCAGCGCAGAGCCTCACACAGGGCTTGATCTCATAAACCCGGAAGATTATGACCTGAGCCAAAACCGGGAGTTGGACGCCCAACCGACTGAGACACCCAGGCACCCCTATAGCAGTTATTTTTTTAATGTAGTTAATATAAAAGTGGAAATGTGGGAGTTTCCATAATTTAAAAATGATCTCTGTAATTCCATGACCCCTACAGTGCACCAGAAACACTGTGTAAAGTCTAGGGGCTGGGAGAGGAGAGAAACATTCTATATTTATATAAAGTTAATGTGATGTAGTATTTTGAATGCTTATTTATATTTTTTGTGAGACATAGAGCAAGTGGAGGGGCAGAGAGAGAGGGAGAGAGCCTCTGTCAGCACAGAGCCTGATGCAGGGCTTGACTCACAACCACGAGATCATGGCCTGAGCTATAATCAAGAGTCCAGGACCCTTAACCGACTGAGCCACCGAGGCGCCCCATTATGCTGTAGTATTTTGAATGTGGAGAAAAAAAACCCTGCATCATTTTATTTTTGTTACTAGTGCCTACTTAAACGGTGGCTGACACATTGATGCATATAAACATTTCTTGAATAAATCAGTGGAAGCAAATCTTTAGAGCACTTTTATCTTGTTTTGTAAAAAAAATAAAAAGGTACCTTTTCTACTTTGTATTTTCTAATTTCTAAATAGGAACTTTTACTGTATTTTTAAAAATCTAACTATTTCAGGGGCGCCTGGGTGGCGCAGTCGGTTAAGCATCCGACTTCAGCCAGGTCACGATCTCGCGGTCCGTGAGTTCGAGCCCCGCGTCAGGCTCTGGGCTGATGGCTCGGAGCCTGGAGCCTGTTTCCGATTCTGTGTCTCCCTCTCTCTCTGCCCCTCCCCCGTTCATGCTCTGTCTCTCTCTGTCCCAAAAATAAATAAAAAAAAAAAAAAATAAAAAAAAAAGTTGAAAAAAAAAATCTAACTATTTCAACAGATTTAATTGCACTCTTGCTGTGTTAAATTTTTTTAATAGCTTAGTACACCAAGTTATTGAGTGTCCTGTGTATATATTTTGGTTAGTTTTCTGTGATGTTTGTATTTTAATAATTTGTTTATTGAATTTTTGTAGCTAAAAGAGCAAGCTTCTGATTCTATTTTGGTACTAGAGGCAGCCCTTAAATTAGACAAGGATCTTTATGTCCACACAATGAGAACACTAGATTTGTTGGCAATGGAGCCAGGCATGGTAAATGGAGAAACTGAGAGTTCTACTGCTGGATTGAAAATCAGAACTGAGGAGATGCAGTGCCAGGTACTTATTTCAATATTCAATCAATGCATGGCAAAGTTTTGGAAAATCTTACATGAGGTCATTCTAGTATTTTTAATTAGAATTCCTCCCTTTGTCTTTTTGATTTTTGACTTAAGATGCTATTAAAATTTTGACTCATAATTAATTTGTAAATTTTATGACTTCACTTGAAATTTTCCTGAAAGAAATGGAAGGGAAATTTCATTTGATTTATGGTCTCTGAGATAGTTTCCCAATTGTGTTTAAGAGACAGACTCTGAATACTGAGAATGCAGTGAGTATGTAAACAATTCTACAGTTCATTCATATTGTTAGATAATTAAACCAAAAAAAACCCCTGAACCCCAAAACA
Source organism: Panthera uncia (assembly GCF_023721935.1). Lineage (NCBI taxonomy): Eukaryota > Metazoa > Chordata > Mammalia > Carnivora > Felidae > Panthera > Panthera uncia. The sequence continues at coordinate 41,537,684 of NC_064812.1, read as the reverse complement.
AATACTATGCTAGACTTTGAAAAATGTTGGCCCCTAGAGAACATAACTAGTTTTTCAAGGGTCTTCATTGAAGGTGGTTCTGTAACTCTGGGCTCTAGTTCCTTTGAAAGCTTTCAGTTGATATTGTTGTGAGATACTGCGTATTTGTGTTGTCTTTTTCTCCGCTGGATTGTAAACTCTCTGAAATCTCTCTCTATTTTAACGTGTATTTTGCATCTTCCTCACTTTCTAGCAGAGAACCTTAGGTACAACAAATTTTAAAATATTCAAAAACTGCGTAAAAAGGGCCACGAAGATAGTGTGTTTTATATTCTGTATTCTCTTCTTTGTGGGAGTTGGCGCGTCATCTTCTGTTTTTAAACAGGCAGTTCTTTTTTTAAGTAAATTAATAATTAAAGTAAATTCTGCCCCCAAAGTGGGGCTTGAGCTCACAACCCTGAGATCAAGAGTCACGTGTTCTACCGACTAAGCCAGCCAAGCACCCCTTGCGTGATTTCTTTTTTTAAGTGTATTTATTTCTTTTGAGAGTGCACGTGTAGGAGAGGGGCAGGTGAGAGAAAGAGAATTCCAATCAGCTCTGCGCTGATAGTACAGATCCTGTTGTGGGGCTCGATTCCATGGACCGTGAGTTCATGACTTGAGCCAGAATCAAGAGTAGGACGCTTAACTGACTGAGCCGTCCAGGCACCTGCTGATTTCTTCAGTCACTGTTTCCCATTCCTGAAATGGGCAGAAGTAGCTATGACAACGTGTTGGGAGGTGCCTTTTCAGATTAGCTGGTTGTAGAGTTGAAGATAATCATTTTTTCAGTACCTGATGAGATGGCAGTCACAGTTGGAATAGGAGTAATGAGAATTGACATTTGGGAACATCTTTAAATAGTGGAACTTACATATAAGAGGGTTTATGGTACTATATTGTAGTCACAGAGTCTATTTAAAAATAATTGGTAATGTTTCTGATTTTCACTATCTAGTGGGTGATACAATCTGAAAAACAAAACAGCTGTTAATAAAACATCTCAGTGTGCTAGGTAAACTATCAAATACTTTCTTTTTTTTTTATTTAAAAAAAATTTTTTTTTAACGTTTATTTATTTTTGAGACAGAGAGAGACAGAGCATGAATGGGGGAGGGTCAGAGAGAGGGAGACACAGAATCTGAAACAGGCTTCAGGCTCTGAGCTGTCAGCACAGAGCCCGACGCGGGGCTCGAACTCACGGAGCGCGAGATCATGACCTGAGCCAAAGTCGGCCGCTTAACCTACTGAGCCACCCAGGCGCCCCTCAAATACTTTCTTAATTATATAGCTGAGTCCTAATTCTGTGCCTTGAATGGCAAATTAGTAGCAATACTTATTTCCCAGCACGTTAATATTTAAAGCACATTCTTTACATTACTAAAATTTACCTGATTCTAAAGGAAAATCTTTAAATTCTTTTCCCAGTAAAAGCGAAAATATTTGCTGTCAGGGCAACTTTGTTATCAGGCTTTTTGTTTGTTTTAACTTATTAACTACCTCTTAATTATAGAATTTAAACTTGTTTTATGTATTTATGTGGGGCTCAAACTCATACCCTGAGATCAGGAGTTACATGCTGTATGGAGCCAGCTGGGCATGCCTAGAATTTAAACTTGTTTTAATGGGGGTGCTTGGCTGGCTCAGTTGGTAAAGCATTTGACTCTTGATCTCAGAGTTGTAAGTTGGAGGCCCACTTTGGGTATAGAGATTTCTTAAAAAAGAAATCTGAGGGGCGCCTGGGTGGCTCAGTCGGTTAAGCGGCCGACTTCGGCTCAGGTCATGATCTCACGGTCCGTGAGTTCGAGCCCCGCGTCGGGCTCTGTGCTGACAGCTCAGAGCCTGGAGCCTGTTTCAGGTTCTGTGTCTTCCTCTCTCTGATCCTCCCCCGTTCATGCTCTGTCTCTCTCTCTGTCTCAAAAATAAACGTTAAAAAAAAAAATTGAAAAAAAAAACCCACAAAAAAAACCCTTGTTTTAATGTTAGTATAGTGATACTTGAAAATACCTTTTTGGTATCTTGTACTGTGTGCCCGGAAAGGGGAATTACATGTAACTGTAATGTCTGTGTGTGTATAAATATCTGTATATTCTTTTTCTTTCTTTCTTTCTTTTCTTTTCTTTTCTTTTCTTTTCTTTCTTTCTTTCTTTCTTTTTCTTTCTTTTTCTCTTTGTCTTTCTTTTCTTTCTTCCTTCCTTTCTTTCTTTTCTTTCTCACCCTTTGATCCAGATGGGAGGAAGCACTCTAGAATGAAAATCAGCCACACATTTAATGTGGACTAAATAGTAAGAAGCAGTATCCTACAGGCTGAGAAGAATTCATCTTGATTAGCTCAAGAGGACAGAATGTGTATATATGATACATATCAGTAAAGAGTAGTTCTGTGATGTGTATCAGACTGTTCGAGGTTAGAAGTTTAGAGGAGGAATAAGTATCTGTTTGCTAAGACTGGTTTGATGTAGATGGAAATAAGAGATAGGGAGTGAAGTTTATTTCCAGGATCTGATAAGAATTGGGAATTGAGAAGACTGGTGTGGTTGAAATAGAGGAGAATAGAGAGTTTTGAAGAGAGAAGTTAGTCCAGATTCTGAGATCGTTAAAGATCGGGCCCAAGGGGTTTGAATTTTATCCTACTTGGGATAATTTGAAGACTTTTTAAGAAAGTCAGATCTGTCAGCACTGTGTAGAATAAACTTTTGAGGCAGGATATTAGGAGCCTTAGGGATCTGGGTTCGAGCCTGGGCTCTGCCAGTACTTGGTTATATGCCTTTTAGCAGACATTGTCACTTCTGAGCTTTATTCCTGTCCATAAAATGTTCAAGTTGAATTAAACAATCTGAGTCCTTGAATTCTGCATTTAGTGAGTCTAGGCATCGATTGAAGAAGGTTCTTGAAGAAATACACAATTTTTTTTTTTTTTTAAGTAGGCTCCACACCCATCATGGGGCTCAGACTCATGACCCTGAGATCAAGAGTCGCATGCCCTATCAACTGAGCCATCCAGGTGTCCCAGAAATTCACAAATTCTATTAGTACTTTTTTAGTTGTCTTTTTCTATCCTTTCATTGTCATTAATTCAGATTTTTCTCAGTGTTCACTCTGGCCAGGCAGTTACTCTCCCCCACTTTGAAAGAAGCATAGATGATAGAGAATCCGTCGTGATGTTGAGTAGCAGCAACGGTGACAGTAAAATCTAGTTGACAGGGGCAGCCTGAGCAAGAGTATAGCTAGCTGCTGCTCTTGGCATGTAGTGCTGGTGGCTGCAGGTGATAAGAGTCCAGTGTTGAGATGACCGCAGCACTCACTAGGTCAGTTTTGGCTCTCATCTTGGCTCTTTGCCTCCCTTGCCCTTTTGTTTCCAAAGGTCGATCCTTGGGCCACGTAATTCTGTAGACCACCCTAAATCTTACCATTTAAATCTGTTTTCTCCTTAAATCAGTCCACTGGATTCTGTTGCTTGTGACTAAGAACATTGACTATTCCATTGCTTGCTGAAATACAGTTTTTTTCCTGTATATGTACTAGTGTTTTGCTGAGATAAACATACTTTCGAGTTTTGTTAGCTCTTCAGTTCATGAAAATTTACTAAGCAAATTGGTATTCATTACCATTTTAGGTGTGTTATGATTTGGGTGCAGCATACTTCCAGCAAGGCTCTACAAATGCAGCTGTTTATGAAAATGCCAGAGAAAAATTTTTTAGAACCAAAGAACTAATTACAGAGGTAAATACAGTGATAACAGGCACATAATATTTAGTTCTTAAAAGAGTCGATATATGTTTTTGGGTTTAATTTTTCTGATGATTAAAAAAACAAATGTTCATTGTGGTACATTTGGCAAGTTTTAGAAAGTACCAAAAGCATTTTCAAAATCTGTATTACTACTGCCTAGTAATTACCCCTTTTGCCATTTTAGCTTATTTTCTTCCAGGTTTCAGTCTTTGTTTTTATACAGTTAAGGTTATATTAACTATATATACTATATTGTTATCATGCTTAAATCTTTGAATAGACATTTAAAGATCTTCATGTAGATGTGCTGTGATTTACTTCATTTCTCTAATGTTTGGGCATTTATGTTTACTGTTTTTATTTATCATAAAGCTATAATATTTCTGTCTCCAAGCGTAAGACTTTTTTTGGTTTTAAGATGCTCTCAAGTTAAATTCCTACAAGTAGAATCATCATGTCAGTAAATTGTAATGTCAGTAATCATCATGTCAGTAATTTTGTAAAGGCTGTGAAACATAAAACCAAATTGCTTTCCAGGTACATTTCTCTCGGTACTCCGATCAGCAGTGAGGGTTTTTTTGTTTTTGTTTTTTTCCTCCAATTGCTAATTTGGTGGGTGAAATACACGAACTTTAACACATTTACATTTCCTTAATTCCTGGTAAAGGTGAGCTTTTCATATGTTTATCACTTGCATTTTTCTTCTTATGATTCTGACAACTGAATTTTAAAATCTGTAACTAGGTTTTTGTTTGGTGCCTAGAAAATATCCCACTTCAGTCTCTCCTTTTCAGAAAAATTGATTAAATGCTCAAGAGATTTGCTTTAAATCTATTCTAGATTTTTTGGGAATCCACATTTTACTTTGCCCAGGCAGCTCATCAGATTTGCTCTGTTCTTACATATTTTTAAATGTTTTAAGCTTGTTTTAAACAGTGTTCACTCTTTTTTAATGTCTAAATTGTTATACATACTTTGATGATGATGTTTACCTTTTGTATGTTGGCCTGAAGTCTGCAGGCTTTTTGGTAAAGGACCAAATAGTAGATATTTTAGGCTTTGTGGGCTGTATGCAGTTTATGTTGCATAATCTCATTTGTTACTATGTTTTTTCCCCTTTACAACCTTAAGTATGATTCTCAGCTCAAAGGCTGTATAAAAATAGGCCACAGGCCAAATGCCTGTGAACAATAGTTTGCTGACCCTTGCTCTAAACTTTCAACTTTTTCATTTTTTATGGTACTTCCAGCCCTGAATTTTCCATTACATTTTATTGTACTGTTAAAATGCATTGAATGGGTACTATACTATTGTTTTCTGTTACATTGATGGATAATGATGTATACCTCTTACTTTACAGATAGGTTCATTATCTCTTCATTGTACCATAGATGAGAAGCGGTTAGCGGGCTATTGTCAAGCGTGTGATGTTCTTGTACCTTCTTCTGATAGTACATCTCAACAGTTGACACCATATAGTCAAGTCCATATTTGTTTGAGATCTGGCAACTATCAGGTAAGATATCTGATGGGGAAGTAATAGGGTGCTTGGAAAGCTTTGGAAGACAGACAGAACTCATTTTAAATTCTGGCATCGCCATTTACCAGTTGTGTGATTTGGGGCATGTAAAACTGTCAGATTGGCCTATAAAATGGTAATAATTACCCCATTTCATAGGTCTTAGGAGAATCAAGTGACAAGTTATAAAGTCTAAGCAGTGCACTGTACAGACAGATGTTGAGTCATTATTGATAATTTTTCTTGAAGGTATAGAATTTACCTGTGTTAAGTAAATTCTTCAAGAAACTGTAAGCAGGACTTTTAACTTTTAAAATTACAGGTAAAGAATTGTTAGTTTTATGGAGCCTTAAGTCTGGTGTCTGACTTGAAAGTGTGGCTTTTGTAGCCCAGCCTTATTAGCCACTGTAAGACTGGGGGTAAAAATGAGCAAAGCAGTATTTGTAGGTTTGGATGGTCTATTCTAGAGACTGCTTTACCAGTGAGCCTGGTTATCGTCTCGATTTTTACCCATGGAAAACACTTAAATTAATCTGTTTATGTTCATTGCCTTCTGTGGATATATATTTTTAGGTTTGTAATGAAAATTACTGGGAATTAGAAATTGTACTTTTGAGGGGCACCTGGGTGGCTCAGTGAGTTAAGTGTTTGACTTCAGCTCAGGTCATGATCTCATGGTTCGTGAGTTTGAGCCTCATGTCGGGCTCTGTGCTGATAGCTCAGAGCCTGGAGCCTGCTTCAGATTCTATGTCTGTCTCTCTCTCTCTCTCTCTCTCTCTCTCTCTCTCTCTCTGTCTCTCTCTCTGTCTCTCTCTCAAAAATATATAAATATTAAAAAAAATGTTTTTAATTTTTTTAAATGTTAAAAAAAAACTTGTACTTTTGAAATCTTTATCAGAAAGCCTTCATGCTAGAAAATGAATAGTGCCTTCATGTTACTTCACTCAAAGTAGGAGTCATGAAATGACAAAGCTACAGCCTATCTTTATTTCTAAGAAAAAAAATTTTTTTTTTAATTTTTAAATATTTATTTATTTTTGAGCGAGAGAGTGAGTGGGGTAGGGGCAGAGAGAGAGGAAGACCCAGAATCCAAAGCAGGCTCCAGGCCCTGAGCTGTCAGCACAGAGCCCGATGAGGGTCTTGAACTCCCGAACCATGAGATCATGACCTGAGCTGAAGTTGGATGCTTAACCGACTGAGCCACCCAGGCGCCCCTTGAATTTCCTCTTATCGATTGATTCTTCACCTCTCATTTTTGGTCTGTGGTCTTCAATTTAAAAAGGCAGGGTTGGGGGGCAGGTGAGATTTTTACCCTCAATCTTCATTTTAATATTTTAGAAAAGAGTTTTGTAGTAAGTTACTTTCATGATTTTCTTCAATATATATTTTCCATTGTAGAAAGACTTTTTTTTCTTTTTGGGAAGACTTTTAAAGTAAACAAGCTTCGCCATGATTTTTGAATTGGATACAATTTTATGTCTTGTGTTGTAGGATGTAGTAAAGATTTTTATTGAAGATAACTTAACCTTCAGTTTACCTGTCCAGTTCCGGCAGTCAGTACTAAGGGAACTCTTTCAGAAAGCTCAACAGGGGTAAGTAAGTAAATTGAAGAACTACCTTCTTATTTTTGAATAAAAGAGCAAATGCATTTTGGGTGTATAACAATAGACCTCCAAATCACCTGTAAATCTGTGACAGTACTTTCATCTTTGTTAGTATATGGGAAATTAACATAGCCAGAAGAGCCACTTTAATGTTCATCTGATCCTTAGTAAAAGCATTTGGGGGACAGAAATCAGTGGAATTTGATTCTGTTACCTAATCTGGAGTTTAATTGTCCCTTGACAGATTAAAAACTTTCCTTTTCTGCGCTACCCCCCCACCCCGTTTGTGCCTGAATAACCTAAACTCTTACCTCTCAAGAATAAAAAACTCATTCTAGTGAGTGATTTTGGTTTTGTGAAATGTACCTTACTTTTTTTTTTTTTATTAAAGAGAATGTATTAGTAGATCTACTTTTGTATTCTACAGAAATGAAGCTCTAGATGAAGTCTGTTTTAAAGTCTGTGCCTGTAACACAGTCCGTGATATATTGGAAGGTAGAACGATTAGTGTTCAATTTAACCAGCTATTTCTTAGACCTAATAAAGAGAAAATAGACTTTCTTCTTGAGGTAAGACATTTTTTCCCTTTTTGATTTGTAATTTTGCTGTAAGCTTACCAGTGACCTCTTAGTTGCCAAATCTAGTGCCCTCTTTTCTGTCTTCATCTGACTTGCTAATAGTTGATACTGCTTACAGACTCTCCAACCTTCTCTTCTGCCAGAGCTCTTTGCTCGTTCTCTGTTACTGCGTTTTCCTTCATCCTTCATCAAGACCTCTTTTGCTCTCTCTTTAGTGTTTCTGTTTACAGTAGTTCTGTTTTTGGTGCACTCATCTTCTCATATCATTTTTTATTCTCATTTAAAGCTTCAGTCATCAGGGGCGCCTGGGTGGCTGAGTCGGTTGGGCACCCGCCTTCGGCTCAGGTCATGATCTCACAGCTCATGAGTTCGAGCCTCGCATCGGGCTCTGTGCTGACAGCTGGGAGCTCGGAGCCTGGAGCCTGCTTCGGATTCTGTCTCCCTCTTTCTCTGCCCCTCCCCTACTCGCATTCTGTCTCAGTCTCTCTCAGAAATAAATAAACGTTAAAGCTTCAGTCATCTGTTTTTTGAACATTCCCAAATTATAATTCTGACCTCTCCTGTGAGCTCCAGAATCTGTGTTTCTGTTGGGTTTTTTGATGTCTGTCTTTAACTGTTTTAATATAAAAGATACTGAGAGAAATACATAAGCATAGTTAATATCACTTAGTTTCAAAAATATTATATTGTCAACATTCTAGAAGTCCTTTTTTTTTTTTTTTTTTAAGGATTTTATTTTTAAATAATCACTATACCCAATGTGGGGGCTCGAACTTACATCCCTGAGACTAAGAGTCACATGTTCCACTGACTGAGCCAGCCAGGAAACCCTCTAGAAGTCCTTTTTTTTTTAATGCTCTTTACTAAACCCTCTCCATCTCTGCTTCAGAAAATCACTGTCCTGCCTTTTGTGATCATTTCCTTGTTTTTCTTTGTACTTGTATCACCTTTGCATCCTTAAGGAATATTCTTTGTTTTGAACTTGATATAAAAGCATACAAAATACTTTTTTAATTTTCCTTCACTAAACAGGTTTATGAGCTTTTTTTCCAAGTTGTATGCATTTATAGTTTGATTTTTTTCATTGTTGTGTTACAACATGACTATTGTGCAATTCATCCATTCTTATGACATTTATGTTGTTTACATAATGTAAATGGCTATTTTGCTGCTTGGAACATTATGTATATCTTGGTGTACACATGTATCAGATGTCTACAGAAAATATATCTCTAACATTACTTCTTAATATCAGTGTTTTTGTCGCCAGCATGCATTGGTCACCATCCTTGTCAACACTTGGTATTGTCAAATTTACCTATGAGGTCATTAAGATTTCAAATTCCATTTCTCTTATTACTAAGGAACTTAGCAGCATTTCTTTCACTTTTTGCTCATAATGAATTTTGTCTTTTGAGGTACCTGTTCCAAGTGAAATGCCTCGTTTTTTCTTTTGGATTGTCTGTTTTTGTCTTTTTTTGGTACAAGTTCTTCGTGTATTTTGTCCGTTACTGATTTTGAATACTGCAGGTATCTTCTCTGAGTTTGACTTCTCTTTTAACTTTCTTTATATTGCTTTAAAAACTCTTAATTTTAGTATAATAAAATTTATCAGTCTTTCCCATAAAGGAAAAGATTAGTGAACTCTCTCTTGTTTAAGGAAGCTTCCTATCCTGTGGTCATGAAGATAATGTTATATCTTCTAAAAGCTTTGTAGCTTAGCCTTCCTTTCACATTTAGGTCTTTAATCCACTTATAGTTGGTTTTTGTGTATCATGTGAAGTAGATGGTCTGGTGTCATTTTTTTCTCCTATGACTATCCATTTCTTCCAGCGCCAGTTTTTTTTGTTTTGTTTTGTTTTAAGTTTATTTTTAAGAGAGAGTATGCACGTACATGGGTGAGGGGCAGAGAGGGAGAGAATCCCAAGCAGGCTTCGCACAGTCATCACACAGCCTGATGCAGACTTGATCTTGTGAACCCGAGCCAAAATCAAGAGTCGGACGCGTAAGCAACTGAGCCACCCAGGGGCCCGTCCAGTACCACTATTTTGGAAGGCTTTTTTTTCCCTACTGATCTGCAGTGCTTTACCTCTATGGAATGCCAGGTGTCCATGCATGTGTGGGCCTGTTACTGGGATCTATTCTGTACCACTTTTCTGTTTGTTCACAGGTCAGCATCCCTGTCATGATAACATTTAAACATAAGCCTTGTTTTTCAAAGTTGTATTGGTTTATGCTTATCCTTTGCATTTTCTTTGCATAGACTCAAATTGTCAAGTTCCACAAATAAGCCTGTTGGATTTTTGTTTGAAGCTATGTAATGTTTAAAAAGCAGTTTGAGAAAAGTTAATATCTTCATAGTATTGAGAATTTTGTGAACTGGTACAGTTCTTCATTTATTTAGACATTGTTTGATGTCCTTCAGAGCTTTAGAATTTTTTCCATAGAAGTCTTTTTTGGTTTATGAACTTGAAAATGAAAGTAATTTATGCATTGGCATAGAGGTAGAATTGAACTTTGTGTAATGATTTTGTTTCCAACTACTGTGCTAAGCTTTTTTTTCTTTTTTAAGTTTATTTTTGAGAGAGCGAGTGAGAGAGAGCACAAGCAGGGGAGGGGCAGAGAGGTAGTATATTTTTCTTGATTAGTTTTAAGAGGTTTTATAAGAATTTGTCCACTTAAGGCAAACTATAAGAGACTCTTAAATACAGAGAACAAACTGAGGGTTGATGCGGGGGATAGGAGAGAGAGGAAAATGGGTGCTGGGCAGTGAGGAGAACCCTTGTTGGGATGAGCAAGTGCCAGTGGGTGTTGTAAGTGATGAACTACAGGAATCTACCCCAAAAACCAAGAGCACATGTTACACACTGTATGTTAGCCGTTTGACAATAAATTAAATTGAAAAGTAATAAAATCATAAGAAATGAAAACAATAACTGATCAAAAAAAAGAATTTGCACACTTAATCTAAATATTTATTAAGTTTTTTTTAATGTTTACAGCATTCATAAAGATGTCCCCTATTTCATGTTCTAAGTAAAGAATTGAGCTTAATTAACATTTGTTCTATCGCTTATTAAAAGTAACACCTATTCCCTTTGTTTCATGACATGTTTACAGTGCATCACTATGTATGAATAAGTTGTTACAAAAGCATATTTGGGTATTATTAACATTATTACTTATTAATATTACGATCATTAATATTAATTTATAGTGTGGAGCACAATTATTACAGTGTAAATATTTTATACATCAAGATGCTCAGATGTGATATATGCTATTAGGGTAACCTGTTCATTTGAACATAGTACTTTTACAATACTCTTTCTGAGTATGGTACTTTATTTAAAAATTACAATTTTTTTTTCCTTTTAGTAACAGTTTCATTGAGGTATAGTTCACATATCATACTGTTTACCCATTTAAAGTGTACAACCCAGGGTGCCTAGGTGGTTCAGTCAGTTGAATTTCCAATTTTGTCTCAGCTCATAATCTCGTGGTTCGTGAGTTTGAGCCTTGCATTGGGCTCTGTGCTGATGGCTCAGAACCTGGAGCCTGCTTCAGATTCTGTGTCTCCCTTGGTCTCTGCCTTTCCCCCGTGTTCGTTTGTTGTCTCTCTCTTTCTCTCTCACAAATAAACATTAAAAAAATTGTTTTTAATTAAAAAAAATAAAGTGTACAATCCAGTGATGTTTTAGTGTGTGCCTTGATTTGTACAGCCACCACCTCAGTTTTAGAACATTTTCATCCTCCCTCTTCTACCCCACAACAAAATCTCTTACCTGTTAGCAGTCGTCCCTCATTTTCTCCTAGTCCCTTAACCTCAGGCATCTACAGATCCACTTTTGTGTCTCTAGATTTGCCTGTTGCCTATGCTGGGCATTTCATATAAACAAAAATATAGGCGGTGTTTTGTTTTTGTTTTTGTTTTTGTTTTTGCTGGCTCTTTACTAAATGTTTTCAAGGTTCATCCATGTTATAGCATGTATTAGTGCTTCATTTTTTATGACTGAATAATACTCCATTAAGTGGATATACTATTCATTGTTCATTTTGTGTATCCATCAGTTGATGGGCTTTAGGGTTATTTCCACTTCTTGACTATTACGAATAATGCGGCTGTGAACATTCTAGGATTTATTTTTTTATGTTAACATGTTAGAGAATATTTGACAATTTCCTTAGGTTAGGGACTTTGATACTTATTGCTTTATTTTGGCTTCTTGTAAGTAATCTATGGGAGAAATCCTAATCTGATGAATAAACTCAGAATATTACGAGACTGTTATTTGTAAATAACTAATATTTCCATCACTAGTTTCTGTTATTCTTTTCATTTCACTGGTTATTTTAAAACCTTGGTTACTCTTAATTGTTGGGTCTATGTACATTAGCCATTACGTATCCTTCAGTTCTCTAAGATGAATCTTCTCTCACTTTTCTGACTGGAGCTGCTGCAGAGTTCATCACCTCATATAATTGGTTAGTGTACTTTATACATTCTGGGAGAACTCTATACCATTCTAGATAGCTGCTTCTTTATTTCATAGAAATGACAGCAGTTGTTGAAATGATCACATTCCACTCCCTTTCCCCATGATGATTCTTAATTCACAGTCTCATCTTTTAAATTACTGAACTAAATCTGTGATTGATAGGTGGCTGAAGAAGGAATATTTGGTTGTTTTTAAATCGAAGCTTTTCTGACTATAGCGTGCATTTTTAAAAGTGCCAGTATTCAAATAAAAATTACTCAAATTCCTAGGTGTGTTCAAGATCAATAAATTTAGAAAAAGCTTCAGATTCTTTGAAAGGAAACATGGCTGCTTTTCTAAAGTAAGTGCCCTTTTCTCCTTAATTTGAATTTAGTCCTCTGAGAAAAATAACTTTTGTTACTTTTTGTGTTTGTCCTGCATGTCTTATAAATAGGCAGTCATTTGAGAGCCAGTTAAGTTCAGATTTGTATAGTGACACAAAATTTAGAATTCTGTTACTCTTTGTGTATCGTGACATGGACATCACAATTTTAGGACCAAAAAATTTTTAAATCTGTTTCAAATTTTGTTACATAGTTTATGAAATGGTAGCTTGTTAAATGGCTTATTAATAAAGATTCGTTAATATGATTGTTTTTCCCAAACTAAATTATAAACTTTTTTTGTTTTACACTATTTTTACTGATCTAGGAATGTGTGTCTGGGGTTGGAAGATCTGCAGTATGTTTTCATGATTTCTTCACATGAGCTTTTCATTACATTGTTGAAAGATGAAGAACGAAAGCTACTTGTTGATCAGATGAGGAAGAGATCCCCTAGAGTAAATCTGTGCATTAAACCTGTAACTTCATTTTATGATATCCCAGGTTAGCTCTCTAGTCTGCTAGCAAAAATGTTGGCACATTTTGCACTTCTGTTATGTTCGCCCCTCAGTGTATTTGAGGATGCCCTCTCATGTGTTTTAGTTTATGTTTATGTCCATAATTAATTTGAAATTTACCAGTCTTCTGTAGTCCTATTTCTGTCTAAGCAGTGAAGTGCTGGGATGCTGCTCAGTCTGTGTTTAATGGAGATTGAGGCCTAGATATACAAAAGTTTTAGTTGGTGAAAATAGACCAAGGTTCTATTGCTGATACATTCTTGGAGGTAAAATGAGAGCTGGGAGGGGTGCCTGGGTGGCTCAGTTGGTTAAACATCTGATTTCAGCTCAGGTCTTGATCTCGTGGTTTATGAGTTTGAGACCCTTGTCGGGCTCTGTGCTGACAGCTCAGCCTGGAGCCTGCTTCGGATTCTGTGTCTCCCTCTCTCTCTGGCCTCCCCCCCCTTCTCAAAAATAAATAAACATTAAATTTTTTTCAAAATTAAAAACAAGAGCTGGGAGGGGAGTCCTGAGACTCAGGGAAAGTACAGGCTTTCATGGATTTGAGCCTGCATCACTGTGATCTGCTGGCTAAGCTTCCACTTGGGCAACATTGCCATTTGTTACCTTGTTTTTTTGATGATTTTTTTTTTCCTTTTTGCTTTTATTTTACAAATAAAAGTAGAAAACGTAGTGCTATTTGTTAATAAGAAACACAAGCTTTAGAGCTTAATATAAATGAGACCGAATTCAGTCAGTTTAACAAAACAGAGTTGTAGCTGCTGTGAACCTCGCTACATTTAAACTGGTTGACCAGTTGTAAAGGAAAATGACATTAGACCTAAAATGCTGGGGATGGATTAATGAAGACTATCTGAAAGTTGAGTTGTAATTAGGGATTTTAATGATCTTTTTGGTTTCTCTGGGAAGGCAGTCCCTCCTCCTCTTCCTCTCCCTTTAAAAAACATTTTTAGGGTTTGTTTAAAATTATTTTTTAATGTTTATTTTTGAGGAGGGGAAGGGAGACAGAGCGCACGTGGGGGAGAGCCAGAGAGAGGGAGGTACAGAATCCAAAGCAGGCTCTAGGCTCCGAGTTTTCAGCACCAATGTGGGGCTCGAACCCACAAACGATGAGATTATGACCTGAGCCGAAATCAGGCGCTTAACTGACTGAGCCCGCGAGGTTCCCTCCCCACCCTTTAAAAAAATTTTTTTTTTTTTTTTAACGTTTGGTTATTTTTGAGAGCGAGCATGAGTGGGGGGGGGGGGTGACTGAGAGAATATTTATTAAAATGAAAATATATTTATACATGCTTTTGTTAACACATTATGTTTGAAAGTAGGAGACTATCTACATAAGTGAATTTTTCCATGTAGCCCACCTAGTTCTTTCTATAGCCAGTTACTGATTTTATTTTTTTAAGTTTATTTATTTATTTTGAGTGAGCAGGGGAGGGGCAGAGGGAGGGGGAGAGGGAATCCCAAGCAGGCCCGCACTGTCAGCCTACAGCCCGATGCAAGGCTTGATTCCACAACCCTGGGATCATGGTCTGAGCTGAAATCAAGAATCAGACCCGTAACCAGCTGAGCCACCTAGGCGCCCCCCAGTTACTACTAATTTTTGTCTTCGTTTATAGTGTCATCTTTATTAAATGCAGACCTAATACATATTGTTACATTTTTCTATGTGAGGATAAAATTAATATATAATTTATACTATATTAAATTCTCTATATTGAGTTCTCAAGATGAGAGTGGTATTTCACTTATAGATAAAATACTTAAACACAATTTCAACAAATTATTCTTATATTTGTAGGATTCCTTTGAATTGTCATATTGAAACAAATCTTTCTTTCTTAGCCTCAGCAAGTGTCAACATTGGTCAGTTGGAGCATCAGCTGGTATTGTCAGTGGATCCCTGGAGGATTCGACAGATTTTAATTGAATTACATGGTATGACTTCAGAGCGCCAGTTCTGGACAGTGTCTAACAAGGTTAGAAACGCTTTGTCAACAGCAGATAAGAAAGTTACTCTTTTTTTCTGATGTAATTTAATAGAAGAGTTATTCCCTGAACTTCTTAAGAATAAAGACCCCTATTTGTCAACAATATTAGGACCTTTACATGACAATAATTACACTTTGAACATCCATTGTTGGAGAAAATACAAAATGTCAAAAAGGATACTTTTAAATCCGTAACCTCTAAAAATAAGTTTGTTATATTGTCGTGGCATCTCCATATATTTTAAATACAGCTGTAAGTGTATGTATAAGGTATATTTACGCAGTCTGTAGCTGCTACTTCCTATGTGTTTATAGAGTATTTTTGTTTTTATTAATGCCCTCTTGAAGTCTAAAACCTAAAGGTTGGAACCGATTCATTAAAACTTTTTTATAGGGCATTTCTGGCTTTACCTGTTCATTTAAAAATTCCCAGCTAATGTATTTACCTGATTCTGAAGTTATGTGTTTAAAACCTTTCCTGCATGCAAAGTGCGGATGAAGATAGCTTTTCGAACACCATTTCAGTGGAACGGAGCTAAAGCTACAGGGAAAGAGTCCGTGTATGCAGGAGAGAAGTATGGCGGTACTTCTAACTCACTGCGTACCGCTCTGCTGAAAATGTAGGAGAAAAGTAGCCGGGCATTCATGTATATTTTATGGGATTTGAACACAAAAGTGCAGTGAAATGAAAAATTTCTCTGAACATTAGTGTTGGGCATCATTAGTGTTGACATTGTTAGTGCTCATTTTATAGATGAAGTAGAATAGCATAGAGGGAGTTCTGATCTGAATGCCTGAGTTTGAATCCCAGCCTCTATACTTATTAGCTGTATAATCAATCTTGCGCAAGTTAATTTGACATCTGTGTGCTTCACTCTTCTTATCTGTAAAATGAGGTTAATAGTACCTACTTCATAGTGTTGTGGTGAGGATCACATAAGTTAATATATAGTCCTCGTGCTTTTTTTCCTTCTTTTTTCCTGTGGACTATCCTTTAGAAAGTTCCAACCCATTTAATTTATTACTGGCTTATAGTGAATATGTCTGTTTTGATTAACATTTCATTAGAGCTGTCATTTTCCTTTTTCTATGAAAGTGATCTTTGCATGATTATTTTAAATGTGATTGAAGATGATTGAAAGATTCTTCTCTAGATTTGGCTTTCTGTGTGTGTATTGTGTGCATGTGTACTTATGTATTTTTATTTCTTCTAGTGGGAAGTACCTTCTGTTTATAGTGGGGTCATCCTGGGAATTAAAGACAATTTAACAAGAGATTTGGTTTACATTCTGTTGGCCAAAGGTTTACACTGCAGTACTGTTAAGGTGAGTAAAAGCATATGTCAATTACTGGTTAAAATATGCTTTATCAATTTTATCGTGAAACCCAGGAATCAGAATCTCCTATATTTTCCTTGATCTTAAAAATACAGCCCTAGGCCTAAAGGGTCTTTTCTCCCCGCTCTTAAAGGATATTTTAAAAGGTGTTTTGGTTCTTTTTCCTCTACCCTCACAACTGTACCAAAGTGGTCTTGGATATACAGATACTGCTCCATTCCTTGAGACCATGAAAATTATTTAGTGTATCTTTTAGGATTAACTTAGTAAAATTGTGTTCCAGGCTGTAAGAACAAAACAAAATCCCTTAAGATTACTTTTGTAGTTTATTTTACACAAGGAGTTTGTAACTGTTTGGGAAGTTGAGACCTAAGTGAAATGTTAAATGATACAAGATGGTAAAATTGCACGAGTAATAGTATAGTAAATTCTATAGGCAGGTTAATAGCATTTCCAAATTTAGTTCCAGCAGAAATCCTGCACTAAAGCCCGAAGCATGAATAAGTTAGTGAGGTAAAGGGGGGGAATGGCACCATGTGGAAAAGCTCAAAGATAAGAAATAGGATGGTATACAAGGGGACCGGAAGCAGTAAGCTGATGTTAAGAGTATCATTTGGTAAGTGAGGCTAGAAGGGGAAATAAGATGTAGCCTGTACAGACCCCGTGAGCATTGCTAAGGTGGTTGGTTTTTTTAGATGAGCACTCTTCTAGCTAGAAGTCAAGTGTGTAGACATCACAGTTTGTTTGGTTTTGTTAGATATAATTTATTGTCAAATTGGGATACATACAACACAAAGTGCTCATCCCAACAAGTGCTCTCCTCAGTGCCCATTAGACATTACAGTTTTAAGGGAAGCGGTATCCAGCCTTTTTTCTTGTCTTTCCTAAAATTGATCTGCCTGAAAAACTCTTTATGGTTCATGTGTCCTGTTGTTTTTCCTTTTCACATTCCGTTCTTTTTTCACAATTGCCCTTTTCTAGCTTACTTTAAAAAGGTGGAGGGAGGGGTGCTTGGGTGTCTCAGTCGGTTAAGCGTCTAACTCTTGATTTCAGCTCAGGTCATGACCTTGTCCTGAGATGGAGCCCTATGTTGGCCCCGAATGGAGTGTGGAGCCTGCTTGGGATTCTATCTCTCTGCCCCTCCCTGCTCGCTCTTGCTCTCTCTCACATTCTCTCTCTTTCTCATTCTCTCTCATTCTCTTTTTCATTCTCTCTCTCTCTAAATATTTAAAAAAAAAAGGGGGGGCCATATTTTAGCTTTATAGTAAGTTTTGAAACCAAGTGCTGTCAAGGCTTCCTTTGCAAATGATTTTGGCTAGTCTAGGTCTTTTGCTTTCTCATTTATTTTTAAGATTTTATTTAAGTAAACTCTACACCAAATGTGTAGAGTTTATACAAATTTATAACCTTGAGATGAAGATTGGCATGTTCTACCAACTGAGCCAGCCAAGTGCCCCTCCCCTTGGCTTTTTTAATATAAATTTTAGAATCAGCTTTTCGGTATTTACTGGGAAAAAAAAAAAAAAAAAAAAGCCTGCTGGGATTTTGATTCAGATCGCAATGAATCTATAAATCAATTTGGAGACAATTGATAACAATATTATGTCTTTCAGTCCATGAACTTGGTATAGGTCTTCATTTATTTAGGCCTCTATTTATTTATGTCCTTATCTTGTTAAGTTCGGTAATTTTCAGCATACAAATCTTGCATGTATTTTGTTAGATCTATCCCTAAAGGCATGTATATTTTAAAATAAAAATAATGTAGTTCATTATTCAAAAAGTATTTGCACTACACTTTAGCATCTCCTTAAACTCTTCCTAAAACAATGCTTTTTATTTATTGTTATTATTTTCTAAAGTTTATTTTGTGAGACAGCAGGAGAGTGCATGTGTACGGGGTTGGGGCAGAGAGAGAGAATTCCAAGCAAGTTCTGAGCTGCTGGCGAGGAGCCCGATATGGGGCTTGATCCCATGAACCGTGAGATCATGAACCAAAATCAAGAGATGGATGCTTAAATGACTGAACCACCCAGGCATCCCTCCAAAATTACTTCTAAGCTTAAAAATTTATATCAGGAAGTGAATATTATATAAAACTTTTTGAGAGGGCGTTGAACAAAGAACCTTTTGTAGATAGTGCTGTAAACCAGAGGTTCTCAAAGTCTGACCCCCACACTAGCAGCATTGGCTATATTTGGGAACTTGTTAGAAACGCAAAATGTTGGACCCCACTTAGACCTACTGAATCAGAAACTGCAGATGGGGCACAGCAGTTTGTTTTAATAAGCCCTCCAGGTAATTTCTGATGCATGCTAAAGTTTGAGCACTATTTCTAGACCAGTACTGTCCAGTGGAAGTGCCATGCAAGCCACATATGTAATTTATGATTTTCTTGTAGCCACATTTTTAGAAGTACAAAAGTGATTTTAATACATTTGAACTCACTATATCTAAACTATTGTTTCAACAAATAAGCAATATAAAAATTATTGAGTTTTGTTTTTTTTTTTTTAAATGGGTGTGCTAGGTTTTCACTCAAAATCCAGTGTTTTATGCTCAGAGCACCTCCCAGTTTGGACTGGTCACAGTTCACATGCTCAGTAGGCACATGTAGCTCATGGCTACCATATTGGAACGTACAGCTCTAGACAGTAGTGAGCTGTTGAAAAGTTTATAATGGGGCATGCCATTAGCCCCTTTTCTCCTTCCACCCCTAAAATAACTAACATTTATTGAGCATGGAGACTGTTCTGCAGTTTTCTTATATATTTATTCTTTGACTTATTGGTCACACACACAACTGTGTAGAAGGTGTTAGCTCAGTTTTATAGGTGAAAAATCAGAGACTCAAAGGTAATAAATTGAGGTCACACAGCTAGTAAGTGGCACAAGTGTTAGGGTAGAAGCGAACAGACAGATGTTAAGAAGGTAAAATCTAGAATTGATTGTTTCCTCATGTGCTGTGGAAGGCAAGAGGGAGAAAAGAATGGAGAGAGATGTTCAGATTTCTGCTTAGGTTTCTGCCAGCTTGTGAATATGTAGAAAAACATTTTTGAAGGACTGATTATCCATTTTAAAATGTTTAGTTTGGGCCTGCAGTTGGAAACAGCCTGAAGCTTGGGAAATGGTCTGGGCTAGATATAGAGATTTGGGAGACATCAGAGATCACCCAGGGAGAATATACAGAGCCTAGGGGATACGACATTGTGTCCCAGAAACAGTGGCAGGATGGGTATGAGGACCAGACACAGGTGGAGTCGTGATAGCCAGGGGAATAGAGAGAATGTCAGGCACAAGGGAGTGGGCAGCACGGGGATGTAGCCCCTGGGTTCTGTAAGATAACTAAAGAGTGTTTAGTCAGTTGAACAGTTAGAAGGTCTTTGTTTAGTGGGAGCTATTTCTTCATCGTGATGGGGGTAGGAGTAAAGGAGAAAACTGTGGGGAGGGAGAGAGAACGAACAAAGACTGCTCTTCGGAAAAATTAGAAGCGGACGTGTAAGAAAGGGATTGGATTGTAGTGAGTTTGATTTTTTAGTCAATTATGTGGACTAAGGTCGTGTACAGAGATTTTAGAATGTAAAACCTTGTTGGGGTGCCCGGGTGGCTCAGTCAGCGAAACGTCTGACTTTGGCTCAGGTCATCATCTCCCGGTTTGTGGGTTCGAGCATTGGGCTCTGTGCTGACAGCTCAGAGCCTGAAGCCTACTTTAGATTCTGTGTCTCCGTCTGTCTCTGCCCTTCCCCATTCATGCTCTCTCTTTCAAAAATAAACATTAAAAAATTTTTCTAGAATGTAAAACCTTGTTGAAGAGTATAAGATCCAATTCTTGATAGGTTAGGTATAGAAGGGTACTTGTCATGGAATCTATATGGATTTTGTGTATACGTATGTATAGAAGATGTATAATTTATGTGTATTCTATATATGTATATAACATGTATGGCTCGTATGTATAAGATAGGCATATAGGTATATAATATACATTATGTATATGTAATATGTGTAGCTTATATAAAATGTATGTATGTGATGTGTATATAATTATGTGAAAGTTTTTTTGGTTTTACCATTTATATAAAACTAGTTTGATAATACAGCATATTTTTATGCTGTTTATTGGATATTTTTAAAAAATTATTTAAATTCAAATTAGTTAACATACCACTTATATCAGGAAGTGAATATTATATAAAACTTTTTAAGAGGGCATTGAGCAATGTTGTATCCCCTAGGCTCACGTATAGTATTGGTTTCAGGAGTAGAACCCAGTGATTCATCACTTCCATATAACCCCAGATGTTCATCCCAGCAAGTGCCTTCCTTAATCCCCATCACCCGTTTAACCCATCCCCTGCCTACCTCCCTTCCAGCAACCTTCAGTTTGTTCTCTGTATTTAAGAGTCTCATATGGTTTGCCTCCCTCTCTGTTTTTATCTTATTTTTCCTTCGCTTCCCCTGTGTTCATCTCTTTTGTTTCTTAAATTCCACGGATTTTTTTTTAGACTACAAAAGAATTAAGTATTGGAATAAATCAGTGACACAGATGATAAAGATAATCTGGCCTCTTTCCAAGATCCGGTGTTAACCATTTAAATTAATCCTCCTTCTCTTTGCTCCGTTCTCACAAAGATGCACATTTTTCGATTCCAGAGGAAAAGCAATCCAGTGATTTCTTTCTTTCTCTAGGACTTTTCCCACGCCAAACAGTTGTTTGCTGCTTGTTTGGAGTTGGTAACAGAGTTCTCGCCAAAACTCCGTCAGGTCATGCTGAATGAGATGCTGCTTTTGGATATTCATACGCATGAAGCTGGAACAGGGCAGTCAGGAGAGAGACCTCCTTCTGATCTTATTAGTAGGGTGCGAGGATATCTGGAAATGAGGCTTCCTGGTAAGACTTTCACAAAGCCAAAGTTCAGAAATACAGTACTCAGGTAATTGTGGGGAAGAATCTAAAAAAAAACATTTGCTTGACTTTTTGCCATCTATAAAAAAGTTACCTCTCTCCTAAAACAGAAATCTGTCGTGGAGTTCACTTGAGAACATTGAGGATAATGTAGGAAACTATTCATTTCCAAGAATTTCCATAACAAAGTACCACAAGCTAGATGATGAAAACAGCAGAAATTTATTCTCTTATACTTTTGAAGGCCAGAGATCTGAAATCAAGGTGTCAGCATGGCCATGCTCCCTCTGAAGGCTCTGGGGAAGAAGCCTTCTAGCTTCAGGTGGCTCCCAGCAATCTTTTATTCACTCCCATCTCTGCCTCCTTTGTTTCGTGGCCTTCTCAGGGAGTGAGAGTGTGAGTGTGTGTGTGTCTTACAAAGGCACCAGTTATTGGATTTAGGGTGTGTGCTAATTCAGTATGATTTCATCTTAACTAAGTAGATATGTGAAGGTCCTGTTGTCAAGTGAGGAAACTCTGAGGTCTTAGGTGGAAATGAATTTTGAGGGGACACTGTTCAACACATTACAAAATTATATTGCAGTTTTAAGATACTTTGTTAAAGAATCAAAATGTCATTGAAAGTACAGATTGAAAGTTTAATTCCTCATTACTATCATAGAAATAATCAGAATGGTTGCCACTGGGTCAGGAACTCAATTGTCACTTCAGGAACAAACCTTGTGTGTCCAGCTCTAAGTATAAATATGCCATTATGAAAAGGGCTTATCATAAAAATTATCTCTGTTGTATGTAAATCTTACTTAAAGTAGTTTCTTAATTTTACATGGTTTAGAGTAATTAAATCATACTATACACATTTAAAGCTGTAAGCAGTAAAATTGAAGTGTAACGGAAGGTGCTAGTAATGTGTCAAAGCAGAAATGGCCACTGGCCCTCTTGGGTCTTTTGGAGTAAGTTAATTGTTAATACATTCTGATTTCTAGCAGAAATTACAACCATGGGTCAGGATAAGGGAGGGGTGCAAAAAGGTGTTATCTGCCATCACCTCCTCCCTCTCTTTTTAGGGAAAAAAATTGTTCCCTGGTGATACTGGGCTGATTTTGATCAAATTAAATGCATACGCTCTGTAAAAGACAGAGGGTGTTAACGTGGCTTGGTTTGGCTCTACTATCAGGAACAGGAAGTGATCTTTTTGTGTGTGTGTGTGTTTATTTTTGAGAGAGCATGAGGGAGGGGGTGGGCACAGAGAGAGAGGGGGACAGAGGATCCAAAGCAGGCTCCATGTTTACAGCGACAAGCAGTCCTTTATGTGGGGCTCGAACTCATGAACAATGAGACATGAACAATGAGACCTGAGCTGAAGTTGGACACTTAACACTGAGCCACCCAGGCATCCAAAGGAAGAGGAAGTGGTCTTCATTGACAACAAATCCAACCTTCATTTATAAATAAGGGCTACTTCTTCTAAATTAATTATTTAGATTAATTATTCTAAAACCACTGATGTCTTTTGGGAGAAATTCCCTAACTTTTAATACTTTGTACTAAAAGGTAACTTTGTGTTGAGACACGTGTCTTAGTTATGTTCCTTGGATTTCAGCAAATTTGAATTCTAGGCCTGGTAGAGATGATGAATTGTATATTGCAGATGCTTAAAGGGAAGTTTAATCTCCAAATCATTCCTTCTCAGGCTGTATCAGAATTCTCCCTAGATTCTGATTTATCTTTAAGAATTGTTGCTGTACCCTCCCCCACTCATGCTCCCTCAAAAAATAATAAAGGGCACCTGGGGGCTCAGTTCGTTAAGTGTCTGATTTCAGCTCAAGTCATGATCTCATGGTTCATGGGATTGAACCCCCTATCAGGCTCCATGCTGGGTGTGGAGCCTGCTAACATTCTCTCTCTCCTTCTGCCCTTCCCCTGCACACGGGTGCAGTCGTTCTCTCTCTCTCTTAAAAAAAAAAAAAAAAAAAAAAAAATTAAGGGCGTCTAGGTGACTCAGTTGGTTAAGCTTCCAACACTTGGTTTCGGGTCAAGTCTGATCTCACGGTCATTGAGATCAAGCCCTGCATGGGACTCTGCGCTGGTAGCATGGAACCTACTTGGGATTCTGTCTCTCCTCTCTGCCCCTCCCCTGCTGATGCTCTCTCTCTCAAAATACACTTTATGGGGAAAAAAAAAAAAAGATTGAAAAAAATTAAAATTAACAAAAAATCCAAACCATTGCTGTATTATTAATGGGGAATGTGGGTGAATAAATGAAGCCTTGGAGTCGAATGCTGTGTGGTCTACCTTTGGCAAAATGTAAAGAACTCAATGACCTGCATGTGTTAGAGATACCAGTTTCACTTCTGTCTTTGTTCTTGAAGGTGATGCAAATAGTATATTTTGTTTTGCTGTGTTCCTATGCCTGTCTTTGTCGTTGCAAATCCTCTTTTGGGTAAGGTGAGATGTAAACAAATAGCCATAGGCAGTTTTTTTTTTCTTTTTTAGAAAGACTAAACAAAATATATTTACCTAAGAAGTTTAATAGCTCTCTCTATTTCAAGTGAACGTTGTTATTTAGCATTCTTTGGGATTTTTCTTTTTGCTGAAGTATGTTTAAACCTGAATATTAATATACTTTGAGCTACAAAAATTTGCAACATATTTAATACTAAGGTATATTTATTTGTTTCAAAGGAAACGATGTGCGAAACTTTTTTTTTTTTTGGTCCAAAAGTTCTGAGTGATTTTTTTTTTTTTCTCATTACTTTTGCTTAAAATTGTTTCTGGGGTGCCTGGGTGGCTTAGTCGGTTAAGCAGCTGATTCTTGATTTCGGCCCAGGTCATGATCTCAAGGTTCGTGACTTTAAGCCCCACATCTGGCTCTTTGCTCACAGTGCTGGGTCGGCTTCGGATCCCCTGTCTCCCTCTCTCTGCTACTCCCCCATGCGTGCACGCGTGTGCTCTTTCTTTCACAAAAATAAATGTTAAAAAAATTGAAAACTAAAAATGTTTTTGGTACGGTAAATATTTTTTGAAAGTAAATGATTTCATAGAATGCTTATTACATTTTAATCAGAAGAAATATTTAAAATGATACATTCACTCAGATTTGTTAGTTTTATTATATGGTATAGCTATTTCTGTGCTCTAAATGTGCTAAAAGTTTATACTGTACCATCATACTTGTTTTGTGTGTTTATTCTCTGCTCATTTGGGTTACAAATTTTATAGAGGACAGGTAACGCGGACTTCCACAAGAGAGTGTAAAGTATTCTTAGTAGGTGAGTTTGTTAATTAGTAAATAGTAGGGACCATTCAGTCTGTTGTTGGGAAAACTTAACTTTTTAAAAAAAATTTTTAACATTTTATTTATTTTTGAGAGAGAGAGAGAGTGGGGGAGGGCCACAGAGAGGGGAGACACAGAATCTGAAGCGGGCTCCAGGCTCTGAGCTGTCAGCACAGAATCCCAAACGGGCCTCAAACTCTGACCTGAGGCAAAGTCAGATGCTTAACTGACTGAACCACGCAGGCACCCTGAGAAACCTTAACTTTCTAAAGAAAAGTATAAAACATTAGAATTTTTCTGTTGTTTCATCTGTAACTGTTGTTTTTAATTTGTTCAACTGAAATCTGAGTACATGTTTGCTTTGTTCTGTTTTAATGTTATGATGGTAATTCCAACTATTTTCTTTGTCTTTTTAGATATTCCTCTTCGTCAAGTTATAGCTGAGGAATGTGTTGCTTTTATGTTAAACTGGAGGGAAAATGAATACCTTACACTGCAAGTTCCCGCATTTCTGCTTCAGAGTAATCCATATGTAAAGGTAATTTGTGTTTAATCTAAAAGGATTATTAGGATGAGATCATTGTACCTGTTTCTTTAGATCTATACTAAGGCAACTTGTCCAATTTCTATGATACAATGGAAGATGGGACAAATGTTTGTTGGTGTGTGGTTAATAGTATAGTTTGAGATAATTTGGGTGCTTGGGTTTGCCCTCTGATATTTTTTTCAATGTCCAGTAGTTCATGAGAATGCAAACAAAAATTAGTTAACGGACATTTTGGTATAACCGTAAGCTAGTGAGAGGTTAGTTCTCTTCTTGTTTTGATCAGTATAATCAAACTCTAGTGTTAACCTCTGGAATACATGGGTGTACCTGCATGTGAGGGGTGCACTTCCAGCTTTTTTCCATCTGAGCACCTGACCCTTCCGTAGAGCTTATTTCCTCCTCTCGATTTTGCGTGGTCCTTGGTCATGTAAATGTTTGTTAGTAATTACACCCAAATGAAAGAATCCATTCAGTGAATTGGTGGTGAGTTGTTTATTCACCTTTCTTAATTATATCTCTCTTGTGCAACTGAAAATGTTTCTGGATGGAGAAAATAAAAACAGAAACTTGAATTTTCCCCTAAGACTATGTTTGTCATGTGTTAATATTATGTGTACCTGAACAAGCAGTGGACTTTTCTCCCTTTCTGGTCTTCAGTTAAAACAAAACAAAACAAACAAAAAACAAAAAAAACCATGTAGTGATTTAACATTTCTTTGTGTGTACGTTTGGTTTTTCAGATTTCCTTATTGCTTGTATGCTTTATGTTTATCTCCTCTTACCTTTAGTACATAGTCTCTTCAGTCAGTGGTTATCTGAGAACTCTTGCAAGACTCCCTGTTTTACATTTGTTTTGGTTATTTGTTTTTTCCTCCTAATTTCCTATATGTCCTTTAAAAAACTGAGATCATTTCATTTCAGCCCTTTGAAGATTTGCTGATTTCTTTTGTATTTTTACTCCTTTTTGTCTTCTCTATAATTGTTCACAAAATTTATCTCATAACTTGAATCATCCTTCTCTTTGGAATTTTAGACATTGGATTAGATCTGTTTTTTCACTGAATTTTCTGAAATGTGAGTTCCTCCTATCTGGGATACTTGTCTGATTATGCCCAGTAGTCTTGGTCTTTGTTAAACCCTCAGATGAAAGAACCATTTCGTTCCAAGACAGTAATTTCCACTTAGGATCATAGCTTGTTGTTCAGCATTAGGACCGTATAGTAGCTTTTCTTTGCTTTTCTCAGCAATGAATTCTGTGGAGCTGTGCACCAGCAGGGCTGGGTGCGTGTTTCAGGGCCTGCAGTGTGGAAGGGTACGAGATACTGTGCTGGAAATTGCCTGAACTTGGGCTGGGTTATGTCACTGCTTCCTGTAGCCCCCTGATCTCGCCCAAAAGGAGGAAGGATATGTGGTGACCTTGCTGAAGAGTCATTGAAGTATTTCATCATCTTATCTGGTTAGGGTTTATGTGTCCCCTTTCCTAGTTTGGCCCTGTGCTCCCTTGTTTATGTCAGGGAAAAAGGAATCAGAGAAAGAGGTCTAGAGTAAGGGATCGTGTTTTGGAAATGCTATAATTTGGAGCAATTTCCAAACTTGGAATTTGGCGTGGAATGCATATACATATGCATAGGGAAAAGTTTAGAAGGATGTTAACAGTTACCATCTCTGGATAGTGGAATAGTAGGTGGTTTTAATCAGTTTATTTTCCATTTTATTTTCTGACTTATTTGAATATTCTGTAATCACAAAAGGAAAGGGAAAAATCTTAAACATGTAGCTAAAATATGACCTTTTGAAATAACACAGAACTGTATAGTCTCCCCTTTGGATCAGGATAGGAGGCAGTGTAGCTAGCATATCGGAAAAAGCACAGGATTTACGGAGCTCGGTGGTAATAGTAGTAATATCAGATAAAGACCAAAGTTTGTAATGTAGCCTCCAAGGCCTTTTAAGGTGCAGGTGCTTCTTCCTCTGTTTGCTCTCTCTTCCTCCTTGTCCTGCTGTTCTGTGCTCGTGGTTCCACATTACTCACAGCTCTCTATGCAGGATGCTTTCTCTGCTTCTGCACTTGAGCATGTGCTGTGAATCACTTAGCCGGGATGCCCTTCCCACTTTTGCCTGTTGGTGTGGTTTCTTGGAAGCTTAGCCTTATTTCTTTCTCTGCAAAGGAGTAAATCACTTTCTCCTTTGTTACCTTTGAACTGTGCTACTAAGTAGTCCTGCTACTTTTGGGGAGGCATATATTTTTGTTGCACTTACACTATGTAATAAGTTATTTTTCACTTGTCTTCTTATAGAACAGTGAGCTTCTTGAGGACAGTTACTTTTTATATTCTCAGTGCTTTATTTGATGTCCACACATAGTAGATGCTTAAGAATGTTTGTGGAATTCAGTTGACTTTGAGGGGCCTAAGACTTTTTTCTTTCCTTTTCTTTTCTTTTTTTTTAAAGTAATCTCTATACCCGGTGTGGGGCTCAAACTCAAGGACCCTGAGATCAAGTCATAGGTTTTTTTCTGAGCTGGCCAGATGCCCCTGGGGCCTAAAACTTCTGAAAATTCTTACTTTTAAGTAAATTAGTGCAGTGACCTCAACCAAGCATGTGATTCTTAACAACAGAAAATGAATGGAGACAAGGAGCTACTCTAGCCCTGTATTGCGCTACAGTAAATAGCTGCATATATGGTGGTCTTAGTTGATGGAGCAGACTTGTATTCGGTAGGCATGCAAGATAAAATTTTTTTTTTTTTAATTTTCTTGTGTTTTTTTTTTTTTAATGTTTATTTATTTTAGAGACAGAGAGAGCACCAATGGGGGAGGGGCAGAGAGAGCCGGAGACAGAATCTGAAGCAGGCTGCAGCTCTGAGCTGTCAGCACAGAAAACACATTCACATAGCACAGCTAGGGTTTTCACATTGTTTTTACTACCTTTAGGAAGCACGAGTGTTATAAATTTTCTTAGGTGTGATCATGGAGTTATGGTTACGCAGGAGAATCTTCTAGCCCTTAGAAGATACATAGTAAAGTCTTTAGGGATGAGGTGTGGTGTCTGCGGCTTATTAGTTAACAAAAGAGCATATGTAGGTATATAAAGTAAATACAGTAGAATATTCACAGTAAGTCCAATATACAGATATTACTGAATTCTTCAAGTTTTCCATGTTTGTAATTTTTTATTATAAAAAATAGGGAAAAGTATGTTTTCATCTTTGTCATAATACTGCTGCCTCCTTAAAGAAGTTACCTGAGGTGATGGGGACCTCCTTATGAATGTTTTCTAGGTCCAGTTAGGGATCTGGGCTTTCCTGATGGACTTGAAATGATCTTTGCCGCTTCACTGTTGAAAAGAGCAATGATGTGTAAGAGTTAATATGAACAAAGGATAGAGGGGCCCTCTTTTGTTTTGAAATTACAGAGAGAAACACTGAATTTGACATAAGCCTGTTTTTTTCCTCTGCATTTTGGGCCTGTCTTTTCTC
This sequence comes from Panthera uncia, assembly GCF_023721935.1. NCBI lineage: Eukaryota > Metazoa > Chordata > Mammalia > Carnivora > Felidae > Panthera > Panthera uncia. Next base: position 41,509,320 of record NC_064812.1, on the reverse strand, counting down.
TGCCTTTTGCTTTTAGCCCTTCCACTCTTTTATTTGTGTGTTCTTCCAGCATTTTTGGTCCTTTTAAAGTCGCCTTTATTCAGATCATTCACTTTCAGTAAGCTGTCCTTCCTTCCTTCTTCCTCACATCAGTAACTCCATCCCCAGTTGCTCCCATTTTTCTTAGAGAAAGGTGGTTCCACATCTTATTCCCTTATTCTGCCAACTTCAGTTTCCAGATTTCTCCCCTTATTTTTTCATTAAAAAATTTTTTTAAATTTATTTTTATTAAAAAAAAATTTTTTTTACATTTATTTATTTTTGAGAGAGAGCACAAGTGGGAAAAGGGCAGAGAGAGAATAAGACACAGAATCGGAAGTAGGCTCCAGACTCTGAGCTGTCAGCACAGAGCCTGACGTGGGGCTTGAACTCACAAACTGTGAGATCATGACCCGAGCCCAAGTCAGATGCTTAACTGACTGAGCCACCCAGCTGTACCACCTCCCCCACCACAACTTTTTTTTAAATGATTACAGTGTGTGTAAAGTTAAAGCACTATTTTAATTGCACCTCTGGGCTTTTACCACAGTTAACATTGTGTGTGTATATATACTTCCCATTACATACACCACATACCCTGCCCCCTTCTTAAGTGGGATCATGCTATTTACTAGCTAGGTGCCCCTCCATCACACACTCTTAATAAATCACATACCTCTTTGCATTGTCTCAGTTTTGTTCTTATTAGACTATACTTGTTTTTGCCCTGATTAGACTTTTATTGAAGGAAACAGTGAGCTTTATAATGTGGCAGAACCAGAGCATCCTCTTCCCCAGTCAGATTCCAGTCTGTTAGACAGTGAACTTTAAATTCCTCCATGGTTGGATGGAAGGTATAGCATAACATATGTGTTGGTATGTTTGGGCCACTATCCTTTCTTCAAGTGCACCTTAAAATAGAACTTACACGTATATTACAGATTATCTTTTGTGTATTTTCTGTTTTTCGTGTTACAGCTTGGACAGCTTTTAGCAGCTACATGCAAAGAACTTCCAGGCCCTAAAGAAAGTAGACGGACTGCTAAAGACCTTTGGGAAGTTGTTGTTCAGATCTGTAGTGTATCCAGTCAACACAAACGAGGAAATGATGGCAGAGTTAGTTTAATAAAGCAGAGGGAATCTACATTAGGTATAATGTACCGGTACGTTTCTATCAGTTTATTTTTTGTACTCAGTTTGTGCTGTTTCAAGAACATCTACCATTATCCTTGTATATCCTAAAGATGGACAGTGTAAGAGTTCTCTGGTGCTGATCTCTGATGGACTAACATGGCCACCTTTGGAAATACCTCTTATTTATATGTTATTTTAAGAGATTGTTAACCATTTAATATCTACTGGAGTTCAAAGTCGTTGATGTCTATGATTGCATAGTACTGAAGAAGTCATATGTGATTAAGACAGAAGAAATTGTATTAGGTTATTATGACAATAGAATGTTATACTCTTTCATACATGCAGAATTGGAGAGTTAGGTATAAACCTTCACCTATAATTTACTTTCTTTTTAATTTCTGATAGTAAATATGTACAAAATTTGTTTTTTGTAGGAGTGAACTACTTTCTTTTATCAAAAAATTACGGGTAAGTTTCATTAAAAGTTATCTAATTCTCATTTTTGTAAAATATGACTGAAAATATTGAGTGCTTAAATGCTGGTTGTTTAAGTGCTCTCTCTGTATGATGTGCTCATTATCTTCAGTGATCATTTCTGAAGATGGGATGGTCTAAATGGAGAGGTTTATTTTGCATTTATCTTAACATGTGTTAGTGAACAATTAGGTTTTTTTTTTTTTTAAGTTTGTTTTGAGAGAGACAGACTGCACGCACGAGTGGGGGAGGGGCAGAGAGAGAGGGAGACAGAATCCCAAGCATGCTCTGCACTGTGAGAGCAGAGCCTGACACGGGGCTCAAACTCATGAAACACTGAGATCATGACCTGAGCTGAAACCAAGAGTCAGACGCTTGACTGAGGCACCCAGGTGCCCCAAAGGAGGTATTTTTTTAATTTTAAGGAAGTTTCCATAATAGGGCAGGATGTGTGAAGCCTAGCCTTAATTTTTGATGATAGGATTAATGTTACACTTATTTACTGACGTAACCTAGATTCCATCCTTTAAGTATTATTTTAAGGAATAAAAATTTGATTTTTTTAGAGCTAGCTGGAAGTACTAATTGGAAAGAGATGTATTTACTCAATTTCAAAAGTCATTTGAGGAGTTGAGCACCATAAGCCAGTCACCTAAATATGCTAATTTTTGTGTAATTGTGTGCTGTGACTTCTTTCATGAGATTCAAAATAAAGTTGACCTGTAGTGTGCGCTTTAAACTAAAGCAGATGGTAGATTTCAAAAGTGAAAGAATCTTTTTTTAAATGTCTTTTTGAGAGAGTGAGTGCGTGTGCATGCTGGCTAGGTGGGGGAGAGGCAGAGAGGGAGACAGAATCTGAAACAGGCTCTGTGCTGATAGCACAGAGCCTGATACAGGGCTCGAACTTGTGAACCGTGAGATCAAGACCTGAGCTGAAGTTGGACTTTTAACTGACTGAGCCACCCAGGCTCCCTAGAGTCTTTTGACAGAAAGTCTTTTGACTTTGTGTGTGGGGGGGGCACCTGGAGGGGCTCAGTTGGTTAAGCATTTAACTTTGGCTCAGGTTCTGGAGCCTACTTCCAGATTCTGTGTCTCTCCCTCTCTCTGCCCCACCGCCGCTCACACACTGTCTCTCTCAAAAATAAACATTAAAAAAAAAAAAAAAAAATCCTTGGTATCCCTGAGGTTGACAGGAGGAATGTTAAATATATATAGTATTTAATGATTCTGTATTTTCTTTCTCATAGGAACCTTTGGTTTTGACTATTATTTTATCACTCTTTGTGAAACTTCACAATGTTCGGGTCAGTATTTCATAATTTCATTAAAAAAATCTTCAAAAGAAATTTCCTTTAAAAAAAATCAACTTAAAAATCACTTTTTTTTTTTTTTTTTTTTTTTTTTTTTTTAGGAGGACATCGTGAACGATATTACAGCTGAACATATTTCTATTTGGCCATCCTCCATCCCGAAGTAAGAAGTATTATAGCTTGAATTTATTTTTTATGTATTTAGAGATCATCCTGATACAGATAATCTTGAATAATTTCACTAAAAGGCTGCAATCTATAAGGATTCTACAGCCAACTTCATTTCTCTGTTGCAGTAATTATTTCTTAAAAATGAATAAGGCATAACTCTAAGAGCTAAGGTACACCAGCCTTAAGTTGAACAAAAGATCCCTAAGTGGTCCTGATGACTTGTCAGTGGGTAGAGTTAGAGCATCGAGGCAAAAACGATCTTCTGTTAGGGTTCCTTCATCTTACCTCTTTTATAAATATCTATATGAAAAGGGCATCAATAAAAAAAGTTTATTTTGAGAGATAGTGTGCATGTGGGGGAGGGACAGAGAGCAGGGAGAATCCCAAGCAGGCTCTGTGCTGTCAGCACAGGTCAATGTGGAGCCTGATGCAGGATTGGTGAATTGTGAGGTCATGACTTGAGCCAAAACCAGGAGTCGGCTGTTTAACCCAGGCGTCCCGAAAATGACTTCTTTATAATTATTCTTTGTAGGTCTCTTCTAACACTGTGACTGTCAGAGGGTCCCAACCCCTTTTAGTTACTAAGAAGTTCTTGGATACTTTATGAAATATTCCCTCTTTCTTTCATCTCCTGAAAAGCACAGTAATATGGGGAGAAGAAAACGTTCTTTTTCTGGAAGAAGAAACCATTTACATATTTCTTTTCCTACACATAGCAACTTCTCATTCAAGAGTCCCATTTCTTCCCTCCTAAAAGTTACTTTTCCTATCCTCCCTACCCCCAATTTTTTTTTTTTTTTTTTTTACTTTGTGCCTGAAGGGCAGGACTAGGCCTTATTTTATTGCCCTTAGTGGCATCTTTGAAGAAGAAAAGATTTTAGTAGGTAGATAAGCAGGCAATAGAATGAGAGTAATTTGCTTCCATCTTAATCCTAGAGATTGAAAGCAGTTGTGCATCTCCTATAGAGGCTTGGAAGGTCAAAAGTGAGTGAGTGACCTCATATTGAGGCTTGTTTCCCAAAGGATCACCGTGCTTCAGAAGCAAATGTGCATCCTAAATGACATTGTAACTGCAGATTTCTTTTTAAGATTTTAGTTTTAAGTAATCTCTACACCCATGATGGGGCTCAAATTTACAAATGAGAAGAGTCATGTGCTCTACTGACAGGGCCAGCCAGGTTCTCTGACTGCAGGTTTTTCTGTAATATTTAGTATGTTACATAGCAGTCCAAAAATCAGATAGAGATCCTTCTGCCTAACTGATGGTTGGTAGCATCTCTGGGGTGTTGCTTCTTTATCCCAATGGTTGATTTTCAGTGTGTGTTTATAAATGAGGCAAAAGAATAGTTTACCACAGAGGCTCTGAGCTAGATTGGTGGAGTTTGAGTCCCAGCCTCTTCTTCACTTACCTGGTATCAAACCCTGTATAAGTTGCTTTCTTTGCTAGTTTCCTCATTTATTAAATGGATATAAGAAGAGTATCTACCTCAGATTTGTGAGGATTAAATAAAATAATACGTTTCCAAGGTAGGTGTTTATAAGGACTGGCTTGTAATAGGCTTAACTGTTACCTTTGTGATAAAGTTACTTTAATGTAAGTTGACACAGAGAAAATGTGACTAAATGTTTGAAAAGAAAAAGTATTTCTCTTGAGCACGAGTTTTTATTAACTCTAAGAATAGTGTGAGAATGGTATGGATTGAGCATTACTATGTTAAGATCAGTTGTTTGATATGTAGATCAAATTCTTGTTAACATTTTATAAATTTCTATAAAATCACAAACCAATTTAACTCATTTAGCTGTAAATGAATAATTGAGTATTTGCTAATAATACCACAGTTCTGTTCCCACTACACTGGGAACATTGGTGAATTATGGTTAGATCTAACTCTGGGGCAACAGGAGGACTTTGTCCAAGTTCACCTTGTAAGCGACAGAGCTAGGACTTGAACCTTTTATGTGTCTGAATCCAGAGCCTACGTTCTCTACCTCTGTGCCTTACTGCTTCCGGGAGATAGGCACTGTGAGCTTTGTTTCTTGTGTGCTGGGCTGGCTTTTATCCTTACAGCTCCATCCTCTACTTCTGTATCACAGGACTTCCAGGTTTAACGAGGCTCACAGCGGCTGGCCCTGTTCCCTCCCCTCCTCTGCTTCTTTACAGGCACTTGAATATACTCAAGTGGTACACTTGCCACAGGTAGCCCCCGACCCTGTGAGGGCCGAGTGAAGCCTCTAATCCAGGGGACTTTGTTATTCTCACTAGAAGTCATAAGGTGGACTCGAGGCTGCATAGTATTGTTAGTATTCAGGCCCTTTAAGAGTGACATTTGGGTGGAAAAAAGGAAACAAAAATCAGATTTGTTTTCAACTTCTTATAAAAAGTGAAGCTTATCACACTTCATACTTCCTGGACTCAGCTGTTATAGTTTTAATAAACTACTTTTACTAATAATTGGCATTATATTTATGGTCACTTAAATTTTGGCTAACTCTTTTTGTTTTTAATAAATGTGCATGGAATTTGAAGTTGCAAAATAGAGATTAATGTTCGTTGTCTTTTTTTTTTTTTTTTTTTTTATTAAGCCTCCAGTCAGTGGACTTTGAAGCTGTGGCAATCACAGTGAAAGAGCTAGTTCGGTATGCCCTCAGTATAAGTCCAAACAACCATTCCTGGTTAATTATTCAGGCAGACATTTATTTTGGTAAGTGAGATGTATGGTTGTTTTGCATTTTGTTTTTGTAGCACTTTTAGAAGTGAAAATAAATACATATTTTTCCTAATAGTTATTAAACTGGTCTTGTTTTTGATGTCTATTCTTCCTAGATACATTGCTATATATTCATTTTCTGTATTGTGCCTTTGGTTCAGATACTTCGAATTTTTATGTTGACTACGTTGTTTTTTTTTAAGTTTATTTATTTTGAGAGAGTGTGTGTGTGTGAGTGGGGAAGGGGCAGGGCAGAGAGAGAGAGGGCAAGAGAGAATTCACGCAGGCTCCACACTCAGTGCAGAGCCCAACACGGGGCTTGTTTCCACGAACCATGAGATGATGGCCTGAGCCAAAATAGTCGAATGCTCCACCGACTGAGCCACCTAGGTGCCCCTGAAAATTGCCAATTTTAATGCTCATTTTCATCCTGATCCTCCAAAGAATTTGTTATCAAGATCTTAATATCTATGTTTAAAATAGATTTACTGATTCTAAACTACGTCAGAAAATTCAGGTATGTTTCTAGTATGGGCATTTGGGAAACAAATACCTCCAGTACTAAGTTTGACAAGAAGTCTGTGCTAAATTTTTGGCTCATCAGTTTTAGAAAGCAAGGAATATATTACTTCTTTTAAAGTAGTTTTAAAAAATGTGGTTTTTCTGTGTTGTCCCAGATAAGTGTTATCCCTAGCCCTGTGGTTTGAATCTGCTTTTGTCAACTCATGAAGTAATCATACCCTGCTCTTCACAAAAGAGTCCATGTTTGTCTTTCCGGCCGTTATGTCTAATGTTAGGTCATTCTCTATTATTTTCTGCTTCAGCAACAAACCAGTATTCGGCAGCTCTTCACTATTACCTACAGGCAGGAGCCGTGTGTTCTGATTTCTTCAATAAGGCTGTGCCTCCTGATGTTTATACAGACCAGGTAAGTTGTCTCGTGGGCTCTCTTTCTTGTCTACCTTTACATGTTCCTTTTTCCCAGGCCCCTTTTGGGTGAGCTGATTCATTTCCATATATGTGGTAAATTGAATGCTCTAGACCTGATTGCTCTCCATATTTCCAGTGCCCATAGATCATTGCTGCTTTGATTTCTCAAAACACCTAAAACTCAACCTGTCCAAAACTGATTTCAGCATTTTACTTTACAGTCTCCCTCCTGATGCCCTTTTCTCACATACGTGAAAACACACACACACACACACACACACACACACGCCAAAATACCAAACACCTTCTTCAGCCATTTAAGTTGACCAAGCCCAAATCCTCAGTATCCTCTTTTCTTTATGATGGCTCTCACTGAAATCCATTCAGCCTTTAAGACAGTGATTCTATCTCCTAAATCTCAAATTTATTTCATTTTCTTTTATACGTATCACTCTTTCCTCTGTTTTATGCCATCGGTGTCAGAATCTATTAAATGGTAGATTATAATACGTGGCTTTTAAGTTAGATCTTAAATATTTTAGTAATGTGTTATTTTTAATTAAAAATTCTATTTTTCAGCGCATTTTTAGATTCACAGCAAAATTGAGCAAAAAGCGGAGTTTTTTATACCTGCTGTTCCCACATACGCACAGTTTTCACCACTGTTGCCATTCCACATCAGAGCAGTGCATTGGTTACAACTGGTGTTAACTAGTTTTTGAAAATAATCAGGATTTGTTTTTGTAGGTAATAAAACGAATGATAAAATGCTGTTCTTTGCTGAATTGCCACACACAGGTTAGTTTATGATATGTTGGTTTATTTTCATGTATATTGGAATTTGCAGTAAATATAAAGCATTGGACTGGGAAATCGCCTTTATTTTCTTTACCATAATTGCTTAAGTTTACGGTGTTTAAGAATTTGGCATATTAAATTTTTTTTTTTTTTAGTTTTTTAATTTATTTTGAGAGAGAAGCAGTGTGAGTAGGGGAGGGGCAGAGAGAATCCCAAGCCGCCTCCACACTGTCAGCCCAGAGCCCAGTGTGGGGCTCAAATTTATGAAACCATGAGATCATGACCAGAGAGCCAAAACCAAGAGTCGGATGCTTAACCAACAGAGCCACCCAGGCACCCCTTAATTTTTTTTCTAGGAAATTTTAACTAAAATGAAAGTATGAATTAGAAAACATTGGTCTTAGAACCTTCTAAATGGAAAAGAAGCATTTTTAAGGTGTGTGGGTTTTTTTTTTTTAATATTTAAGAGTCGATATGCATGTGAGTCACTAGGGAAATACAAATCAGCACCACATGAGGTACCACTTCACACTTAATGGAATGGCTGTGATTGAAAGGCAGGCGCCTTGGTGGCTCAGTCACTTAAGTATCCAACTCTTGATCTCAGCTCACGTCATGATAATCATGGCTCGTGGGTTCAAGCCCCATGTCGCACTCTGTGCTGATGGCACAGAGCCGGCTTGGGATTCTGTCTCTCCCTCTGCCCCTCCCCCACTCGTGCAGCCACACTCTCTCTCTCTCTCTGAAGATAAACTTAAAAAAAATAGTAACCAGTATTGGTGAAGGTGTGGAGAAATTGTAACCTTCATACGTTGCTGGTAGGAATATAAAATGGCATGACCTGCCAAACGATTTGGCAGTTCCTCAAAAATTTAAGCATAAAATTACCATGTGACCTAGACCTAACAGTTCCATCCCTAGGTTTGTAACCAAGAAAATTGAAAACATGTCCACAGAAAAATTTGCACACGAATGTTCACAGTAGCGTTACTCATAATAGCCAAAAAGTTGAAATAACCCAGATGTCCATCAGTTGAGGAATGGATAAATAAAATTTGGTAGATCCTACGGTGGAATATTATTTAGCCAGAGAAACAAATGAAGTGCCGATACATGCTACAACAGGGGTGAATCTTGGAAGTATTAGGTTGAGTGAAAAAAAGCCAGATACACATGGCCTTGTTATGATTTCATGCATATGAAATGTCCAGAATAGGCAAATCTATAATCAGAATGTAGATTAGCAGTTGCCAGAGACTGAGGGTGGAGAAATGGACTAGCTGTGACAGGTCTGATTGCAGGTTCTGTATGTCCTTGAAAGGCATTATGTAATACTTTTGTTTCGCAGTTTTCCATTCCTTTTAGTTTTTTGAATGGGCTTTTAAAATGGACAAAGCTCTAAAAAGTTATGATTTAGATCATTCATTTAAAACTTGGGCAGACAGGGGCACCTGGGTAGCTCAGTCGGTTAAGCATCTGATTTTGACTCAGGTCGTGATCTCCTGGTGTGGGAGTTCGAGCCCTGTGTCGGGCTCTGTGCTGACGGCTCAGAGCGTGAAGCCTGCTTCAGATTCTGTGTCTCCCTTTCTCTTTGCTCCTTCCCCACTTGCAGTCTGTCTCTTTCCTCTCAAAAATAAACATTAAAAAATTTTTTTAAATGGGCAGATGCGTATGTAAAGGTTTTTGTAATTAAAAATTAGATGGGATCCATAATTATGAGCTGATCTACTCAGTATGATCTGCCAGCCCTCTTTAGTGTGTTCTTGATGTAAGAATCGTTAAAAATTTCCCTTCCCGGGGCACCTGGCTGGCTCAGTCAAAAGAGCCAAACCCATGCTGGGTGTACAGATTACTAAGAGAAATAAACTTAAAAAAAAAAAAAAACTAGGCCTCCCAAATCAGGAGAGTCCTTGTTGACACTGGTTACGTTAAATCATTTTCTTTGTTTATGTAGGTGGCAATCTTATGTCAGTTCCTCAGAGAAATTGACTACAAAACAGCCTTTAAATCATTGCAGGAACAAAACAGGTATGAATGATTTTTAAAATAAAATGAAGTTGAAATTTTTCTGCTTAATAAAGAAGAAGTAACTAAAATCTGTTTTTCAGTCATGATGCTATGGACTCCTACTATGACTACATATGGGACGTTACCATTTTGGAATACTTGACCTGTATCCTTCCATCAACATATGTGATATGAGGACAGTTCACTTCTGTAAATTAAAAAAGTACTGTAAATAAACAGTTGAGATTTTGTCATGGTACTTAATAATATCAGATTTATTCTTAACTGATTTGTTTAGATCTTCATCATAAAAGAGGAGAAACTGATAAAAGACAAATTGCGGTAAGTTATGCCTTTCTTCAGTAATACACTTAATTTCCCTGATTTTAAACCGTCGTTAAGATTTGGACCCCCCCACCCCCCCAAAAAAAGATTTTGTATGCCTAGTTACTGCCAGATTTTGGTTATCAGTGTTTGCTTTTTAACAGACCTATTTTCATCTAGAGCTTTATCTCTCTTTTATTTTAAAATATTGGATCACATCCTCTCTCTGCTCCAAACCTTTGAATGGTTTCCCATCTCCTCAAAGTCTTTATAATAGCTTACAAGCCTGCATATGACCTCTAGCTGTCCATCCGACTTTCTTGCTCACTTTTGTTACGCTATTAGCCCTATTGTTCTTTGAACATGCTGAAAACATTCACCACCTGAAGGGCCTTTGAAATTTTATTTTCTATAAACATTCTTTAACTTCCCTCAGGTCTCCTGGAATGTCATCTTAGTCTTCCACTCAGGTCATGATCTCACAGTTCATGGGTTTGAGCCCCACGTTGGGCTCTGTGCTGACAGCTCAGAGTCTGGAACCTGCTTCAGATTCTGTGTCTCCCTCTGTCTCTCTGTCCCTCCCCTGCTCGTGCTCGCTCGCTCTCTCTCTCTCAAAAATAAATGTTTAAAAAGAAGAAATTAAAAAAAAAAATGTCATCTTAGTGATCATTTCCTGAGCATCTTATAAAATAGCCATGTCTTTCTCTACCCTTTTTCCTCCAACACTCTTTTTCTCATTTCCCTTTTGAAAATGTCCTCCATTATACTTCTGATTTACATCTGACATACTATATATTTGCTAATTTATTGGCTGTTTCCCCACCAAAAACTTGGCTTTGTCATAGCTGATACCTAGAATGGTGCCTGGCACATTATAGATGCTCAGTAGTTATTGATAGATGAGTTATCTGTTTTTAAGTTTGACTTATAAGCCAAAGTATTCTAAAATTTTTTAGTGTTTATTTAGAGAGAGAGAGGGAGAGAAAGAATACCAAGCAGGCTCCACACTGTCAGCGCAGAGCCCAACACGGGGCTCAAACTCACAAACCGTAAGATCATGACCTGAGCCGAAATCAAGAGTCAGGTGCTTAACGGACTGAGCCACCCAGGCGCCCCAAAGCATTATAAATTTATGGCCATTTTTACTTGACTGATACTTGCTGCATCAGTATCACCACAGATAATTTTTCTTGTTGCTTTCGCTCATGCTAACAAAATTATGTGCTATTGTATATCTTTTAAAGCTTTCTGCATGGACTAAGTTGTATGGGCATTATTTGGAGGGGGAAAATAATAGTATGTTTTTTAAAAATCAAAAGGAAAAAGAACATGAAGCCAGCCTACTTGATTGGAGGCAAGTCATTCTCCATTTCCAGCTTATCCACAGCTGGTAGGCATACTGAAGTTGTCACGTCTCCAGTGCTATTTCCAGACCGTCTCTACTTGTATCATTTTAAGCCCTTTCTCCTTAAAAGTTTACACTTGTCTCTTTAGTAGGTCATCTAACCAAGCTACTGGTTATTCCTCCACATGCATCAAAATATACGTGATTATTTACCCAACATCCTTATCCGTAGCTTTCCAAGTTTGATTGTTACCTTTACTTAGCATCAGCCACCCACACCCATAGCCGTGTCTTATTGTCAGAATTGTTCTACCTAAGATCCATCTGCCAGTAATTTATCCTTCTCTTACTTCCTGGCTCCCATGTTCCTCATGGTCAGTGAGATATTCAGGTTAATGACCAATTTTTCCCCAGTCTGTCAGCCCCTTCCCAGCTTCCCTTCCTTCCCTACTCACTTTGAATATGGCAAATACCTATGTGTACACTATCAAGAGGTGCGGATTCCGCTGGTCTGAGATAAGGTCTTGGAATCCAAATTTTAAGTTTCCCAGCCAGTTTTGATTATGACAAACCACGTTTGGGAACCCCTGCTTATCTATGACTGACTGTCAAAGCTACCCTTTGGTCAATATTTTCAGCATTTTGGGGCACCTGGCTGGCTCACTTGGAGTGTGCTAATCTTGGGGTCGTGGGTTCGAGCCCCACACTGGGTGTAGAGATTACTTAAATAAGTAAAATGTGAAAAAAAATGTATATTCAGCATCTTTGCATTTTTGTCTTTCATTTCACCTGGAAATATTCCAATCCTGAATCGGTTCAAAAATTTTGCTTTTTTCCCCGAGCCACTGAGTTTGGTTGGAAAAAATCCTGCCACCATATAAACTGTGGTGCCATTACCAAACCATGGTCTCAAAGCTTAGCTGGCTTCTTATCTCTTTTGTGTTATGGGCCAGCAGTCAGTGGTCTGCTTTCTTTTCAGGGACTATTTTAGACATTTCCTGTGTTCAGCCCCCTCTCCTTTCTCCCTGTTCCGTACTTCCTTGCCTGTGTTTGGAATAGACCAGAAAAGACTATCAGCTCCTGTCCACATGGGAGTTGTAGTTTTGGGAATTGTGGCCTTATAAGTACCAGCTTCAAATCCCTCCTTAAAATTCTACCTCTGTGCTCATTGTTAAGTGTACTCTTAGTAGGAGGTTATGTTACTTTTTTTTTTTTTTTTAAAGGAAATTTATTAAGGGAGGAAAGGGTATTTGGTTTTTTAAGTTACTTAAATTCAACTTAGTTAACATACAATGTAATATTATCTTCAGGTGTATAATGAACTCATCACAGTAAGTGCACTCCTTAATCCCCATCTTTTTTACCCATCCCTCACCCACCTTTCCTCTGGTAGCCATCCGTTTGCTATAATTAAGAGTCTGTGTCTTGGTTTGCCTCTCTCTCTTTTCCCTATTTTCCCTCTGATCATTTGTTTTGTATCTTAAATTTCACATGTGAGGTATTTCGTATGGTATTTATCTTTGATTTATTTCACTAAGCATATTACTCTCTAGCTGCATCCACATCATTGCAAATGGCAAGATTTCATTCTTTATGGCTAATATTCCATTGTATTATACATATATATATACACACACACATGTATACATATACGTATATGTATGTACACATACACATACACACACACACACATATGCACACATACCACATCATCTTTATCCATTCATCAGTCAATGGACACTGGGCTGTTTCCTTAATTGGGCTATTATAGATAATGCTGCTATAAACATAAACATAGAGGTACGTGTATTTTTTCCCCCCAAATTTTTATTTGAATTCTAATTAACATACATGCAATATTGGTTTCAGGGGTAGAATTCAGTGATTCATCACTTACATACAACACCCAGCAAGGCTCTCCTTAATACCCATCACCCATCTAAGCCCACCTCCCACCCACCTCCCTCCAGCAAACCTTAGTTTGTTCTCTATTGTTAAGAGTCTCTTATGGTTGGGGTGCTTGGATGGCTTAGTTGGTTAAGCACCTGCCTCTTGATTTTGGCTCAAGTCATGATCGAGATTGAGCCCTACATCAGACTCTGCGTGGACAGTGTTGACCCTGCTTGGGATTCTCTCTTTTGCTCTCTCTGCCTCTCCCCCCCTCAAAATAAACTTAAAAAAAAAAGAGAGTCTCTTATGGTTTCCTTTTTTTTTCTTCCCCTCCCTTATATTCATCTGTTTTTCTTAAATTCCACATATGAGTGAAATCCTGTTGCATTTTTCCTCTGATTTCACTTAGCATAATACAGTTTAGCTCTGTGTCGTTGCAAATAGCAAGATTTCATTCTTTTTGATGGCCGATTATTCCATTGTACGTATATATGTATATCTGTGTGTGTGTGTATGTATATATATGTATGTGTGTGTGTGCGTGCACGTGTATACACACACACACACACACACACAGACACCATTATCTTTGTCCATTAGTCAATGGACATTTGGGCCCTCTCCATAGTTTGACTATTGTTGGTAATGTTACTCCTTGATGAAGGCAAGTTTTTAGGCTTTTGATTCAACCTGTTCAGTGACCATTAGTTAGTTGTCTCCTCTCCTGTATTGTCAGCCTCTCCCATAGCTTATAAACTATTTCATCCTTGACTGTACCTCTACTTCCCTTGTCCCTTCTCTGCCCAGTTCTGTGAAGCTCTCAACCCATTGTAATTTGACTTCTGCTGTTATCACTCTTAACAGTTCTCTCAAGGATCACCAATATCAAAGTCTGTGGATGCTTTTCAGTCTTTATCCTGTTGACATCTCACTTCTTAAAATTCTTTATTCCTTTGGCTTCCCTGACATTATTTTCTCTCAATTTTTTTCACTGACTCTTCTGCCTTTTCTTCTGTCCTTTTCTTCATGAGCATCTCCCTCTGTCTCCCCCTTAATCTTGGTTTCCTCAGAGTTTAGTCCTTTGGTTATTTTCAGATTGCCCTACGTTCTCTCTAGGTAGTCTCATCCACTCATGGGTTTAACTACCCACAGTGTACATTATTTCTCTCAAATCTCTGGCTCCAATTCCAACTTCTGTCTTATACTTTGGATTTTTATAGCCAGTCATCTTTGTGTTATTTTATCTGTTGGAAATCATTCTTTAGTCATATACCCTATGACTAGGTTTTTCCACATGCACTCCTTCATGTTGAAACGGTGTTGACGGTTAGTCTTTGTTGTTTAAAGAAGTTATAATAGGGTTTCTTTTTAAAAAATACATGATTTATTTGAGAGAGAATCCCCATAGGCTCCACATTGTCAGTGTGGAGCCCCACATGGGGTTGGAACTCCTGAACTGTGAGATAATGACCTGACACCAGGAGTTGGATACTTAACCATCTGAGCAATCCAGGCACCCCTGGGCTTCTTTCTTTTTTTATCTAAAGATGTAGATTGCCTTTTAATCTAAAGGTAATTCTAAGATCCTAAAATACATTCTAACAAAATGCTCTTTGGCAGATTATACTATAGATTTTTAGTAGGCTGAGGTATTCTAATTATGAAAGAAATGAACCACTTATATAGGCTATCATAATGCTGAGCAACTACCTGTTTTTGCATATTAAAAAAGTAAAGCCTTTCCTGGAACATGAATTTTGATTTTTCAAACTATTTTGTAGGAGCGTTAATTAACTGTAAAAATGTGTTGGATGATATGTAGAGCTTATTTGCTGGTATTTTTAGTCAAATAAACTTACATGAATTACTGTTCCTGTAGATAGTCTTTTCTTATCCACAGGGGATATGTTGTAAGACCCAGGTGGATGCCTGAAACCATAGGGAGTACTGAACCCTATATATAGATATTTATGTAATAAATTATTAAAAATATTGTTACAAATGTTACAAATATTATTACAAATATCAAAATATTGTACTCCCTCTTCTTGGGATGATGTGAGGTGAATGATGTAGGCATTGCGGTAAAGCATTAGATTACTTTGGACTCTGAGACCTGTTAGGAGGAGGATCATCTTCTGGACCATGCTGGACTTCAGATAAGGGGGAACCTACTGTAATTCCATGAACAGTGGCTAGGCATTTGATCTTTAAGAGTGGCTCTGAGTCTGTCTTTGTTAATTTCTTCTACACCTCCCATCATTTACAGTTGACTTTGTTAGCATGTAGGTAGTTTTGTATTATGTATACTAGCAAGACTTTGTTTTTGACCACACCTGTAATAACATCACCTTTCTGTTTTGGAAGATCAAAGCCATCGGTCAGACAGAATTGAACGCAAGCAACCCAGAAGAAGTGTTACAGCTGGCAGCGCAGAGAAGGAAAAAAAAGTTTCTCCAAGCAATGGCAAAACTTTACTTTTAAACAGTTAGTTAAAAATTTTTAATTTTTATTTTTTAAACAATGGGCTAAAAATAAACAGTATTAGATTATATAATACATATTTACACATTTAGTGGTGTTTTCTTTTCAGACAAAATACTGAAACAATTTAAAAAAAACTGTACAGAAGACTTCATACCATAACCACAGCTTAAATTTATAATTTCTTCAAAAGAAGAGATTCATGTATCCAGTAAGAGAATAAACTAGCAATCTGGTATGCTTTGTTTTCTAACTAGACCCACTTTCGAGGTTGAAATTTCATTAAAAACAAAGTAAAATATGTAGAAGTAGCTAGTCTATACACAGCAAGTTCTTACGTCAGGGTTTTGTTTTGTTTTTAATAAATAATCTAGGAGTCAGTATACATTTACTACTTTTTCTGCCTTATGAAAACAGAAGTTTAGGCCAAGTGTTAAGCTTTATCACTTTGTCCTTAACTCAGTGTAGGAATTTAAAAACGACCTTAACAGTTTTGCAAACATAAATAAAGTCTTAGTCACACTAAATTAAGAAAAAATCCTTAGGGATGTCTTGGAGTTAGTAAAGTGACTTTCTCATATAAATAGGTTGAAAGTGTACTTTTTCACTTAAATTGTGATGTACAAAAAGTCATTATAAAGCAACCTCTGTGTCAAAGCCCAAAGTAGGAGCTACACATTTATCTTGTTTAAAATTTCTTTGGTATTCCCCATTTAGACCACAGTTTAAACACCATGTTCATTTAAGCCTTACTGATTAAAAAATGTTATGGCAAGGCAGATGAAATAAAAAACAGATTAAAGTTCACCTTTTGTAAAAATTCAAGTTTTATAATAGCTTGCTATAGCAGCTGTAGATAAATTAGTCACCTTATTACAAAACTAAATCTTTGTAAACAAGTTTAAATTTTATTTTCAAAAACCAAATTGCACTAGTCAAGACAATATGAATTTTGAGAATCTAAAAACTAGATTCAAAGTATTGTATTACTCAATGTCGCCTTTAAGGTGGCACTTACCTAGTCTAAAACTCCAATGATAAAATTCTTAGTTTATCAAGGTAACACAGTAATACTGGATTAAAAAAAAAAAAATTATGGCATAAAGCGTGGCTATCTTCTATCCAGTCACCTTGGGAATGAAGTCATCTTTGTAAACAAGTCCCGCTGTTTAAACAGCTAACGTAGGAATTTCTTCCTTAATGCCAATTTTAAGTGGTTTTTTAAAATCGAAGAATGGCAGTGAAACTTCTGAATTGGCTAGGACAGTCATAGCACTATTTTCCTGAAAACTTTAGTAGTTCAGTTCTAGGAAATTCTACCAATGGTCAATTCCAACTTGTTTGCTTAGTTAACCTTCGTTAGTATTTTCCTGGTGGTTTTTCAGTGCTCTTCGGTGGTGTCATAATGCCTCCACTGCACACTGGTGACAACTGTCCCCCCTTTTGAAAGGTGTTTACATAATTTACTTCATCCTATACATGTGAAGAAATCATGCAGAGATTAACAGGTAAGGTAAAGCACTGATAGAGTAAAACAAAGTCAAACCAGACTTGGATATTAATTTGAGACTGCTTAGACCTCATGAAATGGTCTCTTTATGTCTTTGCAAGCATGACTAGTCCTATTCTAGAGGTTGCAACAGTTTGAACTGAATATAGCTGTATTTTTAAAAAACTCTTACTTGGACTACTGGCATTAATCTTGAGACATTCTACAAATTTTGCTGTGACATCAGTGTGCCCATTAGAGCTTTCTATCTTGTATCACTGCCCTAAAGTATTTCTAGTATCCTTATTAGTTTCAGTAACTTACTAGATATAAAATGAAAAGCCCCACAAGAAACATACCAGCATAGCCAGATAATTTGTATGTGTCTGGATATTGTGTCTGTCTTCCATAGAAATCTTCTTAAAAATCTTCAGCTTCACAGGATTAGTACTTTTTACTACACTGGCAAAAGGCACCATCCAGTCTACACATTCAGAAATGTTGTCCCATTCCAAACCTAGATAGAGGAAAGTTAGGAAAATGTGAAGGTTACAAGAGAAATTGTCAATATATTGGCTTGTCCTTCCGATTTTAAAGATAATTTGAGAGTGCTAATCTGCTTTAACCTCTTGGATTTTGGCCTTCTAATAACTGTTCATAAGGTGACTTATTTTGTGGGAGAAAAAGACTTAGAGCTTCTTAACCCGTACCTTCTACATATGAAACTGAAGTTGTCAAAACCCAAAGAACTCTTAAAGCAGGGCAGTGACCAAGCTGACTGACTTCAAACGGATTTAAATTCCATTTGACCTTATTTTTTGTTTATGGATATATACTGAAGATGAGGAAGGACTTCTAACAGAAGAGAAGGTAATTGCTAACCTAATGTTTTCCATTAAAATTTTAAACTGTTTAATAGGAAGCTAAAGTTGATAAATTAATAGTCCCTTGTGAACATGTAAGAAGATAACAAAATATAGTGCCTTACCTGAGGCTTTCTTAACCACTTCAATAGAGGTAAAATGGCACAAGGCAGCGGCAGCCAGGATTCTGTACTGGAATTCTAATGAGTCGATGGCTAGAATACACAGATCTAGAAGCTAGCAAAGGAAAAAGCAAACGTACATGTAATTAGGAGAAAGGATGAGTAATCAATGTTGCTACTAAAGATCAGTCAGCTATAATTTTAGAGTACTTATGATGTGGACCCATGTGCCAAGAATTGCTAAAACTACAGGGATCCAAAGATAATTTCCTTCAGAGTGGTGGCTCAAGCCAGGAAGTGAATAGGCAAGGATTGTTATGATGCAGCGTGGTGTGTAGCAGTAGGAAAGGCACCTAATCCAGAGTGGGGAAGACCTGTGCTGCTGAAATCTTAAAAGACGCAGTAGCCACGAAGATTGGGAGGTAGAGAGTATTCTAGGTGTAGGGAATAGCATTTGCAAAGATAAATGAAATATTACTTTCCCTTGGGACCTCTAGTTCAGAACAAAGGAATTCCTTTCCTTCATTCCTTATTTTAAAAGGGAGAGGGGCGTAGGTAGAGAGGCACAGATTAGATCATAGATTAGCCTAGATTAGATCATAAAGGGTCTGTAAATTTAGTTCTGATTACTGAAATTATTGGAACATTTTAAATCAGGAAAGATACATTTTAAGAATGATCCTTTAGAAACATGTTCCCTTCTGTGTATCTGCTTTACTGTAATCTAAACAGTGAGATTATTTAAAAGGCAATATAATCTAGGTAATAAAGAGTATAGTAGAATTGTGTAAAAGGGCTAGATTTCAGAGGCTAAGGTAATACTGTCCATGGAATAAACAAATTATGTTTGCTCCCATTGTCCAGAAGGTAGAAACATGAGAAGAGTTAGAAATAAACAATGTAGATGGGGCGCCTGGGTGGCGCAGTCGGTTAAGCGTCCGACTTCAGCCAGGTCACGATCTCGCGGTCCGTGAGTTCGAGCCCCGCATCAGGCTCTGGGCTGATGGCTCGGAGCCTGGAGCCTGTTTCCGATTCTGTGTCTCCCTCTCTCTCTGCCCCTCCCCCGTTCATGCTCTGTCTCTCTCTGTCCCAAAAATAAATAAAAAAAAAAAAAAAAAAAAAAAACGTTTAGAAATAATGTAGAAATAGTAATTATTAGCTTATCAAATTTTTGTTCTCTATCAAAAGGGGATAGCTGCTTATGATACTTTAGGATGCTGGCAATTCTGACAGAAAAAATAAGCCCTCATTAGAAAGTTTTACAAAATGAACCAATTCTAATTCAGTTTTAGTTCATAAGGTGTTTACTAGATTTAAAATACAAATTAAATTTCAACCTAGGTTATTTAAAACCCAACCCAAAATACCACAGTTCCTTCAGTTTCTTATGTAAGCTTTTCATATTCTACATAGAATTCGAACATAGATTTTTCTCACTTATATATGGTAGTACAGCAACCTTTAAGATACATACGAGAAGCAAGCAGGAAAGAACATTTGCTATGTTGGCCTACAAAAGCATAATTTGAAATTAGATTTTTTAAAAATGTTATAACTAATCTTAATTCTAATGTATAAAATAGGTACAGTGTGTTCAAATATGAGGATAAGATTATCATACAGAATAATTTCCTATCATACTAAAGACAGCTGGCTGCTAAATACCAAAAAGAGGTATTTAACACTCTACTTTAAACCCCTAAAGAATGAAGAGTACTCATAATACATTTAAACTGAAAGTTTAAAGTCTGTTCTCTAGAATTATTAAGCAATGTAAATACTGGGAACAGAATTTTATGCATCAGCAGTTTTGTTCTAGTCAATTAAGGAGTGAATTTAATTCATTACGATTTTTGTTGTATAATTTATTTAAGACTGTAAATGCACTAAACAGTTACAATAAACATTAGCATATCTGCAGTGAAAATACCTGAGCTATTTGAATGAACTTTTCCTGAGAATACTGAGGTAGAAGAACTTTAGGAGCATCTTTAAGAGCATCAACTTGGAGGAAGAGATTTAGCCAGGAGATGACTGTTACAGGACAGAGTTCCCATTTTAAAGCCTGTTAATAGTATGAAAACACCTGTTAGTAAACGTAAGTATATATACACTGTAATATATAGCTAATTTACTAGTAGTCCTTTAAAAGCTTTCTGCTTTAGGCCTATTCTAGGAATTTTATTCTGACCCTTATTTTATTAAAAGTACTTATAGATACTTCAAAATGTAAAGCTGCTTATATTTTACAGTTTATTAATCTAGTTCCCTTTTTTATTCTCTATCTTAACTTAATAAGCTCATTGAGCCTAATATTCATTCCTTCTTTTCTCATTTCTTGCAGCCCCTGGTCTTCCAAATCTATTCTCTACTTTATTGAAACTGCCATTTTAAAATTATATTCAGTGAACAAAGCGAATTCCATTCAGATCTTCCAAAAACTGATCTAGACTTTTTCTTTCCATGATCTTTAATGGCTCCGGTCAAAATGTAAAAGTTCAAAACAAAAAAGGCAAATCTTAATGTATCATATCTGTTTCTTCATGAAGCTTTGGGACTTTACCATTTACAAGCAGTCTAAAGTAATTAGGGGAGAACAAGAGAGTATTGCAGAGAATTCCGTCTTCTCTTTACATCCTCATACTGTGCTTCACGTCTGAATCTGAGTAAGTTTATTGTTAGAACAATATCAACATGCCAGCAAGATCCCATTCTAATAGAGCTATCAATATGAATGTTTACAGACTGTAAGCATAATTTAGAAGACATAAATTTGTAATTTACAACACAGTAAATGAAAGTCGTGTTTTCTTGTGTGTCCTGTATACAAAGTTATGATGTCCAAATTTAATAACATACTTTCTAGTAGCTAACACTCAGCCTTTACTCTAATTCAGAGCCTGATTAAACACCTTTTGGGTTTTTTTCTCCACCATTTTGCTTAATAGTCCTTTTTGGCATATAGAAAGGAAAAAAGGCAGTGAAATAATTCTCATTCTCTGTTGGAAGAGGGGAAAATCAGAATATTTGAGTGTCACTGTTGGAATTCATTGATACATACACATGGTATGGTAATTATACTTTTCAAAGCATTTCCTTAATCACTTTTAAAGCAGTATATTCTCATTATAGAAAACTTGAAAGACACAGAAAAATGGTCTACAGCTTAAGTAAATTCTCCCCCCCACCCCCATTTATCCATACCATTGTCAATATATTGATGCATTATTAACCTCTTTGAACTGGATCTTAATGCTGAATGAAATCTGTTTTGACTACTTACAGTGTGTTCTTTGAGATTGAGTAGCTAACTGTTAAGTTACTAAAACTGCAACTAGAATCACTTAATACCTTTAATATAATAAGTTCCATTCTTAAGATATCCTCTTCACTGCAGGCACCATCAGTGACATAAGCAAACTCTTGGAGCTTAGGAGCATAGATTTCCTTTGAAATGGATTTTAAAAAAACATTAGGTGTAGTTGAGACCGAGATTAAAACAAAAAGAATTCTACAGAAACCACTTAACAGGCTTTGTTTTTAAGGACAGCTTCATAAAGTGATTTTAAATCTTAGTAATGATACGTTTCTCAGATGTAGGAGGTGAAATTAGCCAACTACATTGAAACTTATTTTCATAGGCTTGATCTTGAATTTCAGTTAATAAGCAACTAGAATATTAGGTCGGTCTGAACAGTCCAGAGAACAAATAGAATGATCAGAGTAGAAGAGAGGCCTGTTACAGATGAGAACAGGCTAAAAATCAAGATTTCAGTCTAGAAAGCTACCTGAAATACAGTTGAATTCCAGAGAAGGGTAGACTAAATATAAAATTATTCACCAAATTTGGCAGGATTGGGAGATAGCCCTTAAAGCTCAGAACAAAAATATGGAAGAAAAAAATAAATTCAAGGAAATTAAGGCATGTTTCACAGTCCTCCTCCTGCCCTCAAGATGATAAATGTTTCAAAAATCTCAAAAGAAATTATGATAATCCAAAATACATTGTTTAAGAAAACCAGATGGAGATTGTGTGAAGGAAAACCTCAGGCCAGAAAAGAGTTGCTTTCTATCCCGGCACCGCCAGCAGACACATAGAGACCATTATTCTAACCCAGCAGAGCTATTTATTTCATTTGATTGGTCAGTTAGTTTTCAAAGACCATTCTATTGAATCCAAGTGCCATAATTATGTATTGGGACCACACTGGTATATTTTGTTTGGCAGAAAGAATAGGCTCAGATACTACAAAAGGAAGTATATTTATCCCTCCATACAAATCAAGAATGTTCAAAAAATGTTTTAGGGGAAAAATAAATCCACTTATCTTAGAGTTCATATCCAAAGTTGTAGGGATTGATGTGATGTAAAAAGAGTTTAAGGTAAATCTATCTGTGGATAAACTTTGAGAACTTACCTCAAGTTTGGAAGCAATGAATAATGAGGTAATTCCAATGAGCTGAAGCATATTTTTATTTATATCCTTTTGTGTCAACATAAATCTGTCAAAAAAGTCTTGTGCGAGGTAAAATGTTTCTCTATGAAGTGTGTATACTTCACATACCTAGAGAAGGATCCAAATATTTACATCATCATTTGATGAATTTCTTCAAATTAGAAAGTTAGATCCTAACATACCAGTCTTTAGAATACTTTTTTTTTTTTAAATGTTTATTTTAGTGGTGGGGGGGAGCGGGTAGGAGTGGAGTGGGAGGGTGGGTAGAGAGAGAATCCCAAGCAGGCTCTGTGTTGTCAGCGCCAGAGCCTGATGCAGGGCTCGAACTCACAAAGTGTGAAATCAGGACCTGAGCCAAAATCCAGAGTCAGAGGCTTAACGGACTGAGCCACCCAGGTGCCCCTGAAATTTTAAGCCCAACTTTGTTTTTTAGGATATCAAAGCTGAGATTGGGCAAGGGCGAGGAGGGAGACAGATGTTAACATGTACTAATAGGATAAAAAGAATCTATTACCATCCTCATTTACTAGTTTTATTGTTTTATTTTTTTGCCCCACATGGACTTTATTCCCAGATTCATTTACATTTTTACTGACTGTGAGCAAACTTTTCTATTAATTTCCTGTTTATTGCTGATAAATGGGTAAGTTCTCATGCTTAGTTTATATTTTTAATTCTAACAGCCCTAAATGATGGTCTTCACTGTTCTAGGCAGACCTTTAACGACAAAATAACCTTTCCCTTTAATATTTTTTTAACTTCTTTTTTCCATGTTTTACTGCATTGGCTAAGAATTTTTATAGACAAAAACTGGATGAACAACATTGGTGACATATAAAGTCTTGATCACATCCCTTGTTTCTGACTGTACTGGGAATTTCCCAAATGTTTCACTACTGTTCTTAATAATAAACAATGTCTGTCATTTCCACACTTATTATAGGCAAAGCTTTAAATTCTCAAAATAACTCCAGAAAGTGACCATTATCCCCATTTTGAGGATGAGAAAACAGGGATAGAAATACAGGAGGGTTTTGTTATTGTTTTTAATGTTCATTTATTTTGAGAAGGAGCACGTACGTGTACGAGCAGGGGAGGGGCAGAGAGAGGGATCCCAAGCAGGCTTCAGGCTGTCAGTGCAGAGCCCGATTCGGGGCTCAATCTCACAAACCGTGAGATCATGACCTGAGCTGAAGTTAGGAGTCAGATACATAACCAACTGAGTCACTCAGGAGCCCTGAAATACATGAGTTCTAATAATGTGTTTAGGAAATCTCTTAGTTTACTACATATTTTGAAATGAGGAATAGAAACTGAATTTCAAAAAATGTCTTTCACATCTATTGAGACTTGATGATTTTTCTCCTTTAAACTATTATGGTAACATTTAACCTATCTTTATGTTTCTAGACTGAAAAGATATACTAAGAAAAAGAATGTAATGCTCTACTCTGTTTATTCTACCCAGTTTTGCATATAATCCTATTTAAGGGAAAATAGCAATAAGTTTGGACAGTCCAATCCAATTCAGATTGGATAAAAAGTCAATGTAACAAAAAGGAAAAAAATTAAAAATCTGTATGATTGTGTTTAGGTTGCTTCCATGATCACTAGGTACTCCCAAAAGTCAAAACCCAACCACCTTCTTGTACCCATATGATTGAAATATAATCTTGTCTTCCAGTCAGAGTAAGAGATAAGATAACCTGACTGCAAAGAACACCATTTTATAGTCCTTTTTAAAAAACTTTTCTGATAGCTTCTGAGATTTACTCTCGCGTTGTTGCACCAAAAAGCCGAGTATTTCTCCCTTAGAATGCTTCATTTCTATCTTAAACACAGGGAGACTACAGAACAAATATCCAAGGGCTGGAGGAAAATAGGTTTGTTATCAACACAAGTAAATTCTTGGAATTATTATCCAAAGAATGGGAATGGGCTTAAACAAGAGAACGTTTTGGGCATAGATCTTTAGGGACTTCAAAATCACTGTAATTCCTTTAGATTAATGGTACAGTGTATTTCTGAAAGGAATAAAAGTATATAATAAAGGGAAACAATTGAGCATAGAGGGCTTGGTACTTCTGGATATTTAAAGCCTCCTTATTTAGGACTTAGAAATCAAGATCCCAAATCATAATTTGGATTCTGGTGATGCAGAAAAGGACTTCTGAGGGCCCTGAAGCTTAGTCCTGGTTCTTCACTTTGTATAGCAGAATGTAAAACCTTGTCAATTACATATTCTGTTCATCTTGATTATCCTCAGCACCTAGTGCCTGGTACACAGCAATACTAACAGGTACCAGGAATTCCTAATTGGGTTTGGGTTATATGGGATGTAGTGGCTGTGTTAGGATTTTACTCTCACAAAGTAGACATTTGCCATTTTGGTACCATCAACTACAGTAAGGACCCCCCAAAAATATTTGCTGCTGGCCATGAATAATATACCAAGGGCACCTAAAAAGCACATTTACATCTTAAATATTTTTCCATCCTACAGAGAGAAAGGTATTAATGGAACATACCTCTAAAAGCCAGTCTAGAAGTATTGACCTCATCTGTGGTTCCAGGTCAGAATGCAGAACTTCAAAATGTTTGTCATGAACATATCTAGTCTCTTTTTTTAGCATGTTTAGCCAAACATCATTTGAGCATCCCCAACTATGGAAAGGGGTAGAAAAGAATCACTATGTGACCTACATAATATACAACATAAATTTTCAGACACTGAAATCCAACTTTCAATTAGAACTTGAAAGGAGCTCTTTAGAAACCAGTTCTTTAGCATGAAAAAACAGAGGCTTGAAATTATACAGCAAGAACTTAGACTAGACTTCAAGAGTACTTTCCCCAGAGCAACACTGAAATTTTAAATATTTAAGCATATAATCCCAGTAGAGACAAATCTCATCATCTCCAAACAGATCATCAATAGTAGAATCACCTAAAGTGGTGGAGGCTGGCAGAGTATAGTGAAGGGGAAGGTTGGCAAATTTAAATGTCTTAGTCCACTAATTTGCATATAGAGCCAAATAATACTACACTATGTGCTTTGTATAAGCTGTACCTCTTAGTCCTATTCATTAACTAAAAAACATATAGACCTTACTAAGCTTGGTAAGAAGTAAATACGGTTGATACATCAAATGAAAATGTCGTATGTTAAAATGCTTCCATCTTAATTTAGAAAAATCATTTAAACTCCATTTAAAAGGTGTTCAGCTCCTCTCCCCCACTCATGCTCAGTCTCGCTCCAAGCTCTCAAAATAAATGTTAAAAAAAGTTTTGGGTTTTTTTAGTGGGGGAGGGGGCACCTGGGTGGCTCAGTTGGTTAAGTGACTGCGGCTCAGGTCATGATCTCACAGTTTGTGAGTTCGAGCCCCGCATCAGGCTCTGTGCTGACAGCTCAGAGCCAGGAGCCTGCTTCGAATTCTGTGTCTTCCCCCGTCTCTGCCTGCCCCTCCCCCATTTGTGCTCTGTCTTCTGTGTCTCAAAAATAAATGTTAAAAAAATTTTTTTAAAGGTGTTCAGCTCTTCTAATGAGGCTTGCGGTATTCAAAGAAATGAAAATAAATTTAAAAAATCAGTATTTTAAACACCCATATCCTTTGTGAACAGCAAAGTATTCTCAAAATAATACATGCATAAATATCAGAGCAATTTTTGTATGTTTTTATAGTGAAGGCAAAATAGGACTCAAAATAGTACAATATATTAAATTAGTACGATTTTAATTGACATTAAATTCAAAAAAATATTCTTACCTTAAATCAGGCAAAGGTGAAGGATTAATAAAAAGATTTTTAAATCTGTAATTTGTAAATCTGGAGAAGTCTCTTGTTCCTATTTCTTTGTGGGGTGTTTCAATGATTATACAAGGACTGATCCCTCCAGATAATACAGGTGGCCAACAATTCTGTCATTAAAGAAGAATTTGTGCAATAGAAAATCACCTTTTTGTCTTGGATCTTTCATAAATAGAAGCTAATATCTCTAAACCGACTATAGTTCTTCCCAAATACCATCGTTAACATTGCTGATAATCTAGTTGACATTTTATAAATAAGCCATACAGCTCCTACTGATCTTCAAACAGTTTTAACAGGTGGGGTGTTTTAGAAAACAATATAATTCTGAAAATACAAGACATTCGGCATTGGGGGAGGAGAGGAATAAAAATTCATCTGTGGTCACTTATCACTTTCAAGATTAAAAAACTGAAGTTCTTCCCTTTTTACAATAGTAGCAAGGGCACCTTGTTTTATAAAAAGTTCCTCCCTCATCCCTACCCCCCAACCCTTTAAGCCTGCTCCCATACTTCAGAGTACTATAAGGCAAAACCTTAAAAATGGAATCAACCAAAGTCAATTAGTTTAATATTTAAAGGACCCTTTCCCCAACCAATGCTGGTTTCAAAGAGAACCACGTCTCTAGTGTTCTCTGTACCACACACAGAATGGGTAGCAAGGGGCTGGGTGCCAGTCTGTCAGTGACTTCACATCCTATTTATGCCCAAAGGAGCAGCTATTAGGACCCTCCACTAGCCAGAGAGGGAACAAAGAGCAGTACATTGGACAGATTAGGCGGGCCCTGGTGCACCAGGCGATTCCAAGAGGGAGGGATTTACAAAGAGGAACCAGCTGCTTCAAGGCAAACTTATTCTGCAGCTGTAGTAGGATTTAGGCACATACAAACCACCTAAAGATCAGCACCTTCCTGCTGACCTCGGGTCATTCCGAGTAAGTGTCAGAGGTATCTTTCTGTTGCACAGCAATAACGCAATTCAATTTTTATTTGTCCTGCATTCGTTTCACCCAACTCCCCCCCCCCCCCCAGTCCAGTTCTGCATTACCCTAATCTCATACTGATGTCTCTTGGTGACCTCCTCTTTTCTTTTTTTGACATCCTGGAAAATAGAAAAGACCACTGTTAAACTAAAGTCCCAGCAAAGAAGTTCTCTCCTCCCTCTCCCCTTAACTCACCTGGGTTGTTTTTCTCTTCTTGGCCTGAATTATCTGGGCTTCTGGAGGGGAATCCGTCTGGCTGGGCTGGGGTTGCTGCTGCTGCTTAGCTTGTAAACGGCTACTACAGTGAATTTTTTAAAAGGAAGTTTTATAAGTCAAGAGTTTCAAACGCAGCAGCTAACTTTTAAACACATCTACAAGACAAATAATGTTACCTGCGTCTTGACATTCTCTTCTTTCAGGTGTGTGAAAGCTCTGGAGAGGAGAGAGGAAAAATGAGAGTCAAATATTTTGTCACCCATATTCTCCCAGGTGCCAGTCAGATGCTCATTCAGGGGTTACAGCTGAGTCCTTCAGGAGGTGGCCTGAGTCATTTCACCGTGCTGTCTTACGCACTACAATGGTTATTTCACGGGATTAATTTTGGACACATGCCTGCGTCTCAACTGAACGTACAGTCGGGACGCGAGTGTCTTTGAGAATTTACAAAGCACCCCCAGCAAGGAGGGAGATCTCCCCCAAATGGGTCTTTTCTGCGCCCTCCGTCCTCTCTCCCATAACCCCTAGAGGGGCCTGGGCAGCACCCCCACGTCCCCCCCCCCCTTCCATCCTGGACAAGCAGCGGAGAGAGAGGGGGTTGTGGAGGCGAAACGCTGTGGAGAAGCCGGTTCCGCGCCAATTTGGAGAGCGGCGGTGGCGGGGAAGCAGGGGGAGGAGGGAACTGAGACTTGTGTCACGTCCTTCAGTCTCCGTTCCCTCCTTCCCAGCCCCACTGGGCCCTGCCTGTCGCTTGGAGGGGCACTGGGACCCCGACTCCAGATAAGGGGTGGGAGCGAAGGAAAGCGAGTTAAAGAAAGGGGAAAACTGGGCTGGTCGGGGAGGTTTTCTCTCCGGGAAGGGGACCCAGACCCCGATCCTCTATCGCGCGGTAGAGCTCCCCTAACGAGGGTGGGAGGGAGAAGCCCCTGCAATGAGGGTATTTTCCTTGGCCTCCCCTTCGGGCAGCCCTCCACCCCCGCCACTTCCCCGGCCCCCTGCCAAAGATCCTGACAGGAACGGAACGCGGGGAGCCATCCTCCCGACCCCCCAGCCGCCTAATTCTCAGCCTTCCCGTATTTCCTCCCGCAGGCTCCCGCCCGCGGGAAGAATCGGCCCTGGGGGCTTTCTCTCCTCCCTCACTCCTCCCTACGCCCAACAGCTCCTCACCGCTAGACCCGCTACCGCTCCTCTCTCAGCTGGCGCCGGCGCCAACCCAATATATAGGCCAGGCCGGGCCCGCCCCGCACGCATGCGCCTCAGACTGACACCTCCGGACTGCGCGCTCCCCTCTCCCGCGCGCCCGCCCCGCAGGCCCGCGCGCCGCGCCCTGCTCTCAGTCCGCGCCCGCCCACCCCGAGAGGCCAAGGGCCTGCTAGCCTAGGCCCTCAGTTCGCGTTCACCTGCTCTCCACTTCACCTGCCTGCGATGCCTGGCGGCGGGAGGGAGTCTCTCAGAGGGCCCTCCTCCAAGGTTCGGCTCCCCACCGCCCTGCTTCCGCGTCTCCCGCCAGTAGTTTCCAATTCCCTCCCGCCCTCAACTCCCGGATCCCTTCAGTGTCGGGCAGCGGCTCAATCCCGGCTTACGACCAGGTGGAGGCGACATGGGTGAGCACAGAGTAGCCAGGAAGTGGCCATCCTGTGGTGCTCTGTGGCTGTGCCGCTAAGTGTTCAAGGAACCCGGTTATTGCGGATGAGACGCCGGGACCAGGAGGACCCGCCCCTGAGGGAGGAGCGCCACTTTGGCTGCCGAACTGGCCAATGGGAGGCGAGGACGGCAGCACAACGTGGAGAGGCTGCAGAATGTAAACACAGCCGGGCGCAAGGCTAGCCACGTGTGTCTCCGCGCTGCCCGTCGGGTCTGGGACCACCGGGGCCAGCCGTGGCGCCCCAGGACAGCCAAACTCAGGGATGTCTGTCTTGCACTTTGCTCCAGCCCGCCGACGGAAGAGGTTCGTATCAACCCTGTTTTCCCGCTCCCTGCTCCGCCAACCCGGTTGCCTCCCGGGGGTGGGTCTCTCTGCACTCCGCCGCCCTGCCTCTGCCAGGCGGATTCCCACTGCGAAGTCCCCGCGCGCAGGAAACGCTCGCGCTAGGCTTCACCCTCCCTTCCTGCCTACCGGACCTGCAGTTCCGGGGTTCCCCAAAAGTAAAATGTCTCTCAAGAGCAGGGCCGGGGGCGGGATTCCACCCCACAGCTCTCTGGGGTCTGACCGGGAAAACTGCCCCACCACGTGCCCGCCCGGGGCCCGCCCGGCCGGCCCCGCCCCGCCGCCGCCAGCGCGCCCTGCGGAGCCCGCGCGAGTTGCCCGCGCGGGAGGGAGCCGCCCGCCTCCGTACTATAATGGCAGGAGGCGGGCCCGACGCGTTTCGTTCTCTTCCCACCTACCCCCATGGCTAAACCTGGGGGAACCCTCGTTGCCCTTATTACCGCCCCGCTCCATCGCGACCCAAGACTGGACATCTCCCAGCAGGACATGCCGTTGATACTTCGCAAACAGGTTTTGCGGCGGGAGCAGTGGGGCGGGGACGCCTACGGGAACAAAGACCCCCGCGGTGGAGGAGCCGAGCGCAGGCTCCTTGGAACTCGCGGCAGCTCGGGCCGGACGCTGAGCGACCAGGTTGGGTGCTTTGCCCTGGCCCGGCGCGAGCCGCCGGGGTAGGGCCGGGGAGACCCAGGTGCCGAGGCTGGCGCTGCGGCGCGGCCCAGGCGGGAGCCCTTCCCGAGATGCACCAGGAGGCGGCGGCGGGGACCGACCCGGGACCCCTCCCGCACCCCCGCCCCGCGCCCTTTGTGCCGCTCCGCCTGTTCGGCGGAGCCTGGAAATAACGGCTGCTCTGCGGGGTTTTGGGCCCGCAAGGCCAACTCTTTTTCACGCTTTCCTTTTGGATTCTTACTCATGCGACAGCCTTGGGACCCCGGCAAAGTAATTCTTTTTCTCCCGTCTTTATGCCTGAGGAAATAGTAAGAGTCTTTCTTGCCTCAGGTGCCATAGAATTAGGAGAGGCCCAGAATCTTGTCAGTGCCCAGAAGCTTGATACCATTTATAATGCTTCTGATGGCGCTCTCGTTAGGGGAGGAGTTGCCTCCCTTTCGCAGTCACCTCAAAACACTTTCGGTGTAAAGCTTAGAGATAGTAAGAAAGGGGAGGTCTTCCAACAAATGTGTTACCTTGACAT
This sequence comes from Panthera uncia, assembly GCF_023721935.1. Taxonomy (NCBI): domain Eukaryota; kingdom Metazoa; phylum Chordata; class Mammalia; order Carnivora; family Felidae; genus Panthera; species Panthera uncia. The sequence continues at coordinate 41,478,608 of NC_064812.1, read as the reverse complement.
AAGCAAAACTGGTGTGGCCTAAATGAATGAATTTGATAAAATGTACAGAAAACTAGGTACGTCGATTAATATTTGTAGGATTAACTTTGGTGTATGTATTGTATGCTCAGCACTGGGCTAATTAATATATTACCCGTAAACAAGACTGTAATTAGAAGTGTACTTTGGTAAGTGCCCTTGACTAGGAAGTGAATAGAGTACAGTCATAGTAAAGGAGAAATTAGAAGACATCTCAAGACTGCTTTGTCTGGAAACCAACAGGGTGAATTCTGCCATGTTACAAGTACCTGACCAATAGTTAAGTGGGATTAAAAAGAAGGTGAGTTTACCTTTCAGATGGATCCAGATTCCAGCCCTGCTCTGTTGCAAGTTACTGAATTCCTCTGAGCATGGATTTTCTCTGGAAAAGATAGAAGGCACCCATTTCAAGGCTCTTTTTAAAGGTTACGTTTGATAATGTATTAGAGACCCTCTCTTGTGTATGTAACTGTCACAGAGCACATGCTCAGTGCTCTTTGCTCACCTGTCCACCTCCCTTACTCGTTTACACCTGTAGAAATTGAGTTTGAAGGATCCTGAATAACACAGAAAGCTGAATTATAAAATTGCTGTTTCCCAGAGTTTTGTTCATGTAGTTGTCCTTTTAGGTAGTTACTTTAGACATCGTCTTTTTTTTTTTTTTTTTTTTTTTTTAGTTTTATTAATTAATCTCTACACTCAAGGGGGGCTTGAACTCAGGACCCAGAGATCAAGAGTCCCACACTCTTCTGACTGAGTCAGCCAGGCCCCATAGACATCATCTTTCAATATGTTATCTTTGTTTCATATTTTTTTTTAATGTTTTTTATTTATTTTTGAGACAGAGAGAGAGCATGAGCAGGGGAGGAGCAGAGAGAGAGGGAGACACAGAATCTGAAGCAGGCTCCAGGCTCTGAGCTGTCAGCACAGAGACCAACGCGGGGCTCGAACTTACAGAGTGTGAGATCATGACCTGAGCTGAAGTCGGAAGCCCAACCGACTGAGCCACCCAGGTGCCCCTCTTTGTTTCATATTTTTACACATTCCTTTAGCTCCCTCTTTTCCCACTGACCCTAGTTTTAAAATTCACTTTGAAGTGTATGAAATTCTTTCATACATACATGTAATAATTTTAGAAATTTGGGCATTTTCTGAAGTATTTTCCCCCATGGTTCATGCAAAGTTAAAATACCATAGTAAATAAAGTAGTGGCCTCTACAGTGCTTTCATTTTCGGGAAAAAACAGGGAGAAAACAAAGGTTTTTAGAAGCACAGGTTTAAAAAAATCAGGCCCAGCCCACTTATTTCTTGCTTCTATGCCTTTCTTTGCCGTACCTTCTGTGAAACCTTTCCAAATCCCTGCCTCTGTGCTCTTCAGTTCTGCTCACCTCACAGGACAATAATTACCTATGAAAATGTCTTTTATCTCCAACTAGTCCTTGAATTTTGTTTTGTTCATCTTTTTCTAGCAGCTACCCAGCAGTTCAGAGACATACAAAGAGGACCTTGGTAAATACTGAATTGAGTTATGCATAGGATATCCCATTATAGAACTTTAATTCTCTAAGGCTAGAGTGATGGATGGTAGAATTGTTCCCAATGAATAATAAGGTTTTTAAAAAATTAATCAACTCTTTTTTAGAAGTTTTTAGATTCAGGGGCACCTGGGTGGCTTGGTGGGTTAAGTGTCTGACTTCATGATCTGGTATCTGTGAGAGTAGACAGAGAGAGCCTGGCTCTGTGAGAGCTGCCTTTGGCTACCTGCTAGAGGTCTGGGGGGAGAAGAGAGGCATCTTAAGGTGTGGAAGCTAGAGCCCTTTAAAGATGGTCGGTTCAGGCCTGCAAGATTTGTGATACTCCACAGTGCAGAGAAAGAACAGGGATAAACAGGGCAGTTAGAAATCCAGAAGCTCTAGGTTGAGGTTGAAGTTGGCAGGTGGATGCAGGGTGGATCAGCCTGCTCAGGGCCAGACACTGTTCCTGTTAACTACTGGGGACATGACAATTAAGAAATCGCCCCTATCTGTAAGAGCTCATATATCTACTGGGGTGGGGGACAGAATAAATGTGTAGCAAATAATTATCATTAAGCAATATAGAAAAGAAAAAAACGGAATATGACAGAGGAGACTATTAAGCTGTAGGAGGTAGAAAGTGATCTGGGAAGGACTCAGGAGGTGACATTTTATCCATTTCAGTAATTCAACAAACACTAGGACACAGTAGTGAAGCAAAAATCACTGCCCCCTTGGAGCTTAATTCTAGTTGTGTGTGTGTGTGTGGGCAGGGGTGGGGGAATAGAAAACAAACACGTAGCAGTAATAAGAAGTAAGAAAAATAAAAACAGCATAAGGGATGTGATGTGAGTTGCTACATTAGATACAAGTTCAGTGAACACTTCTTGGTGTGACATTTGATCTGAGAACTGTGAAGTGAGAGAACCAGCCATGCAGGTAAGGAGGAAGAACATTCCAGGCAGGGGAACAGGAAGTCCAGGAGACCTTGGCTTATTTAATGGACGAGGAAGTGAGTATGGCTGGAATGTAGTGAGAGAGGGAGGAAAGGCAGCATTTTAAATGCTCCCATTTAAAAATGACCCATGGGACTGCTGTGTGGAGAAGAGATGCCAGCAGGGAGAGGAGTGAGTGGACTGGAGTGACTCAGGTGAGAGCTAGTGACAGCTTGGAACAGGCTAGGGTGGCAAGGTGATGAAAGGTGGTTGCATTCGGGATGTATATTGAAAGTATAGCAGAAAGGATGTAGTGATGGATTTGATGAATGGGACAGGGACAGCTCAAGAGTGAACAGCTAGCTGAGTGACTGTCATTTACTGGTGCTGGGCTGGGTAGATGAAGGGAGGAGCAGTTTTAGGGCAGGATGAAATTAGGAGTTGGTTTTGAACGGGTTAAATGTTAAAATTTTCCCCTGTATTTTATTATGAAATTTAAAAATATCCATTAAAGTTGAAAGGAATTTATAATGAATAGCCATATGCCCCCCACCTAAATCCCATCAATATTTTGCTGCGCTTACTTTATCACAGATTCTTTCCATCTGTCCATACCTCTATCCATCCATTATTCCACCTTATTTTTTCATGCATTTCCAACAAAACTGGAGATATCAGTATACTTCCCCTCAAATACTTTAGTATGCATACATAGCATTAGCAGAATTCAATATTTGTTTAGTTTTTTGAGATAAAACTTACTGTCGATGAAAAGTACAAATGCTAACTATACATTCTTAATGGATACACTTGTGTTACACAAACTCCTGTCAAGTTATAAAACATTACCATCATCCCCCGGAAGCTTTCTTTCCCTGGCAATGCCCATTTCCACCTACCACCAATAGGGAGCCACTGTTGTGATTTTTTTCCACCATAGATTGGTTTTACTAGCTCTGTAATAGAACTTCGTATTATATATAAATTGTATTATATGTGTATAAATACATACACATATGGAATCACACATATATATTAATTTTTTTTTAAATTTGCATCCAAATTAGTTATCATATAGTACAACAATGACTTCAGGAGTAGATTCCTTAGTTCCCCTTACCCATTTAGCCCATCCGCCCTCCCACGACCCCTCCAGCAACCCTCAGTTTGTTCTCCATATTTATGAGTCTCTTCTGTTTTGTCCCCGTTTTTATATTATTTTTGTTTCCCTTCCCTTATGCTCATCTGTTTTGTCTCTTAAAGTCCTCATATGAGTGAAGTCATATGATTTTTGTCTTTCTCTAATTTCACTTAGCATAATACCCTCCAGTTCCATCCACGTAGTTGCAAATGGCAAGATTTCATTCTTTTTGATTGCTGACTAATAGTCCATTGCATGTATGTACCACGTCTTCTTTATCCATTCATCCATCGATGGACATTTGGGCTCTTTCCATACTTTGGCTATTGTTGATAGTGCTGCTATAAACATGGGGGTGCATGTGTCCCTTGGAAAAAGCACATTGTGTGACTCCTTTCATTTAACACGTTTTTGACTTTCATCCATGCTACTGCATATATCATTACTTTCTTTTTATTGCTGAGTAGTATTCCACTGTATCTATACACCAGTTTATTTTTTATTTTTTGGCTGTTACAAATAAAGGTGCTGTGAACATTCTTGTTGTGAACACTTTTTTGTGGACAAACATATTCATTCCTTTTGGGTATATACCTAAGATTGGAATTTTGGGGTCATAGAGTAGGTATATATTTTAGTTTTATTTAAAAAACAAAAATAACGGGGTGCCTGAGTGACTCGGTTAAGCATCTGACTCTTGATTTCAGCTCAGGTCATGATCCCAGTGTCATGGGATCAAGTCCCATGCTTAAGATTCTCTTTCTCTCCCTCTCCTCTGCTCGTGCTTTGTCTCGAAATAAAATATGAAATAAATAAGATAACCAACTTGTGATGAGCACTGGTGTTGTATGTAACTGTTGAATCAATTCTACACCTGAAATATTACACAGTATGTTAACTAGCTGGAATTTAAATAAAAACTTGAAAAAAACAAAAACGAAACCTGTCAGACTTTTTTTGAAAGGTCCATCTACAAAAGAATGGGTAAATACATTGTGGTATAGTCCTATTATGGAATACTGTGTTGTAGTTAAAATGAAGTAGAACCACATGTATCAACATGGATAAGTTTCAAAAATATAATGTTTGGGAAAAAAGTAAATTGTAACATTCGGTATGATACCATTTATATAAAGTTCAAAAGCATGTGAAACAAATATCACATATAGTTATTGGTACATACTTAGAATAGCATAAAAGCATATTTTGCAAAAATAATCATTGATTTTTACTATCCAAAGGTAATAGTACCTTGGGATGGGGCAGGAAGATGAACGGGATCATATCATACTTTCTGGTTCTCTGATTTCTAACTTTGTCTAAGGAGCTTCTCCTGAAGTATTTATCTCGTTTACTCCTTCACCCCTGGCCTGTACTTCTGTACTAGTTAAGATTGGGCAGAATCAGGATTCAGGAAACAGGAGCTGCTCACTCAGCTTCTGAGCCCCCTCTGGTGGCAGCATGGTGCTGGAGGGGCCCCAGGAGGCCCCAGCGGGGCAGGTCCTGGCGGAGGCCGCCCCTGACCTGCCCGCTACCGCAGCCTCCAGATGACTTCCAGCCCTTCCTTCCCACCTACTTCCTAAACTTAGTTCTGTGATCTGGCCCAAGCTCTCCACCCAACCCCAAGTACAAACCCTCTTAAAACTGAGCTGTATCTTAAAATGTTTTGTTCCATTCGGGTTTTTTTTTTTTTTTTCTTCAGGGACTCTCAGTTTACATTTGTACGATTTCCTTTGTCTTCTCTATCATGCCTTCTCTAATGATTTTATTTATTTCTATTTTATCTTCTTCACTTTTCTTGTTTTCCACAGTGTCCTTTAGCGTGATGCCTCTTCTCTCTTGTGTTTCTTGTAATGTGGTTTCTGAAACGTTGTGTTTTTCTTATTTTCTAAATCTACCAGTTCCTGTTTCAAGTCTTCCTGTTGTCTGTGGCCCTCTACTGCCCGACCATCCCTTCCTTGAGTTATTTCTGCCCCTCAGCTTCTTGCATGGCCACAGCCTGGTTACATGTTTTAAATGTTATAATAGGATATTGGTTAAATTTTTCTTCTGCTTTTTGGCAACATTTTTCTGATGAGTTTTCATAGTCTGCGGGAAAGTTTTGCTACTCCCTTTCAGATTTTTTTCTGACAGTACCTTTGTACAGATGTTTTTTCTTACGGTGCCTCTGACTGGATGTTGAGTTACAACTTTTTATCATTTATTTTTACATGCGTTGGATTTTTCAAAACCAGCAATTTGCAAGAGAATGCTGGTGCCTGGAGTGAGGGAGCCTTCCTCCACAGGCTGTCTTCGTTTCTCAGCTCAAGGGCTCCCTCCGGTGTTCCCACGGAGATGTCCACTTTCTTTACTACATGGTGCCTCTGTAGCTGGGCCTCCTCTTTATTTAGGCCAGCCTGGCTCAGGAGGCCTCCTACGACCGGCTCCTTCCCCTGATGGAGCCCCTGACAACGAGGGCCCTGCCCTTCCTGCCAGCACGCTCCTCACTCTTTCCTAACTTGCACCTGTGAGCCCTCCAGGCACTTGATTTTTTTCTTCCTCCTCTTTCCTTGTCCTGCTCATGGCAGTTCCCAGCCAGACTGGGTCCTCTCCTCCTGGGGTTGAATTTTCACTGTGGATTGCTGGGACCTGCACCACCCGGACCTCCATGCGGTTTCTGGTCTTCCCTGTGGCAGCTGGCAAACCACACATTGTAGTTCACTCTGCTGGTTCAGGGGTGACGCCACACACAATATGAAGTTTGGGACCTTTCTCATTTCCTCATTTCTCTGAAGATGAAAGTTTGTAGAGGAGTTTCACACCTTCATGCTTGTTGCTGAATGGTTTTCAGGAGAATTGCAAAGACTCTGAACAAAGCTGTCAACATGCCCCTGTCAGGCTGCTCTGGAGCCGATGGGCAAGCATTCAGAGCCCTCCACAGTCTGGTTGTCCTCCCAGCTCTCTGGTGTGACCACTGCTCCGGCCAAACTGGTCTACCTACCATCCCGGGAACTCATCGTGCCAATTTCTTTCTCTGTGTTCCTGCTTTTTCCATGGCTGCAGTGTTCCCTTCAGGGGCCTCTGTGTGGTAGCTGTTGTTTTGGTGACTCAGCCAGCATGCATTTCTCCCTCTCCCTTTCTTCTGCTGTCAGAACCTACCCACCGTCCACCAACAGGGATAGGTGCACAATACGAGCTTATTAATCATGGTGTCCCTTCCGTGGGCAACAGTTGTTTCAGGGAGAGTTGAATGGTCCAAGCAGGGCCAGAGTCCCTCCCTGAATTTTCCTTCCCTGAGAGCCAGCTGATCTCTTGCTCGAAGAGTCTCTTGCTCCAAGGTCACTGTATCAAGCAGTGTTCATTTGGAGGAACACCCCATCGGCAGTATGAAAGGCTGTGGTGACAGTAGAGCAGAGAGAGAGAGTTTCCTTAAGTCCTGGATCCACTCTGAGGTTCCTAATAACATAAACCAGTCTATTACAGTCTATTACAGGTTAGCATAAGAAACTGAGTCAGTTTTATCACGTGCAACTGAAAGCACCTTTGTTTCCTATCATCCTGGTGCTTTTACCTATTTTAACACACAACACACTGTTTAGTAATTATAATTGCATGGTTATTGTATTTGTCCGTATCCCCCACTGTAAGCCCTTTATTACAGGACCCACACTTGTTCACCATTGGGTGCCCAGTACCTAGCATTGTGCCTGGCCAGCATTTGGCAGTCAATAGATATTCAACTGAAATTACATTTCTGCCTTTCTTAATTCCTCCCATCACTCAAAGTCTTAGAGTCCAAGTCATTTGTGGAGCCTTCCACATCAAGTGAGAGAATCCATGTAAAATGTCCAGCACTGTGTGCAGCACTGATGTGTGAGCAAGCTCTCATCAGAGCTGCATCCTTCTTGCCCCTAATTCCTTGAGTTGGAAGTGATATCTCCCTCCTTTATCTCATTTAATCCAGTGCTTATACCAGAGTTATTTGCATTTTTCTTTTAAATTTTCAAATATTATAAATGCCAAGAAGCAAGGACCTGGCACAGTGCCTCATACAAAAGAATCTCCAGTTGTAGAATATCCAGCTGAATGCATAATGATCAATATTTTAGAGGTGACATAGAAGCTGGTGGTCTGTTATTAGCTATGGGAGTCCTCATGTTAAGTGAGCCATGGGGTAGATCCAGAGGAACCTGAAAAAAGGGGAAAGCTGAATCATACATTTGCAGAATGTATGGATGAATGCTGTTTAAAAATCTAATTAAGCTGTGACAACTGACCATGGCTGAAAAATAGCTGTGATTATTCCCTATCCCCAATATCTCACTACTTGGTAAAGACTGTTAACTTGTCCAAACTGAATACTTGGAATTAGAAATGAGGCACAAGGGAAGTGTAAGTCAGAGTTCGTAATGCCTTCAGTTCTGATAAGGGGAAACTGAATGTTGCCAAGAGGCTGGAAGCTCTGGGTCCAGAACTAGGTTTCCTACCTCTCACAATTGGCCTCATACCTTTCTTTGGCTGTATCTTCCATATGTGGTTAGTATAGTCTGACCGGTTAAACCTTCTGATAGAATGTAAACTCCAAAAGGCCAGGGACTTGGTCTGTGTTGTTCAGTGTTCAGTCTCCCAATACCTGAAACAGTGTCCGATCACTATGGGGCCATAGGAGGAACTCTGTTGAATTCGTCTCTCTACTGGAGACATTTACTGGCTATATACTGGATACAGCTTTTTTACCTTTTATGTACCTTGCTGAAATATTTATGTGCACAGATTGCCTTATCTGATCCAGATGTTAAAAGAATTTTCACATCCAAGTCCCGTGATGTCAGTGAATTCCAGTATCTTATTCACTAAGGTAACTCTAGTGCCCCAAACACTCTGTCAGTATTTATGGAATGAATGATTTGGAATGAATGATTTAAGTATTTGTTGAGTGAAGCTTAAATTGAGCAAAGAAACGGAAGTGAGTGGCTCAGATTTAGTAAGAACACTATACTACATTTGTCTGAACAGTGTTAGAGTTTACAAATGCTCTCATAAATACCCCTTCATTTGAGTCTTGCAACAGTCCTTGAAGCTTTATTTGGTAAGTTTTATAGATGAGCAAAAAGGCTCAGAGGAATCAAAGGGATTGTCTAAGATGGCATAGCTTGCAGGTTGGAACTGAACCCAAGACTTGACTCCAGGTTTTCTGATCGTTCTGCTTTTTCATGGAGACCAATAGAAGGTGAGACAAGGGTAATAGAAAACAACATTTTATAATTGGAACTGTAGAATCTTGGAAATGGAAGTGGCCTTGTACATCAACATTTCCGAACTCCTCCCTCATTTTTCAAAATAGGAAAGTAAGATTCAGAGAGGTCCTGTGATGTATCCAAAGGGACACCTCCAGCTGAAGAAGGAATTACACCTTAGCTGGCTCCTCCCCTTACTGCCTCTGGTTTGTCCTCAGGTTTCACTCTCAGCTGGAGAGAATGGATGGAGCTTGCAGGAGGCCAAGCTGCCCTCTGCTTCCCTGCATCAGAGCCCCTGGAAGCCTCTGGAACTCCAGCCCCTCTGGAAGCCTCCAGCTCTGACAGGAGTGTGGCCCTGGCTGAAGGTTTTTCTGTCTCCCTCTTTCTGTCATTTCTTTTTCCTTCTTTCTTAATTACCTTGCAGGTGAAGGGTGAGAATTGTGGAAGAGGCATCTAGCCAAGGTTCCCTGCTCTCTCCCCTGGTTTTGATAAAGGTTGCCGAGAGTTAGTAAAAGTAACCTCATTTCACTCTCCATTTATTTACTGGCTTTGAACTGTTCACAACTCAGAACCTAGTTTTGTTTTTCTTTCTTTCTCTGATGCCCTCTGCTGTAGACCCTGCATACTGAGGGTTTGCGTTGCCTGGAATCTAACGGAATCTTGCCTCTGTCCAGTAGGAGTGAGTTTACCAGGCCTTAGAGAAGATAATTCCATTGATTGGCCTTGTACGTCACTCTTTATGAGTGAGAACCTGACAAACAAGAGCACAAGCCTCAATCTTACCAGTAATCAGAGAAATGCAATGAAATGCCATTTTTCAACCATCCAATAGGCCAAAAAAAAAAAAAAAAAGATAATATTTTGTGCTGGCAAGAGGGTGAGAAAATGAACACTCAGATATTGCTGCTGTAAACATGAATTGCTGTATCTTTTGGGAATGCAGCCTACTATCTATTAAAAAAAATACAGAGATTACATTCAGCAGTGTTATTTTTGTTCATTCATCCTGTGGAAATCAATGTTCCAGTTTGTAAGGTCATGTGTTCAAGAAAGTTTACCACAGCATTATTTATAATGGCAAAAGCCTAAACACAATTTGAATTTCTGTCAGGAAGTGTGGTTTATCTGTAGTACAGAATATGTCGTGCAATTATTTTTTAAAAACGGAATTAGTCTTCCTTGTGTGGACTAAGAAAGCTGTGTTATCATGTGAGTATAGTAATAGTTGCAGACTAATATTAATGAAATGGTCTTACATTTTGGGGAAAATAAATCTTCATACGTGTGTCTACGTGATTACATGAGTATGGAGAAAGAAGTGACAGGATACCATCTCAGCTAGACTTGTTACGACAAACATGCATTGATACTGTGATTTTTTTTTTTTTAAATAAAGTGAAAAAATGTGAGAGAATGAGTTTGAGAGATAGAAACTAGATTATAACCCATCTGTCTATCCCTTACTACTTGTGAGAGGTTTGGTCAATTACCTAACCTCAGTCCTCATCTGTAAAAAGGGAATAATATCTACCTCAGTGTGTTTGATTAAAGGACGTATACAAAGCATGTCTCATATTGTAATCCTTCTGTTTCTTTTTCCTTCTACACGAGCAGTTTGGAGTAGAATATTAGAACACGCATAAAATGTGTTGGCAATGTTACCAGGCTGTATTATCCCAATGTTCTCAACTTGACATGGGCTTACCAAAGAGGTGGATTAGTGCTTCTCTGGGAAAAAATATCCAGGTGATAATCTCTCTTTCCCTCCTTAATCCTTACAGAAACAAAATAAGAGTAATGCATGATGTTGCCTTGGCCCTCTGGGGGTTATTTACCTGGAACCTCAGTCAGTAACCCAGGTGAGAAGTAGGAAGGGGTGAAGGCCTCTGAATAGCCAAAACAGATGTTCTAAAGTTCAAGGTCTTACTGGATCATTTATTCTTATTTTAGACAACCCCAATAAGCTTTTCCAGCCCTAACACATTAGTGAGGACGCTATGACAGGCAGCACCCTGACAGCAGCCAGGAGGGACAGCTGGTCTGAGCCCAGGGGTGCCTGGAAGATGCAAGGACTGTGCAAGCTGGATGGTCTGGAGCCAGGCCCTGTTTTCACAATGCATAACTTATCTTCATGGTGGTGATGCTGAGTTATTAGGGAGAAATTAATTCATGCTTAACATAATATTTTTAAAATTCTTCATTTACTTAAATAATCTCTATACCCACCATGGGGCTCAAACTCATGACCCAGTGATCAAGAGTTGCATGCTCTTCCTGCTGAGCCAGCCAGGTGCTCCTCATCCTTTATATGATCTTATAAATGCCCTAATTAGAGTGTAATGCAGTCCAGAAGTATTACCACCAGAGATGATTAAACTTTTTCAGCTCTGCTGCTTAAAAGGTAAGTTTTGGGGGTATCTGGGTGGCTCAGTTGGTTGAGTGTCCGACTTCAGCTCAGGTCATGATCTCATGGTTTGTGGGTTCGAGCCCCACATTGGTCTCTGTGCTGACAACTCAGGGCCTGGAACCCACTTGTGCTCTGTCTCTCCCTGTCCCTCAAAAATAAATAAATGTAAAAAAATAAAAAGTAAGTTTTGGTTTCCTATTAGTGACAGAATATAACAGAGGTCTTTATACTGTGAGGGCAAGATAGAAAGCTGCATAGTCAAGAGTGACATTAGAGAGAGGTAAGAGAGGCATTAGAGATTGTTCAAAAAGGATATTGACCTGGAATAATGGAATGATTTCCTACAAAGGAGTTATTTGCTTTTTTGCTAAAATAAGGTCCACAATCTATAATCCAAAATCCTTGGGACCTGGGGGGTTTTGGAACTCAAAATTTTTCAGATCTCTTGAAAGGTAGCATGTATATAACATTGTATGTTATATAATAGCCCCAGCAGGGTTTAACTCAGCAAATCATAATCAAACATACTAATACTTCTACAGTGAAACATCCATTAGGACAAATAGTATGTAGTTTATTTAAATAATAATAAACCACTAAATGAAACAGTGGGATAAAAATAGATTGTAAATACTCTAATGTTATTTTTTTAAAATTGTTTAATGTCTATTCATTTTTTAGAGAGAGAGAGAGACTGAGCATAAGTGGAGGAGAAACAGAGCACACAGAATCCAAAGCAGGCTCCAGGCTCTGAGCTGTCAGCACAGAGCCTGACGTGGGGCTGAAACTCACGAACCGCAAGATTGTGACCTGAGCTGAAGTTGGGTGCTTAACCGACTGAGCCACTCAGGCGCTCCTAATACTCTTATTTCTAAGAAAACATTTTATAAGTCTTTTAAATATGCCAGTTCAGATTCAGCTAAATATGCCTGTACATGTGCAAACCATGAACATCTATTACCTCTGGTTGCCTGAGCATCCAGAGGAGAGGAACCTCAGTGCCTATTGCTGGCAGCAGGCTAAAAGGAGCTGGGTTACCGATGACATCAGGAGCTGGATCAAGGGAAGCACTCTAATAGGGGCTTCTTTAAAGACTTCTCCCCATGTCAGATGGTTAATTAATTTAGATTTCCATTTAAGCAGTTCCTCATTAATTACAAAAACCAACATAAACTCACGTTCATTGATAAATGTGCATGGTTCAAGGCCAACTACTGACACACCACACATTTTCACCATATCATTTAGGTATTTTTTCCCACCTGTTTACAATTTCATGTTCATCATCACCATTATCCTCATGATTACCTGTATTTAACATTTTTTTAGTGTTTATTTATTTTTTTTTTTAATTTTTTTTTTCAACGTTTTTTATTTATTTTTGGGACAGAGAGAGACAGAGCATGAACGGGGGAGGGGCAGAGAGAGAGGGAGACACAGGATCGGAAACAGGCTCCAGGCTCCGAGCCATCAGCCCAGAGCCTGACGCGGGGCTCGAACTCACGGACCGCGAGATCGTGACCTGGCTGAAGTCGGACGCTTAACCGACTGCGCCACCCAGGCGCCCCTAGTGTTTATTTTTGAGAAAGAGGGGGACAGAGGATCTGAAGCGGGCTCTGCACTGACAGCAGTGAGCCCGATGTGGGGTTCAAACTCACGATCCGCGCGATCATGACCTGAGCCAAAGTCTGATGGTTTACCGACTAAGCCACCCAGGCGCCCATGATCATCTACATTTAAAACCGTTTCACACACCCATAAGGTTGGCTACCATTAAAAAAACAGGTATTGGTGACGATGTAGAGAAATCCGAGCCCTTGTGCACTGTTGGAGGGAATGTTAAAATGATGTAGTCACTGTGGAAAATAGGATGACATTTTCTCAGAAGACAGAATCACCACATAGTCAACAGTTCCATACAGTCAGATTTCTGGGTACTCAGAAGAATTGAAAGCAGGGTCTCGGATATATATGCACCCATTTTCATAGCAGCATTATTCACAATATCTTAAATATGGAAGCAACCCAAGTGTCCACTGACGAATGGATAAGCGAAATGTAGAACATACAATGGAATGTTAATTAGCCTTAAAAAAGAAGGAAGTCCTGCAATATGCTACCACATGGATGAGCCTTGGGGACACTATGCAAAGTGAAACAGGCTAGTCACAATAAAGATAAATACTGTATGATTCCGCTTATAGAAGGTACTTCAAGTAGTCAAAATAAAAAACAGAAATTTTAATAGTGGTTGCCGGGGGTGGGGGGGGGGGAAGAATAGGGAGTTACTGTTTCTAGGTGTAGAGTTTCCGTTTTACAGGATGAAAAGAGTAATGGGGAAGCTTAGTGGCAAAGGTTGCACAATAATGTGAACGTATTTAATACCAATGAACTGTGCACTCAGAAATGGTTAAGATGGTAAATATTACATGCATTTTTTTAATGTTTTCTTTACTTTTTGAGAGAGTGTGAGCAGGGGAAGGGAAAAGAGAAAGGGACAGAAGATCCAAAGCAGGCTCTGCACGGACAGCAGAGAGCTCGATGTGGGACTTGAACTCCCAAACTGTGAGATCATGACCTGAGCTGAAGTCGGACACTCAACAGACTGAGCCACCCAGGCACTCCAATTTTATGTGTATTTTGCCACAATTATAAAAACCTTTGTGCACACAAAATCTTCAAAAACACTTCAGCAATTTTCTCACTCAAGACGTACAACAGGAGGACCGTTCGCAATGAGGAACATTCTTTGATGTCAGCCTAATACTTTTAGCTGAGCTGACAAACTTTTGGCATAAGGTGGTCTTCTCATTAGTGATATGAAATCCTTCAAAGTTTTTATAGATTTGGTTTCAAACATCACCCTAAGCCAAAGTCCATGCCAAGCATTTTCAAAAATAAATTTCTATTTTTGAAGTAATCTTAGATTTACAGACAAGTTGCAAAGACAGCACAGAGTCCCGTGTGTTTGGCACCCATCTTCTGCTAACATTAAATAACCATGGCACATTTGTCAAACTAAGAAATTAGGGGTGCCTGGCTAGCTCTGTCAGAAGAGCTTGCCACTCTTAAGTTCGGTGTTGTGAGTTTGAGCCCCATATTGGGTGTACTTAAAAATAAAATATTTAAAAAAAAATAATAAAGTTTACTCAGATTCACTAGTTAACATTTTTTAAAAAGCTAAGAAATTAATAATGGCACAGTACAATTTACTAACGTCCACATTTTATCAGATTTCACCAGTTTTCCGCTAATGGCTTTTTTTTTTTTTTTTTTTCCCTGTTCTGGGATCCCGTCCAGGACATTTCACTACATTTAATCATTGTGTCTCCTTTGCCTCATCAAGTCTATGGCACTTTCTCAGTCTATCCTTGTTTTCCACAACCTTGAAACTTTTGAGGAGTGCTGGTCACATATTTTATAAAATGTCCCTCGATTTGAGTCTGTCTGTTTTTATGTTTCTCATAATCAGTGTGTGGTTATGCATCACATCAATGCCAAGCATTAAAAGAATTTTTTTTGATATTTATTTTTGAGAGAGACAGAGTGTGAGTGGGCGAGGGGCAGAGAGAGAGGGAGACACAAAATCCGAAGCGGGCTCCAGGCTACTAGGTGTCAGCATAGAGCCAGACATAGGGCTCAAACTCACGAACTGCGAGATCATGACCTGAGACGAAGTCAGATGCCCAACTGACTCAGCCACCCAGGAGCCCCATCAATGCCAAGCATTTAAAAAAAAAATTATTTTTTTTTTTACTGTTTATTTTTGAGCAAGAGAGAGAGAGAGAGACGGAGCGTGAGTGGGGGAGGGGCAGAGAGAGTGAGGGAGATGCAGAATCTGAAACAGGCTTCAGGGTCTGAGCTGTCAGCACAGAGTCCGACACCAAGCTTGAACTTGGGAATAACAAGATCATGACCTGAGCCAAAGTCGGATGCCTAACTGACTGAGCCACCCAGGTGCCCCTAGCATTTTTAATAGTAATTTATCAACATCATTCCAAGCTTTAGTTAACTGTATTAATGGCATCCCGAAGGCAGGAATGCCCCAGCCCCAGGAAGTCTTTTTATTTCTTTTTTCAAGATTTTATTTTTAGGTAATCTCTACACCCAACATGGGGCTTGAACTCACAACCCCAAGATTAAGAGTCACACGCCTCCACCCACTAGCCAGCCAGGCACCCCTTCCAAGAAGTCTTTGACTCCAAGGCCCTTATTAACTGCAGCAAGCAAGCACCTAAGACAGTTTTAATGTTTTAGGTGCTTTTGCTTCATCACAGAGGATACGATTGCACATCGGCATCACGAGAAGTTATGGCTGTTGTGGGGAGTACCTCTGTAGGAACAGTAAAACCTCACAGGCCTTCCTGACCAGCCTGCCTTCAGGAAGTCCCACTCCTGCCATACAGTCATTATTGACCAGTGGGAGGATTTCTCTGGTTACCGTGTTTTGTTTGCATAGAAAAACCCAGGGAAATTACATACACCTTTTGAATATTTTGCCTGTTGCTCTTTCTCATTCACTGGTCACCCACCAGTGTTACTGAGGTTTTTCCAGGAATGCAGCTTCGGGAAAGAGCTGTTTCATCAGCATTGTCCGTTTTCTCAAGAAAAATGTTTCACTCAGATAGGATTTTATCAGATTCATTAATATAATTTTCCGATGCTTCCTGATCATTAGAAGCTTCTCCCAGCTGATCTGCAGATTTTACACAACGATGCCTCTTCAAGTTCTGTAGCTACCTTGATGAATGTTCAGATGCACCTTCAAGGTGCAGTTCCTCAGGATGTGTTCTAGCTGTATTCTAGTTACATATTCACTTTCACTCAAGCAAAACGTGGTCAAGATCTTAAATTCTGGGGGCGCAGCTGGCTGGCTCACTCGTTAGAGCACGTGGCTCTTGATCTCGGGGTTGTGAGTTCGAGCCCCACATTGGGGGTAGAGATTACTTTTAAAAAATCTTAAATTTTTGTCCTATGCAATGTTTTCTTATTTTTATTGATTCTTGTTCATCCATCAGTATAAAACTTAGCTTCTGTTTCTTCAGCTCATATGTAGTAATGACTCTAGTCCATAATCTTTAGTAAAATGCCTCACAAACACATCAGGATCAAGCTTCTGTAATAACTTCACTCTCTGTGCTATTGTGAATGAGAGGTGCTTCTTTTCTTCTTTTTGTCTTCTCACTATTACCAGAAAGGTGTCTTTGACTCTGATGTTTCATGGTTACCAAAGAACAACAACAAAAAAAAGACAACAGAATACCAGCACTCAGCAGATATTTTGAGAGGGATGTTGTGACAGCTGAGTCTTTGGTCAGTTCAAGCCTGTTTTGCTGCAAAATAAGTTTTGGTGCCAAACTTATGGGATAACTTTTGGTTTTAAGGGCTTTTCAGATCAGAATTTCAGATAAGGAATTGGGGGCCTAATTTTCTTGCAGAAGATTTTTTATGCAGTGGAAGAAATATCAGTTTCCTGATATATTAAGAAATGCTTCCTGAGCACTGAGGACAGGGACTCCTAATTTTTTTAACCAGAGACCCCTTTAGTCTTGGAACAATGTATACATAATGGTCAAAGGTTCTGACTGCCGTGGATAACCAGCCTAATCACACTGAAAGGTTGTCATTTATAGGAAGAAACATTTTGTCTGGCATACCAACTCAGGTTATACAGAAAATATATTGGCTTTATATTGTAGTTTAAATTTTTTTAATGTTTATTTATTTTTGAGAGACAGACAGAGTGTGAGTGGGGGAGGGGTAGAGACAGAGGGAGACACAGAATCCGAAGCAGCTCCAGGCTCTGAGCTGTCAGCACAGAGCCCGACGCAGGGCTCACACTCACGAACCGTGAGATCATGACCTGAGCCAAAGTCGGATGCTTAACCGACTGAGCCACCCAGGTGCCCCTGTATTATAGTTTAAATATATATTGAACATAACACACATTCCTTTTTACTAATCTTGCCGGAAGTCCGAGGGTGTTAGGCTGCAAACTTCCACATATGTGTCAGGCTCTGCACTCAGAAATAAACGTATGGCCCTTACTGGTGCCTGGGTGGCTCAGTCAGTTAAGCGTCTGACTCTTGATTTCAGCTCAGGTCATGATCTTATGGTTCATGGGATCGAGCCCCCCATCGAGCTCTGTGCTGGTGGCATGGAGCCTGCTTGGGATTCCTTCTCGCCGTCTCTCTCTGCCCCTCCCCTACTCTCTCTTTCTAGATAGATAGATAGATCTCTCTCTCTGAAAATAAATAAACATTAAAAAAAAAAAAAGGAAAGAAATGTATGGCCCTTAAAAGTACAAAAGTGAGTAACATGAGAACTCACACATACAAAGGTGAGTCATAGGTGTCCATGGTTCAGGACTTACAATTTAGAATGAGACCTGAATAGAACCCAGATCATGTCATCATAGGGCAAAAAGCAAGCAGAGATAAAAGGGGGACTTGAGAGCAGTGAGTGATGAAGAGTTTGCCCAGAAGAAGCAGGGAAGACCTGTCGGAAGTGACGCCAGTACTAGACCTTGTAGGATAAGGGGGATGTGGGGGATCCCCCTCCCCTGACACCTGTCAGTAATACATCTAATTCAGCTGCAATAAAGACAGTTTCCCATTCTGCCTTGCAGCGAGGGGAGGCCACTGACTGAATTTGATTTAGTGCAATGTAAGCAGAAATGGGGTATATAACTTAGGCAGTGAGGCATGAAAGTGTGGCTGGTCTGAAGGTCACAAAATAGCAGAGGGAAGTAGCAAGATCGGTATAAAAAAAGAGCAGAAATAAAGCCTTGTGCAATTTCTTAGAGCCTGATGCAATGCTTTTCTGTGATTTCTCAATAGCAGTTCAACACTGAATCTGAGGTGGTCCTAACACAACAAACAACACAGAGGCAAGCCAGACCCTTGTCCCGTGAGATCAGTACCACTCAACAACTAGAAACTTCCTTAATAGAACCATTGTCCACTAGTCCACCCGCCCAAGGGGAGGGCCAGTGCCCTGCCTCATAAATGGCCCAGTCCCTTTTCTATCCCACTGTCATCCTGTCGGCCACTTAGGTTTTACTTAGTATTTACATGTAAAAGAATTACTACAGAATAGACCCAATTTCAGCTTACTCTACCTATTAAACAAGAACAGCCACAAAGAATGGACGCAGAAGACAGATCACTGGACAGTGTAGTATCAGCTTATAAATTCCTGTGGTAAAACTTAACCCCACTACAATAATCTAAGGATTGCAATCCTCTGGTGCCTACCTTTTCCAGAGTATCCTGTATGAGAGCGGCAGAGGCATTTACCAACATCTTTGCATTAGCCGCACATCCTCTGGTACTTTAACACCCTTCCTGGAACACCCTTCCTGGAACTTCAGCTACAGCAGAGGCGTTGCTATGGTATACAACAGGAACCCACATCTCCCAGTTTCCAGATTAGTGTATTTTCCTCCAATATAACAACTGAGAGAAGTAAAAGTAAGCTCTGTCAAAATTTGACAATGAAATGTATAACGCTTTTGGTCTGAAATGGATTATTTTTGTGTAATGACAAGATGGTTGAATTATAAGTGTATTGACAATGGCACCCTGCCCCCAAACTGGCTCTAAAATAGAAAATGCAAAAGGGTTGTCTGGGTAGCTCAGTTGGCTGAGTGTCTGATTCTTGACCTCAGCTCTGGTCATGATCCCAGGGTCATGGGATCGAGCCCTGCATCAGGCTTCACACTGGGTGTGGGGCCTGCTTGGGATTCTCTCTCTGCCCCTCTCCCTGCTCATGCGCTCTCTCTCTCTGAAAAATAATAACAAATAAGAAAAAAGAAAATGCAAGGATAAAAAGGAAAAGAAAATCCAAAAAAAAGTAAATAAATAAGGAAAAGAAAATGCAACCACAAAGAATCTCTAAGAAAAAATTTAATGTATCAACACTATAGAGATTTTAGAAAACATCAATAAGTGTAAAAATTCTACTTAAAAAGTAGGGCAAAAATTCAGTTGCAACATAAAAGTAGGTCACCCACTCTTTGTCAAATCTTCCCCTAAATTTTATAACCTCATGTGTTAATGGCTTACCAATCCAATTTTATAGCAAGGGTATAAGAAATAATTCTTAAGTTTATTCACTTTCCTTTAAGAATGTACATCAATTTTGGGGTTCCTGGGTGGCTCAGTCGGTTAGGCGTCCAATTTCGGCTCGGGTCATGATGTCTCAGTTCCTTGAGTTCGAGCCCTGTGTCAGGCTCTGTGCTGAGGGAGCCTGCTTCGGATTCGGTGTCTCACTCTCTGTTCCTCCCCCGCTTGCACCCTGTTTCTCTCTCTCTCTCTCAAACATAAATAAATATTTAAAAAAAAAAAAAGAATATACATCAATCTTGTTCTCATGTTTGCTACTTAAGTACAAGGTATCAATAGCAGCCTCTGTGTGCTAATAGCAATCCCCTTACCCCCGAGAATTTCTGCAGCACTCTGGGGCTGCAAATGGACATTCTCTAGCATGTGTTGTTGCCAAACGCTTTCTTTGTCAAATGTTTTAGGATCAGCAAAGCTGTCTCTTTGTTTCTTTTCAGTTGTTTTTTAGTTGCAAGGCTTTCTAACTTGCTCTGGATTACTGGATAAATATCTGTAATCTTTCTTTTCCCCCCCTCAGAAAAAATATTGCCTGACCTGTAAAACTCAAGAACTTCTAAGCATGTTGGACTCCCCTCCTGATCACTGCCATCAACACGATCCAGGCTCATCTGGGAGAAGCCACTCTTCTTCGTGCTCTCTGGGGCCCAGGCTTGGTTTGAAGCAGGTAACCCTGGCCTGGGCCTCCCAGGATTTCCGAGGCAGTGGTGACAGGGTAGGTCCTGGGAGGCTGGCTGAGAAAGAAGTTGTCCGGGGAAGCCACCACAACAGACTCTATTAGTGTTATTTTAGAGGCTTTGTTTATCACAGATAAAGCCTGGTCAGCTCTTTAATTACCAATCCATTTTTCACCTTTGTAAACTTCTCTAGAGGCTATTTTTAGCCTATGAGATAGCTGTATAAAATATCACTTCATTGATTTCTGTATGATGATTTACTCTTGAATATAGTTTTCGAATGTTTCTTTGACACGAATAATTTTATTCCTGTAATTCATTGTTCAGAGCACCCCACATGGAGGTTGGTAGAGTGTATCCTTTTTCTGTCCCCAGGCCTGCCCGAACTAAAAAGCCTCCTTTTCCTATCCTCTTCACCCCCACCTCTATTACACATAGTTCTGTCCTCACAGGACCCCCAACACCCTCCTCTCCAACGCAGACTCCACATTTTGCCCCAGGGAGGTGTTCAGTAAATGCCGAGCAACTGATAACATCCATCTCCCTTTTCATTCCTTATATTTGGATAGGAGATTAATTTTAATTTAGTTAAACATTAAATTTTATGCAAAACCACCAGGCCAGGGTGTATTGAAGCAACTTTAGGACATATTCTCTTCAGGTAAATCATTCAACATCAAAAAAAACAAAAAAAAACAAACAAAAACAACAACAACAACAACAAAGTTCAAAGTTTTATTCCTCTTATAGGAAACAAACCCCTCACTTCTTGTAGGAATCCCTTTGGTTCCTATCCCTTTGAATACGTAGTTTTTAGCTTATAGAACTTGAAAATAAAATATCACCCCACTAGATGCACCAGCATAATCATTTGAATAAAAGCATTTAAAAATACCCATCACTTTCCTCCTTATCAAATGTACCCCATAATTACTGATTGTTACTTATTCTCAAGTAAGAAATCAAGTACTTGGGAATGTCATTTGTTTGGTGTAGTCGCCATGATTTGCTCTATCCTTTTCAGAGAGACCAGGCATTCATATCTTTGAGCCCACCCACTGCTTTTGTCTATACTTAGTCCATCCCAGCGGCAGAGAGGATCCTGTAAGACCTTTCAAGAGTGATGTCCCCTCTTCCCAATCCACCAGGCCCCCCGACCGGTGCGGAACAGTACTAGGTCTCCCACAGGCCAGTGTTCTGCTTCTGCAGACCTCCTGAGTTCCAGATGGTTTGTATTATCTGAGTTCATTATCCACAATCAACACTATAAACCAGTCAAGTTAGCAACAAAGTCTAAAATACAGCAGTGAATTTAAAAATAAAATATAGTAGAGAAACATTCAGAAATCTACACTTGGAGCAATATATTAGGACCAAAATTTCTAAATAAAATGGAGCTGATTCAGGAAGTATCCATGGAGATGATAGATATATAGATAGATATTTTTTTAATATACAATCTCTTATAGCCTTACTCACTTTGGCAGGTCACACTCCAAGTTTAGAGGAGGTAGCCAAGCAAGAAGGATGAATCTTAATAGTCCCAGTTTCAAATGAAAACGTGAGTTAAGGTCATGCTGAGGATCTGCTAAGTGCAAGACACTGGCGATGCTCCAGTGAGTGACTACCACCTGTGGCCAAGCTCCAAGAACCCCTAAGTGAAGCAGGATTACATGTGTTCGGAGAGATCAGCGTGCTGCCCAGAGAAGGGCCTCATTGCATCGGGTGTCATTGCATCTAAGATACCACGAATTGTAAGAGAGCCCGTTTTATGTGTCACTAAGAAAGGACAAACAGTCACTTGTGCTATGGCATGCCACTGACTGTGGGACACGTGTGGATATCACAGGTGTTAAAGTGAGAATCAATGTGCATCTTAAAAGTGGTGGAACATGGAAGTTTCCACAACAAGGGGAATGGAAGGAAAGAAATGTAGACGATTCAGAGGGAATAGAATACCTAGCAGGAAAAACAGATTTTTAAAAAAAATTTTTTTTTTTTAACATTTATTTATTTTTGAGACAGAGAGAGACAGAGCATGAACAGGGGAGGGGCAGAGAGAGAGGGAGACACAGAATCGGAAACAGGCTCCAGGCTCTGAGCTGTCAGCACAGAGCTGGACGCGGGGCTCGAACTCATGGACTGCGAGATCGTGACCTGAGCTGAAGTCGGACGCTTAACCGACCGAGCCACCCAGGTGCCCCGAAAAACAGATTTTTAAAAAACTCTTTTTTTTTAAATGTTTATTTTGAGAATGAGAGAGAGGGAGCAGAGGAGGGGGAGAGAGAGAGAGGGAGAGAGAGACTCCTAAGCAGGCTCCCTGTTAGGGCAGAGCCTGACTCGGGGCTCAAAGTCACGAACCATGAAATCAGGACCTGAGACGGAATCAAGAGTCGGACGCTTAGCCAACCGAGCCACGCAGGTGCCCCAGGAGAAGCAGATTTAAACAAGAGCAGCAGATAAAAATTTTGGACCACATAACACCAGATGTTAGGACATTGCAAGTCAAATTTAGTGAGCTCCAAGCACCCCTTCTACTGGCTTGCGAGAGAGCCCCTTGTGTCCCTCTCCCAGGATCAGGCAAGAATGCCAGCAGATGGTACAATAAAAGGGGGGGGGGCAGCTGGAGCTGGATCCCACTGTGGCTGCCGTCACTGCCAGGCAGCCCCACGTTGCAGGAGCTCCAGTGCCCTTCCAGAGCTCTGCCTCCCAGCTCTCAGCCCCTTGCCCTCAGAGAGCTGTTGCCTCAAGGGCTGGGTTTTACACTGAACAGCCTCTGCCAGCAACCCACAGCAACCCCCCATGTGGGGTACCACACTCAGCAGGGGGCTGAACCTCCATAAACAAAGGTCTTTCACTCCTGTCCCTGCTCATGGTCTCAGCCACGCTCCTGGGCTCCCAGCACTCACCTCTACCCATTCTCTAGGGCATACCCAGCTTAACCCTGGTCAGTGAGGCTGAACTAAAAGCTCTTTGACTGCTCTACTAGGAGCCAAGAGGGCATAAAGAGAACCCAACCCAAATCAGTTTAAGCAAAAAGAGAAATCTTACTCACCTACACAATAGTCCAAAGGTAGAGCTTGATCAAGGCAGTAGGGTATATTACCAAGCAGGGCCGTCTCTCCTTCCCTTCTTCACTTCCTCCACACGGGCTCTGCTCCCAAGAGCCTCCCCGTTTCTGGGCTGAGAGCATGGTTGTAGTTCTAGGTTCAGGTGTTTCTTGACTGAAGTCAGGTGGAAATGGGCCTCAGACTCTCTCTCTCTGCAGGCCCAGAAAGAATCTCAAATGCATCTCATTAGCTTTGGGTAGCTCACAATCCTATCCATGGGCTCACCGCTGTGGCCAAGGGGAGTGCATTTCTGCCAGGCCAGGCCTCATTCATACACTTACTCCCAGATCTGGGAACGTTCAGGCCATCTGTAACTAATGTGGATCATGGCAGGAGAATAGAGGATCCCTAGCTGAAAATAGGGATGCTACCATCAGAAGGAAAATTTCCACAAAACAACCCATCTCTGCTTCACTCGATGTTTTCCCTAGTAGACATATTCTTCCTCTTGATAACATCCTCCAGTGGTGTGATGGTGGCTGCAGTAAGGGAAGGGTGCCACAGGAGCCCACGCAGGCTTCTCCCTTGCCTTTGTCAGAGAGAAGACACAATCATCTGCTGAGAGATCAGGACAGCTTTGGGTTTGAGTGGTCTCTCAAAGTGTGTTCCCCGGACCCACAGCAGCAGCCACACCTAGGAACTTGCTAGAAATACACATACTGGGGCCCCAACCCAGAATTACTGATTACACACTTTGGAGGTGGGACCCCGTGATCTGTGTTTGAACGAGCTCTCTAGGTCATCTTTTTTTCCCTCCAAGTTTTTATTTAAATTCCAGTTAACATACAGTGTAGTATTAGTTTCAGGTGTAGATTTTTTTTAAATTTTTTAAATTTATTTATTATTATTTTTTTTAATGTTTTATTTTTATTTTTGAGACAGGGAGAGACAGAGCATGAACAGGGGAGGGTCAGAGAGAGGGAGACACAGAATCCGAAACAAGCTCCAGGCTCTGAGCTGTCAGCACAGAGCCTGACATGGGGCTCGAACTCACAGACCGTGAGATCATGACCTGAGCCGAAGTCGGACGCCCAACCGACTGAGCCACCCAGGCGCCCCTGTAGAATTTTTTAAAATAATTTTTTAAGTTTATTTAATCTCTACACTCAACATCGGGCTCGCACTCACGACGCATGCTCTTCCGACTGAGCCAGCTAGGTGCCTGTCAGGTGTAGAATTTAGTGATTCACCCCTTATATATAACACCTGGTGCTCATCACAGCAAGCACACTCCTTAATCCCCACCCACCACTTATTTAGCTCATCCCCTGCCCCTACCTCCCCTCGGGTAACCATCACTTTGTTTTCTATAGTTAAGTCTTCTTCGGTTTTCCACTCTTTACCCCCACCATGTTCGTTTCTTTTGTTTCTTAAATTTCACACGTGAGTGAAATCATATGGTATTTGTCTTTCTCTTGACTGACTTATTTTGCCTATCATTAGACTCTCTAGCTCCACCACATTGTTGCAAATGGCAAGATTTCATTCCTTTTTATGGCTGAGTAATATTCCATTGTATATATATACCACGTCTTCTTTATCCATTCATCAGTCCATGGACACTGGGGCTGTTTCCATAATTTGGCTATTGTAGATAATGCTACTATAAACACAGAGGTGCATGTATCCCTTCAAATTCGTATTTTTGTATCCTTTGGGTAAATACCTAGTAGTGCAATTGCTGGATCATAGGGTAGTTCTATTTTTAATATTTGTTTAATGTTTATTTATTTTTGAGACAGAGAGAGACAGAGCATGAATGGGCGAGGGGCAGAGAGAGAGGGAGACACAGAATCCGAAGCAGGCTCCAGGCTCCGAACTGTCAGCACAGAGCCCGACTCGGGGCTCGAACTCACAGACCGTGAGATCATGACCTGAGCCGAAGTCGGACGCTCAACCGACTGAGCCACCCAGGCGCCCCTATTTTTAATTTTTTGAGGAGGCTTTATACTGTTTTCCAGAGTGCCTGAAGAGCCCTCCTGTAATTCTGATGCTCACTCAAATTTCAGAACTGTTTGGTTAGAGCTTTGCTACTCAAAATGTGGCCCATGAACTCACAGCATGGACATCACTTGGGATCTTATTAGAAATGCAGCATCTCTGGGCGCTTGGGTGGCTCAGTCGGTTAGGTGTCTGACTTTGGCTCTGGTCAAGATCTCATTGTTCATGAGTTCCAGCCCCACGTCTGACTCTGTGCTGACAGCTCAGAGTTTGAAGCCTGCTTCTGATTCTGTGTGTCTCTCTCTCTGGCTCTCTCTCATTCAGGCTTTGTCTCTCTCTCAAAAATAAATAAGCATTAAAAAAAAAAAAAAAGAAATGCAGCATCTCTGGCCCCACCCTAGACCTACTGGATCTGAACCTGCATCCTTACTAAGATTGCCCAGATGGTTCGTTTGCACATTAAAGTTTGATAGCATTGGACTTGGGGGCTCGAAGAGAGT
Source organism: Panthera uncia (assembly GCF_023721935.1). Taxonomy (NCBI): domain Eukaryota; kingdom Metazoa; phylum Chordata; class Mammalia; order Carnivora; family Felidae; genus Panthera; species Panthera uncia. The sequence continues at coordinate 41,453,029 of NC_064812.1, read as the reverse complement.
AGAGAAAGGGAAATGCATAGAGTTGATCAGAGGCATGCAGAATGGCCAAAGAATGGCACTTGAGCTTGTATACCCTAAGTATCCCATGGTCCTGCTCCCCACAATTGTGTGATTTTGTACAGTAGCTCTTGAGCAGCTCGATCATAGGAACAAAGTCCTAGACTGAGGTTGACATGAAGTCATGTCATGAAGTCATGACATGAAGTCATGTTGGAAAGATAAGAGATTCAGTTGAGCATGTAGTTGTGGGAATGGCCAAATGGTGCAGAAAGAGGTGTAGGCTGAATGGGGGGATGGTGGCCACAGAGAAAGTGGGTGGGAGCCTGAATATTTCTAGTAACTTGAAGCAAAGTGGGAGAAACAGCTACATGGAGGAGTAGTGGTACTGGGTTGACTGACGAAGGATCTGCCCCCATGTTCTCTGGGTCACTGGCAGTTGGCTTTCTTTGTGGCTGTAGAATTCATAGCAGCTGTCTCTTTCAAAACCAGGAGCAAACTGCTTCAAGTCCGTGACCCCTAGAGTCTCTTTCAAAGAGTTTGCCTGATTGGTCAGTCCCATCGAGGAGAATCTCTTTTTTGATCTTGAAGTCCACTGATTAAGGCTGTGATTACATCTGCAAAATCCCTACCTTTGCCATAGAATGTAACCTAATCTAGGAGCAACATCCCCTTTGTCATATTCTATTGGTGGGAAGCAACAGGTTCAGCCCTCACTGAAAGGGAAGGGATTGGTTGTAGAAGCTGTAACTTACACAGGTCGTCTTAGGTGGGTGTATACCACAGACTGTGAGAAACCCGGCTCTCAGTCCTGGTATACACATAAAATAATGACATAATTGCTATGTCTCACTGCTATGTCTGTGAGAAATAGATCTACAAATTAGAGCAGGTTATTTGTGCAGTTTTGTCCCAGCTTTGCATACCTGGTCAAAATACTGACTTCCTGTTGCTTAGTTCTCCCCCACCCCTTTCCTTTCAGTGTGGTTATGTACTCATTTCTAATAGGTTCAATTGCCCTTGCTTCACCTTTGGGGTTCTTCCTCTCCTCCAAACACCCTGGTTGATTTTCATTTTTTATTGGGAGGTATTGGAAGCATTTCTATGGTTTTTTTTTTTTTTTTTTTTGCATTTTTATGGTTCTAAAAGCTGAAGTTGTACAAACGGGGATGCTCAGAGAAATGAGGCACTCCCTCATCCTCAGAGACCTGATCCACCTCCTCCCTTGTGTCCAACTCTTTTTTTACCCATCCTCTGTAGGTGACCAGTCTCTTTAGCTTCTGGCTTATTCTTCCAATATTCCGCACAAATAGATATGTGTGTGTTTTCTAACATTCTTTCTTACATGAAGGGTAACTTACTATATTCTTTTGCACTTTGCTTTTTTTTTTTTTTTTTCATTTAAAAGTCTCAGAAATCAATCCAAATCAGTTCGTAGAGGTTATCCTCATTTTTTTTGGATTGATATGCATAGACCTCCATTGTGTGGATGTGTCATAATTTTCCCTTTTATTTTTAGCACTTGATATTTATTTATTTTATTTATTTATCTATCTATCTATCTATGTACAAGTTAGTTAATATACAGTGTAGTCTTGACTTCAGGAGTAGAACCCAGTGATTCATCTCTTACATACGATACCCAGTGCTCATCCTGAAAAGTGCACTCCTTAATGCCCATCATTCATTTAACCCATCCCTCCACACACCTCCCCTCCACCAACCCCTCAGTCTGTTCCCTGTATTTAAGAGTCTCTTATGGTTTGCCCCGTCTCTGTTTTTGTCTTATTTTTCCATTCCTTCCCCTATATTTATCTGTTGAGTTTCTCAAATTCCACATACAAATGGAATCATAGGATAACTGTCTTTCTCTGACTTATTTTGCTTAGCATAATACCCAATTCCATCCACGTGTTGCAAATGGCAAGATTTCATTCTTTTTCATTGCCAGGTAGTATTCCATTGCATATATGTGTCACATCTTCTTAATCCATTCATCAGTTGATGGACATTTGGGCTCTTTCCATAATTTGGCTATTGTTGATAGTGCTGCTATAAACATTGAGGTACATGTGCCCCTTCGAATCAGCATTTTTGTATCCTTTGGATAAATTCCTCGTAGCGCAATTGCTGAGTCATAGGGTAGTTCTATTTTTAATTTTTTGAGGAACCTTCATACTGTTTTCCAGAGTGGCTGCACCAGTTTGCATTCCCACCAATAGTGCAAAAGGGTTCCCCTTTCTCCACATCCTCTCCAACATCTGTTGTTTCCTGAGTTAATTTTAGCCATTCTGACTGTTGTGAGGTGGTAGCTCATTGTCGTTTTGATTTGTATTTCCCTGATGAGTGATGTTGAGCATCTTTTTATTGTCTGTTTGCCATCTGGATGTCTTCTTGGGAAAAGTGTCTATTCATGTCTTTTGCCCATTTCTCCACTAGATTATTTGTTTTGGGGTGTTGAGCTTGGTAAGTTCTTTATAGATTTTGGATACTAACCCTTTATCTGATAGGTCATTTATGAATATCTTCTCCCATTCTGTCGGTTGCCTTTTAGTTTTGTTGATTGTTTCCTTTTCTGCTCTTTTTGTCTTGATGAGGTCCCAATAGCTCATTTTTGCTTTCATTTCCTTTGCCTCTGGAGACATGTCAGGTAAGAGATTGCTGCCTGTTTTCTCCTCTAGGATTTTGATGGTTTCCTGCCTCACATTTAGGTCTTTTCTTCCATTTTGAATTTATTTTTGTGTATGATGTAAGAAAGCGGTCCAGTTTCATTCTTCTGCACGCTGCTGTCCAGTTCTCTCAGAACCATTTGCTAAAGAGACCTTTTTCCATTGGATATTCTTTCTTGCTTTGTTGAAGATAGTTGGCCATATATTTGTGGGTCCATTTCTGGGTTCTCTATTCTATTCCATTGATCTTTGTGTCTATTTTGGTGCCAGTATCACAATGTTCTGATTACAGCTTTATAATACAGATTAAAGTCCAGGATTGTGATGCTTCCAGCTTTGGTTTTCTTTTTCAGCATTACTTTGGCTATTTGGGGTCCTTTGTGTTTCCATACAATTTTTAGGATTGTTTGTTCTAGCTCCGTGAAGAATGCTAGGGTTTTTTTTTTTTTGATAGGGATTGCATTGAATGTGTAGATTGGTTTGGATAGTATTGACATTGTAACAATATTTTTTCTTCCAATCCATGAACATGGAATATTTTTCCATTTCTTTGTGTCTTCTTCAATTTCTTTCATAAGATTTCTATAGTTTTCAGTGTACAGACCTTTTACCTCTTTGGTTAGGTTTATTCCTAGGTGTTGATGATTTTTGGTGTGCCATAATATTTTCAATCATTCTCCCCTGTATAAGGATATAGGTGGTTTTCGAGATGCTGCATTCACAGACAATGCTGAAATGAATAACCTTCTGGTAAGTACAAAGGAACTAGATAATCTTTTTTATTTTTTAATGTTTATTTTGAGAGAGAGAGAGAGGGAGGGGGAGAGGCAGAGAAGGAGAGAGAAAATCCCAAGCAGGCTCTGCGCCGTCAGCATAGAGCCCGACTTGGGGCTCCATCTCATGATCATGACCTGAGCCAAAATCAAGAGTCAGATGCTTAAACGACTGAACCACCCAGGCACCCCAGGAGCTAGGTAATCTTAAGCCACATGTCAAACTGAAACTTTGACATGCCCATCCCCACAAAACACCTTCACTTCTAACTTACCTTACAGACTCCATGTAGTCACTGCCTTTGAGATGTGATGGAGCTGCTAGATACCTCAGTCACTCCTTTACCTTGTTAAGTAGGCCTGGCAAACACTTCTCAGCAATGACTACTCACCTGCTGTTCCAGGGTTGGGTCTTTCATTTCAAGATGCTCTTTCCACCTTTGGGTTGACCCCTCTTCATTCCCAGTCGCAATCTTTACCTCTCAGCTCAGAGTCTCAGAAATGATAAAAATCTGTCTTGACATAGGCTAGTTCTAGAATGAAGAGCTTCCCCAAGGATTCATTAACATGGGAGATATTCTTTGGGTTGTCTGAATGTTTACTGGCCTAATTAAACTAGAGCTCCACAATAAGGGTATTAATGGACACCAGGAACGTTCATATTGCCCTAAAATGTTTGCATAAGCTTGTGTCTGTATTTAACTGGGAAAGAGCCATTGAGAATTCGCCAACCTAGCTTTACAAAGGCTAAGAACTAGTGTATTAAATTCTGTATTAAATTCTCTATTTGGGGACACCTGGGTGGCTCAGTCAGTTGAACATCTGACTCCAGCTCAGGTCATGATCTCACGGTTTGTGAGTTTGAGCCCTGTGTGGGGCTCTATGCTGACAGTTTGGAGCCTGGAGCCTGCTTTGGATTCTGTGTCTCGCTCGCTCTCTGCCCCTCCCCTGCTCACGCTCTGTCTCTCTCTCTCAAAATAAATGAACATTAAAAAAAAAATTTTTTTAATCTGTTTTTTTTTTTTTAAACACAGATTGGTCGGAAGGAAAGGTACTGGCTGGAAGTCATTCTCAAATTCATGTTCACTTAAATGTTCATGCATTTCAGGTGAAAAATTTTAACATACTAATTTTATACAAGTTTCAAAAACAGTATTTAAAGTGAATAGTAAACATATATTCTGGGCAAGTAAAACTAAACAGCAAGTAATTTCATTCAGTTGTATCTAGTTTTAAGGCTGATGACCATAAAGATAAAATAAGAGAATCAGACGAATGTGAAGTTAAAGAACATTTTATTTACTGACAGATTAAAAACCACAACTCCAAGTAGTGCAAAACGCACCACTGAACTCAATTACAAAGAACTGGTGTTAATACACAATGTTTAAGCAATGCTACACTTATTTTTGGCAAAGTGCTGTATTGTTTAGTCTGTGTATAAAACTGACCATCTATGAACCAATCAGTATAAAAAATTCTATAAAAACAAATTTAGACAGTGGCTCAAGAAAACAAGCTGCCATTTATGCATAGATGATGTACAGTATATAATCTAACCAAATGTCCCTTTTGAGTTTTCAAGTTGAAAAAAATCTGTGTTTAGGAATACATCAAGAAGGCACATAGTACAATCTACAATACTCTTCAGTCTCTATAACTGATGCCCTGTCTTTGAAAAGCAAATGTGTTCACAATTTTACTTGAGACAAAAAAACCAAGCCACTCAAAAAAGTAATAACAACACACAATTATTGATTAAAATTCCAAACTTCTGGAGGAAAATGCAACCAAAAAGCAAGCAAAAACCACTCATACACATCAAGCTTAGATACACACACATCTAGCTCCCCAAGTACTGATTTGGTTTTTAGAAGTCCATCTAGAAAACAAATACTAAAACTTCAGGCAAATACAGAGCAAAATGGGGCATTTAACAATTATACAATTAAAAAAATATGTTGTAAGGAAAATTCTAAACGATATATAAAACATCCACTGAAGCTGCCTTCCTTTGAATAGTAACCTCTCCTCCCCCATAAAGGATACTGTTGCAAAGAGAAAGAAATATCCTTATCTGTATGCTTTCCGGTCCCTCTTTCTCCACCCCAAACCACTGTAACTGGTGTCGTATTTCAAGTGAAATTGGTACGTGGCAAGGCTGACACCACTGAATTAGGTAGGTTTCCTAAATAAAGCATTTCATATAAAATTTTCAGCATTAAAATAAGTAGATAAGGATGCCATTGATAATGCATCAACATGGCTGACAGTGAAGCCATCCATGAGAACAGCCCAACTTTTAAAAGAATTTAGCCAGCATGAATGGGCCTTATAAAATGAAGATAGTTTTAAGGTAACATTACAAACATGCTAGTGTCTCCAGTACAAGAAGCAGTCTCTTAACTGATTCTAAAAACAAAGACACTTGGAAACTCTTAAACTTTCTCCACTAACCTATTTAAACTTCAATGTTTATCTTCTAGTTGGAGTCCTTCATTTTTTTGTTTGTTTGTTTACAATTCAAAGAAAAACAGGATAAGAAAGACACTCTTTTTTGTTCTTTTTTTCTCAAGATATAGAAAGACAATATATTTCCTTGAAGAAGAGGATAGCGAAAACACTTACATTCAATGAAGATGTAAAGATAACAAACCACTGTACTACACAGATTTGAGAAGGAAAAACAACAGGCGATGCTGAGCGCCCTCTCAAGTTTTCAGTAAACTGTGTTCTCACTAGAATCAAAGCACTGATAAAACAGAGAAGGTATGTAAACAGGAACAGCCTGCATGGGAACTGGGAAAATGTACAGGAAATTAATGTAGAAACAGCTCGCTGGAGTAGAAAGTCAAACATCCAATCACTGTGAACCTTTCTGTAAAAAAAATCCCCCACCTGCCCGGACATATAAATGCATTGCCACAGAAGATAAATAATGCAGGGTTAATCTTCAGCTCACAGTGCAATACATAATTAGTGGAGAAAGAAAAAGTAACAAACATAGAATACACATTATAAAATGTTTTATTAATGAAAACACAAACTTTGAGAAATACGGTGCGTTATAAAAACTAAGGGACTCATCCATGAAGCACTGCTTGTGCACCACACATTCCAGACTTTTTCCAAGTAACGTTCTATATATTATCAGTTTAGAAGTAGAGCACTAAATTCGGAGGGGTCTTATTTCTCACTGCTTGAATTTTTAAGAAATATGCACTGAAGCACATTTATGTAAACCACTAATATTTACAAGAGCAAAAATAATAATTAACTTATAATAAATTGCATTTTGGCCATGTTTCAAGGAATACTTAACAGGTCAACATCATCCTGGTACCACACGTAGTAGATGCCAAACAAACCCCTAATGACCAAGAACTTCAAATGAATTACGTAACCACTTTCTTCCATTCTAACATGTGCCAATTTAAGACAGAAAACTTAGATACTGATACAAAAACCACAGTATGATATGACAGATGGCATGATAACCCTAAAAAAAAATCCCAAGCCTGAAAGTATTTGTTTTCCAGGTATAAACCATAAAAAACTAGGTCCAGAGAAGGCCAGAAAAAAAGTCAATAACTGACAGAGATGTAGATGTATTTCAGGTATCAGGAAATTTGAAAAATAATAGAAAAAAAAAAAAAAAAGATCCTAGCTATGTTACACACAAATCTGTTCATGCTGCCAAACAAATTCTCATGGCTGAACTTCTGTAGCTTGTGAGGTACTAACAACTTGCATGTAATATATGAAAAAAGAGACCCCCATATAGTCAGAGGCTTACATCCAGAAAACATTTAGCTGGTATATTTTCAAGTTACCAACATATGGCCCTAGAGACAGACACGATGTAAAACATACACACCTTCATGAAAACTCTACCTCACCTCTCAACTCTCGTAAACACAAATAGTAACAAAATAACTTCTAGCTCAGTTTGACAAAACTTTACAGACTTGGCCCCTAGTTAGAAAACAAATAAATAAAGGGGTGGTTCAAATGGAAAGGGAATAAGGAAAGCAGGGGGTCTAAACTCTTGTTCTAAAGAGACATTCCTGGCACTTCGTCACAGCCAGTGGAAGAACCACCTACCGCCACCATCTGACGATGCTGTGTGACGTCTTCCGCCTCCAAACTTCCCAGCCCTGGTCAGAAAAGAGCTCAGCTCTTCACTTGAAAAAGTCTCCCATAGTTCCCTGCATCCAGCTGCTACAGGGTTATTAGAAAATATAATACTTCACATAACTATATGCTGCTTTTTCCCTTGAAAACCTTGTATAGACATGTATTTACTTAATTAGGGTTGCAGAGGCATTGGAAAAATAAGCTTTTTGACCACAAAGGTGATACTACTGTTTGTCAGTAGAATGTGCTTTGGATTGTCTATGTTTAGTTTAGTTTGAGAGGAAATTGGTGAATGTGGATGGCTCAGCAAAACCCATCACAATCGCTAAAAAAATAAAGTGACCGGTTAGAGGTAAGATAGATTTTCTCTAAATGATAAATAACTGGCCTCCATGTGACTCGAGCCCTGAACCCTGGCCTCATTAGCACCAACACTCTGAAGAACAGTTGTGGCCCCACCCCCACCATCAGGTTCAGTAGAGAGGCCCCTGGGATTTCACACAAGGTTCAGTCCTGGACAGCCCACTTCCATCAGTACACAGTGCGCACAACGACCGTGAGGGAGGTAAATACTACTACTCCCCCATAGGTGGAGGAAACAGAGGCCAAAGTGGTTAAAGATTCTGCCTGAAGCCCGAGTTAGGGGAAAAAAAAAAAAAAAAGAGAACTCAAGGAAGCCAACCCGTCACTCTTCATCTAGATGCTAGGAAAAGTTGTCACCAGGAATTCCTTCTCAGCCTCGCTTGCCACTCAGCAGGGCAGGCTCCACGGCAGATGATCCGTCACCGTATCAGAAATACAAAGCCTACCTCTTTTTCCTTGGACAGTTATAAATAAGAAGTCGCTAAAGTGCCTGGACAGGTACTTCTGAATTTACAGCTGATGTGAAGTGCCAAGTGGGCAGAGCCGGCAGGAAAGAATCCACACAAGTCAAATGGTGGACTAATGGGGTAGGTGGAGACATACATTTTCCCAAACACAATTTCACAGATCTGACGGATCCCCTCTGCATGTGAGACAGCGCTTCTGTCCCACGATCCTTGTAATGTCTCTGTACCACGTCACACAGTCACATCGGAATTACTGAAAGCACTGTTCACTAACACTTAATGTACCTGAATTCCAAAATGAACTGTATGGCTAATCTGGAAAAAAAAAAAAAAACAAAAAACCTGTACACACAGAAATATATCAAGTTTTCTTTCAAGAGAAAGTTCAGCCATAATTCCATTATATCCATGGCAACTATCACCTGTTAATGCTCATGTTAGTGTGTAAAAATGTATTCGCTATATACAGAAAAGATTATCAAGTACTGGTCAATAAAGTGTATGGCTGACCCTGAGAATAAATTTTTGCTTACTCGAAATATTGATTAATACAAAATAAAATGAAATTGAAAGATGCCTATCCTCATACTTGGGAAGAAATGTCTTTAGAATGCTAACTCATATACACCTTAACAGATTTAAAGACATCCCAAAACACCAAACACTGTAACTGTATTGATATGTTTCCAAAAATATTCTGAAAAAATTTACAAAAAAGTAAATGTTAAAAGCAAGGCATTATGTGATACACAGCATGTAAATCTGGTTTTCAAGATAGTGTCTAAACACATTGATAAAACTATGTGATTGGTCATCAGTTAGCTGAAACAGCATCTTCATTGTCCGTACACATACATCCACACACATATGCACAAACCAAGAGAAACCAATCAACCTTGAAATTCTTAGTAATTGTACTGACGTGGGCAGGGCTGATGGACGGCCCAGCCACTGTGCTTGACTTGCCTAGAGTGGCAGTCCCTGGTAAGATTTTGGCGACGAAGGCTATTTCTGTTTAAAGACTGTCTTTCACTATGTTCTTTTATCCACTGGGAAGGGCGAAAGCTCTTGGGTTGTTCCAGAAAAGCTGTATGAGCAGCAAGAGCTGCAACATAGCAGTGAATGTGCTGCCCCATCTCATCCTGAGCTTCCACTCTGAAACAGAAAAACACGAGGATGCATTCAGTGACAGAGTACGTTATTCATGAACTTGAAGAAGTTACTTAGTGATTCAATTTGCCACACTGATTTGTGGTTGAAAGAGATCTTACTGTCTGATGGCTGACAGACAAGTTTATATTTTGTAACCACAATGACTGATAATGTTAGAAAGGAGAAACCACCTTTTCACAGAAATATGCCATATAATCCACAGCGGGGGTTGGGGGGGATTAAGTAGACTGTCTTTTAAAAAGTGCTTTACATTTTGAATGAATTTCAATTATGCAGCATTAGATAAGTTTTTCTGTGAGGAGAACTAACATTTACTGCATATCTGTATTTGCAAATATAATGTATTTAATTCTTGACATAATCTTAAAAGGAAAACATATTAATTCTCAAATTTTACTGATCAGGAAGCTGAGGCTCAACAACGATAAAGTCAACTACTACCTCATACAACCAAGATTCTAGTACAGGTCTTACTCCAAAGACTGTTATGAAGCAGGTTGACACTGGTGAACTATGCTAACTGCACCTTCACACGTTTTCTGTCTCTAAGTAACGGTTCCAGGAAATAAGCTGCAGGTCTCTATGTAATAGAAACATGCATAGAAAATTCTACTCATTTAACATTTTTATAGATAAAAAGCTACCTGCTTACTATAAAATTTATATCACAACAGGGCACAGTTTGGAATGGCATTTGCATAGAAATGTTACAAAGACCTGAGGAGAACATATCTTAAAATCCGGCTACAAACCATGTGGTTATTATCTGTCTTATATATTAAAAGCTAATTTAATAGGATAGATGTAAACTAAATTAACACATAACATGAAGAGTTTTAAGAGTTTTAGGGTTATTTTACACAACATGGGCAGTTATAAATTGTGGCTATAATCACTAGAGGAAAATGCTATTATGTTTTAAAGATTTTTAAAAAAAATAGTAGAATTAAAGGGAATCACATTAAGAAACTAATAGAAAGAAGTTAATACAAAGAGAGCAGTTTTTAAAAGGTGGGCATTTTGAGTTCTTAACCTTCCTGTTCAGACTGATAACACATATCACACAGTCTCAAAGGGAATATACTTACTCTGTGCCAGTGAGTCTTATAAGCAGCTTTTCCTGGCCCTACAAATGTTAAATGGTGAACTATTAAATCACTAGTAAGATTTAAAATGCTACTTAATTTTACTGTTAGGACATGGTGCATTTTCTATATTAAAACTGGCTTACTATGGGTCATTAAAGGCACATGTATTACTTGAGATTATGATAGCACATAAACCTTCATAAACAATACTTATAAAGGTCAAAATGCAATAAAACACACACTCTGAAGCCCATCTACAGTAATTATGAAGCACCTTATTCTTACATGCTTTATATAATGCTTTATGGTAATATTCCCAAGGATAGACAGGATGGAAGCAATCTAACTTCTGAAAGACATGATTTGTTTCCTGCTCAGAAAATACAGATATTTACTACATAGCCATCCTAATGTTGGTAACACCTGATCTATCTTGATTTAGTGGGCTTTTGTAAATAAGAATTTGAAATCCAGAAATAAAGATGTTAAAAACATTTAGTTTTTATAAAACTAAGATAGTTTGCAGTACTTTCCTATGTTCAGAAAGAATTCATATGAAGTTAAGGGTATTCTTTTGATCCTATATATATGGAAAAGCACGTATTTGTTTAACTTTCTTACATGTTATACCAAAACATATAACAAGATATAAAAACAAACAAGATACAGACAATGAGCATAATGACTGCATCAAAACCTCAAATACATAACCAGATGCAGCGCATGGTCTTGGACTGGATGCTTGTCTGGGCAAAACTAGGTGAAATATTCTGGGCTCTGGTGCAGAAAACAGAGTATAGTTTGGGTAGTAGATGAAATGAAATTTTACTGGGAAAAAAAAAGGTGGAGACCATTGCCTAAAGAAGCAGATTACACAACTATATACAAGTATATACAACTTGATCCCTTTAGGTTAAAAATGTGTGTGTGTGCATGCGTGTACAAACTTGTGGGCATATAGAGAAAAAACCACCTGGAAGGATACACTCTAGGGTGTTAACAGCATCCATCTCTAGGTAGTACAAGTGTCTTTTTAAATTTTTTAATTTTTACATATTTGCATTTTCTAACTTCCTGCAATGCATATGTACTGCTTCTGTAATAATGTTATTTATAAAGTGCTGTATATACATACACACATGCTTTAAACACTGAGAAGTAAGTACACAAATCCCAGTAAGTTTATAGTGACTATTAATCATGGGAAACTCTTGAGTCCAATTCCACAGAGGTGAGATCAGAACCAGGTGGGAAGGATTTCTAAGAAGTGAAGAAATTAATTTGAATAGACTATATGGCAATTTAATCAATACCATGTCTAAAAAATCTCATTTTAAATTTTTGTTGAAATGCCTGAGACACTGATCTCTTGATAAACTTACAGCATTGAACAAAGTGCCAGTTAAAGTAACATTTCCCATCAAAGATCTTACCCAGTACAAAGCCTGGGTAACTATATAAGCAAATTATTTTTCAATTTGGTAAAGGATATGTTTATCCTCATAGAAGATGACGAGATTATCTACAATATTAAGACTTATGAGTGCAGCAAACTCTGGTAAAGTTAAATTAATGAGCTGCCTGGGTTTTGTTTATTATCTGGCAAACAGGAAATAGTAGAAGATATATACAATGATCCAGTTAGTCAAGGTAGAGCCTGGACAATCTAAAAACAGGCCCTTTGGACTACAGGAGTAACTACAGGAACATTCTGAGCTGCTCCAAAGATTCCAATTCACCTGTAGCCTTGACAGGTATTTAGAGAATTAAGTCGGTACCAACATCACCAAAACATCGTAATACCACAGGCACAGCTCACTACCATGCATCATGACTAGCCAGAATTCGAGCTGATTAACAAGGCCATAGACTTTATTTTAGCAGGTGGGAGCAATCTTGAAAATGCTCGCTGGATAAAGGTGACAGTATTTCTGTAAGTTTGCTTGGGAACATGTCAATCTTTATTGACAAGGTACTCTCTCCCTGAACCTTTCCAAGCCCTCAACCCATCTGCCATTCAAACAGAGCCTTTCAGACCCCTTGAACTCCACACAACAAAAAAGTATTGTTTGGGTATGAAGCCTTTCCTCCATAAGACAGAAAACTCATACTTGAGATCTGCCAGGTTTTTGAGGTTAAGTGACATTTGATGCAACCCAGTTAAGACCACTTGGAAGAAAATAAGAGTTTTATTTTAAGATATACTATTCTTGTTGAATTTGATACACCAAATAACTCAGTGTATAAAATGCCAGAGTTATATTCTAAGACACTTAGCAGAAATGCTAGTCTTTTCTTTCTGGTCACCAGCAGAGTACGGGTGTGTGTGTGTGTGTGTGTGTGTGTGTATAATGTTTATTTATTTTTGAGAGACAGAGACAGAGACAGAGAGTGGAGGGGTGGGGGCAGAGAGAGAAGGAGACACAGAATCTGAAGGAGGCTCCAGGCTCTGAGCTGTCAGCACAGAGCCCGACACAGGGCTCGAACTCACAGACCGTGAGATCATGACCTGAGCCGAAGTCGGCCGGCCACTTAACCGACTGAGCCACCCAGCCGCCCCAACCAGCAGAGTACTATAAATGCAACAGTTCTGCATTATATAATTGGGGCTGTATTCTAATGAATTTTTTTGAAAATGTAAAATGAACACTTTTTTTTATACCACCTACTACCTTGTGCACTATAGACATGCCTTCATAAATCTCTAATATTACTCTGCATCTTCTAAAAAATTAGCTTCAAGTTGTAGTAGAAACAAATAAAATGCATGCCGAACAGACTGCCCATGGACAGAATAAAATACAGTTGGCCCCTGAGCAACTCAGGGGTTAGGGGCACCAGCCCCTGTGCAGTTCAAAATCTATGTACAACTTTGGACTCCCCAAAAACTTAACTGCGAATAGCCTACTGCTGACTGGGAAGCTTACCAATAACATTAACGGCCAATTAACACATATTTTGCATGTTATACGTATTACCTGCTGTGTGCTTACAATAAAGTAAGCCAGAGAAAAGAAAATGTTAAGAAAACCATAAGGAACAGAAAATACATTTACAGTACTGTACTGTGTTCATAAAAAAAAAAAAAAAAGAAAAAAGAAAAAAAGAAAAACAACTCTGTGTATAAGTACACCCATGCGGTTCAAACCCACGTTGTACAAGGGTCAGCTGCACTTACAACGTACCTGGGGCTACTTGGGTTATGAAATTCATCAGCCCCACAGCTGGCCTCACTGACAGCAGGGCAGGAGTTATGCACAGCATAGACAGACATGCTGGGATGTTCGATGAGAAGGTTTTCCATAGGACTGGTTTCCACCTTGAGAGTGGTTAATCCACCTGCAGTAAAACATGGGGGAGGGGTGATAAACCAGCTCTCCTCCATTGGACAGGACTCAAATTGGAGGAAGCAGGAATCGCTTGTATCAGCCAAGCACTCAAGAGATGCAGGTAAACAGGAAAAGACTGAAGGGTGCTCAGTAGGTGACTCTTCACTGATGTCTTCTTCTTCATCTTCTGCTGCTGAGAAACCAGTGCAAGTGTCTACATCACAGTCCACATACGTTGGTGAAGTCCCACGGGAGGACGGGCATCACAGTGACAGCAGATTGAGAGCACAGAAAAAGAAGAGATGATACTGTTAGCTGATGTTCACATTTCTCCTTTCATTTAGGTCAGACACAAAAGCATCTACATTCACTCAATGATTATAAAAGAACTTCTGAGCACCTAGTGTGTGTGTATGTGTGGTGTATCACTGCATCAGATGTATTACGGTGGCTTTGCAGGAGACGATTTTTCTATGCTGCTAAAGTAAACATGATGAGCAATGTGGGTTACAAGGATTTCCTATTAAAGTGCATCTGATCTGAGCAGGGTATGAGAGTTGCAAAACTGGAAGATCTGACGTCAATCAATTTCACTGACTGATTATCTGGCACAGGATGTTTCCTGCAATTATTTTAGACAAATTCTTGCTTATTTACTTTAAAGGCTTAAAAACCTTCAGAGTTACTGGTTTACTTCTGCAAAAACTAAGATGCAAGAGTTTCCATTTTTGCTGTGATGATTAACTGCTGAGAATACCTTACCTATGAAGTCAACAAGAATCCATTCATCATCCTCTTTCTCACTAAATTCTGGTTCTTGATTGGAAGAAGTATTGACTTCGCCCACAAACATTTTATTCAGTCTCTGGAACATCGTTAAGGCAAGATTGAGACTTTGGCGGGATGTCTTTATAGCTGAGATTTCAAAACACTGTCTTCAGTCAGCCTGATGGCACGACAGGAGATTAAAGTGCACGAGGTGCTTATTCAACTTAGGTGGGAAGCAAGAAGAATCATTATCCCTAAAATAAAACAGGAAAAGAAGGTTATTTCAAATCAGTATATATTTATATAATATGTGTGTGTGGTTTTAAAAGCATGTGCCCACACACACACGTGCACACCCCTCTAGAAGAAAGCTCATGCCTTAGTCTACAGTTACAGCCGTTCCCTTCCAGCAGGCATCAAACACAAGAAATGCAGTACCTTTCATCTATAAACCATTATGAATTGAGTTCTCAATGCAACCTGTGAACATCTTACATGTGAAATGAAAGGCTCTTTTCCACATCTGTGCTTTTATAAGGGATCAATCTGAATTATGTATTTCAAGGTGACATACTCCTTTCCTGTAAGAAGAGAAAAACTAGATACTAACGGTCTTGCTATATGATATTCAACTGCCCCGAAGCTGCCAAAGGAAGGCTGCAGCAGGGCCAGATGTCTGCCATGTTTCCCTGGCTCATTTTCTCTTCTGTTCTGTTCTTCTACAGGGCTGCAAGCAGACCCAATTCCATTTAAAATCAGTAGGTACAGCATGATTTGGCCTTCAAAACAATTTCTACAGCTGGCACAGGGAAATTTATGCCATAGAAAACTGAGGACGACAGCAACTAGAACTGGAAACCATTCACCGCGTGGTGGCAAGCAGGAAGGTGTTGTAGTCAGTGTGCCTGGGTTCAAATGCCGTCTCTGCTGCTTTTGCTCTGCGCGAGTTAGGAAGTTACACTACTTCAGCTGGCAATAGTTCTACCTCATGGAGTTCTGTGAGTTCTAAACGAGGAACTCCAGGCTTGTCTGATCTTATTCCAGAAATCCAGATTTATATATCCATTTCTCCCTGGTTACTTGATAGGCATATCAATCCTAATACATACCAAAGAGAACTTTTAATTATTTCCCCACAAACTTACACTGTCCTTCTTTCTCTTCTCAGCAAGGAGAAGCAGCAGCACCCAGCAGTTACCCTTGACTCCTTCCACTCCCTACCCAACCCCTCAACCAAATTCTCACCAAGTCCTGTTGACTCTAGCTGAGCACGTGCCTCAAATCTGCCCACTTCTTGCCACCACTTTTATCCTAGTTGAAACCAATCTGGTGTCCCTTTGGACTTTGCCAATCACCACCTCCTAGATGGTCTCCCTGACCCCACTCTTGTGAAATGAGATAATGCAGGCAACCTACTTAGCAAGGCACTTGGCACAAATTCTCAGTCAGTGTCAACTATTATTCTACAAATATTTACTGAGTACGTATCATGCATCAAGCAGAGTGCTAAGCACAGGGGAAGACAGGTAATGTGATGAATGCCATGGAAAAAGTACTGAGTGTTCCTCAGATCTACACAGGTAGACGTCAGGAAGGATTCCTGCAGTAAATTACTTTGATCTGGAGTGGTTGAGAAGATCAAGAATGGAGGAAGGGGGAGAAGGAACACCGGAAACCTGCAGATGAGTGAGAATGTGGCAGCTTCTGTATGGCTGAAGATCCAGATGGACAGGTGTGAGAGCGCGCTAGGGGTGCTAAGCAGGAAACAGATCCTATAGGACCACGTAAGCCAGAAATGAAAAGTCAAGGATGACCCAGGTTTATGGCTTGGCCAACTGGGGAGATGGCGGGACCATTTAGTGGAAGAGGCATACTGCAGAAGGCATAGGCTGGGCATCTTGGACAAGCTGAATTTGGGAATCTGCAAGTCATGAACCTGGAGATGTCTAGTAGACTGCTAGATATAGGGCTCTGGAGTTCAAGGGCATGGTCTCAGCTGGGGGCACTGATTTGGGAGTTGTCAACAAAAGGGAGTGACAGAAACCATGAGTAGATGAGACCATCCAGGGATAGTGAAAAGCATCTTCCTAAATGATACTCTTTCTCACCAGCATCAGCCTTGAATCTAACTTCAGACTCTTGACATTTCACTTTCTTTTATTTATTTATTTATTTATTTATTTATTTATTTATTTATTTTGAGAGAGAGAGAGAGAGACAGAAGGCGAGCACACACGCAAGCATGTGTATGCACATGAGTGGGGGAGGGGCAGAGAGCAAGGAGACAGAATCTTAAGCAGGCTCCACTCTCAGTACAGAGCCTGATGCGGGGCTTGATATCACGACTCTGAAATCATGACCTGAGCCAAAATCAAGAGCTGGATGCTCAAGCAAAGGAGCCACCCAGGCGCCACGACCCTTCTTCACTTTCAAACAATCATCATTTTTAGCAGTACATGTAGTTACAATCTGTATTTGATGAGATTCTTGGTTGAATTCTTTATGTGCAAATGAGAGTGCTACAACTGTTTGGCATGCTACTACGAATGTGTAATACTACGAGTGTGTGTTCAAATAAATGACATCTGAGCACTGTTGTGGTCACAATCCATCATCATCAGCCATTAATTATTAAAAGAGAGTCAACAGGAAATGTTACTTGCATAACCAGTCTTCCTGAAAGCCTTCTGGAAAGCAGCAGGGCCAAACCATGAAGGCTGGAGCTCTAGTACAGAATTCAAATTCAGCTTTATGTTCCATGTAAAAGAAATTAGGAGAAAAGTGGGCTTGTGTAGTTTGCTGGACCTACTACTGTGGTGTAGGTGATGAGCTACCACAAGTTCTGACATAAGTAAAGGTTTTGAACACGTAAGTGAGGAGGGAAAAAAAGATACTTAAAAACATCCCCCCTTGCCTTAAATTACAAAGGCATACATTGGTCCCAAGTACAATTCTGTGTCTGCTGAAATAGTTGAGAGAATAATCCCAATTCTCCAGAGTATAGGGCTGACTGCAGGCCCTGCATCAGCTAGGAAGGTAGAGCTGCTGGGCAGGAAGCAGAGCACCTCACAAGAAAACCCCTGCTCATCCTGAGTGAGCACCGTGTCCCCCAAGAGCGATGTCACATCAGGGTAACTTAACAGGGCCCAGGCCAGTTAGGTGGCAGCGAGAAGGCAGAGAACAATGCTGGGGCCACGGTGGTGGGGCAGCTAGCTGCAGGTTCCTGACTGCAAACTGCGCTCCTCTAGCTCCAGCTCCAAACCCATGTGATGGAAGCCAGCTTACGCCTGGAACATATACAATTCTGCCACAGGAAAGGTGTCTCTGGAGGAACTTTCCACAGGGCAGCACAAGTCAATCTTCTTTTGGTTTCCTGAAGTCAGTGGCTGCCTTAAGATATCCCCTATTTCCTGCAAGAGCAACCATCCGTGGGTGGGCAGAGTATTCAGGAGCCCAGCCAGGCAAGGGAAGAGCTCATTCTCATCTGTCCTGAGTCAGAGCTGGTATTTACATGACACACCTTTTGAAGCCTGCGGGCAGGACACAGAGTCGTCTTAGGGAAGGAGTGCTGGCCTGGGCCCCAGCAGTAGGGGGTTCTGGCTTTCCCTCTACCACAGGTGGCTCAGACTAAACAATTTAGCCCTCCTGAGCCTCAGTCTTACCACTGGAAAAATGGATCACATCTTTACTCTCTCCACAGACCTCTAGCACAATGAAGAAGTGGGGTTGGGCTAACTATGCAAAGTTCCTTTACCCTGCTTTCTGTAGGTATCACAAAGGAAAAGGAGCTGTCGGGAGAGACCCCAACATGCTAGAACGGTTCATGAGGTGGCTGCAAGGCACCCTGGGTGGATGAACACTTGAAATATGACTTGTATGACCAAAAAACCGAATTTCAAATTTTATTTAATTTTAACCCATTTAAAATTCAAATTTGGAAGTTGACAATTGAGCTATTCTTGGAAAAATTTCTTTTTTTTTTTTTTTTTTTTAAATTTTTTTTTTCAACGTTTTTTATTTATTTTTGGGACAGAGAGAGACAGAGCATGAACGGGGGAGGGGCAGAGAGAGAGGGAGACACAGAATCGGAAACAGGCTCCAGGCTCCGAGCCATCAGCCCAGAGCCTGACGCGGGGCTCGAACTCACGGACCGCGAGATCGTGACCTGGCTGAAGTCGGACGCTTAACCGACTGCGCCACCCAGGCGCCCCTCTTGGAAAAATTTCAAGTATGTTCAGAACAATTGATTAAGCATGTCCAATGAAATTTTTACATGTGAATTAAGATGTGATATAGGTTAAAATATATACCAGAGTATATTTAAAATTTTTTTTAATCTTTATTTATTTTTGAGAGAGAGACAGAGTGTGAGCAGGGGAGGAGCAGAGAGAGAGGGAAACACAGAATCAGAAGCAGGCTCCAGGCTCTGAGCTGTCAGCACAGAGCCCTATGCGGGGCTCGAACTCACGGACCATGAGATCATGACCTGAGCTGAAGTTGGACACTCAACTGACTGAGCCACCCAGGCGCCCCTACCAGAGTATATTTTAAAGACTTAATACTCCCTCAAAAAGAATGTAAGATAGCTCAATAATTTAAACAGGGTGCCTAGGTGGCTCAGCCAACTCTTTGTTTTTTGACTCAGGTTCTCACAGTTTGTGAGTTGAAGCCCCACATAGGCTCTGCACAGATAGCATGGAGCCTGCTTGGGATTCTCTCTTTCCCCCCCTCTCTCTGCCCCTCCCCCTCCCTCTACTCTCAAAATAAAGAAATATTTTAAAAAATTCAAACATACCTGTAATTCACATTACATATTATACTGGACAATGCAGTTCTAGAAAAATCTCTCCAGAATCTTGAGAGCCTATCCTGCTG
This sequence comes from Panthera uncia, assembly GCF_023721935.1. Taxonomy (NCBI): domain Eukaryota; kingdom Metazoa; phylum Chordata; class Mammalia; order Carnivora; family Felidae; genus Panthera; species Panthera uncia. Next base: position 41,433,390 of record NC_064812.1, on the reverse strand, counting down.
ACGACCCAGGGACCGTCCCTCTCCAGTCTCTGCTATTCTTCACCTTGGCTCCTGCCCGGGAATGGAGGCTCTTGATGGGCCTGGTTCTATGTGAAGCCGTAAGTCAAAGCAGAACTTCAGACTTCACTCCTCACTACATGTCACAGACTTTTAAAAAAATTTTAAGTTTTTAAAAGGTAAACCCCCAACATGGGGCTCAAACTCATCCTGAGATCTAGTTGGATGCTCTACTGGACTGAGCCAGCCAGTCACCCCTGTTGTGGACTTGTTGATATTTACAACTCTAGGGCAATGGATAAAACTAAAATGAAAATTCCAGAGAAAGAAGTTGTCCTAAGAGGACAAATTTACAAATAAAATTCTGGAATTCAGCAAAGAGGGAGGGGCAAAGAAGACTGGTAAGGTAGTACTGCTGTTTGAGGCATGTGCAAGCTTTCCACACCATAACTAACCAACCTCAGCCAACCTGCCAGGGCAGTTTCATCCCAGTGGAGAAAAGAAACAAAGTATCTGGGCACCAGCATTTTAAGAAGGCAGCTTTGTCCCTGTCTCACTCACTCACTTACTCACACTCACTCACTCTCTCTCTCTCTCTCTCTCACACACACACACGTCTTTTTCCTTATAAAATTAACTACATTATAGGAAGTTTGGAATAAGGAAATAAGGAAATATTTCCACTGCCTTGTTACAATCACTGTTGGTGTATTATGCATTTCCTTCTAGCTTCTTCTACACATAAGGTTTCTTTTTACCATAAAGTCTAGTGAAGGCACAATGCTGTTTCCTGCTTTGTTACTTAACATTTTATCATTAATGTTTTTCATATTATTACATGAGTTAGAAATGCTCAGTGGGCAGAAAGGTGGTTTAATACCTTTAAGTTTAATACTTAAGAGGAAGAGCATTCTAGTTCGAGAACTCAGAAAAGGCGTTGCTAGTCTAGAAGAGCTTGTTAGTATAATTTATCTTATTTTTGAGACAGGCAAACAACCAACAGGTAGTGTGGCTCTGGAGTTACCCTGCTGTGTATGAAATCTTGGCTACGCTACTTGCAACTTGTATGAAGTTAAGATATTTAGTAACCTTTTGGTGCCTCAGTTTTTTCATCCCTAAAATGGAGAAGATAGTGCCAATGTGAGGATTAAGTGTGTATCCCTTAGAATAGAGCCTGCCACATAGCAGGCAGCCAGTTAAGTATTAACTCAGAATATGAAATATAACTTGGAATATTTAACTCCATTCCACGCCAGCTGTGTGACTGTAAGCCATTTAGCACCTTTGGGTCAGAATGCCTTTATCTACAAACTGTTTATATAATAATTACAGCTACAATCTACTGAATACTTGTGATATATAACAGTGAGTTGAGGTACTTATTTGTCACATTTTACTAATAAGGAAACTAGGCTCAGAAATTAAGTAACTTGCTTGAGAGTGATAGAGCTGGTCAGGTGTGGAGCCAGCAATAGAGCATAAGTCTGTGTGGTTCCAAGTGTCTTGCTTTTCCCTGCACATCATTTTGCTCAGGCTCCTTCCAGCCTCAACTTGGGCTCTATGAATTTCAGAGAACAGTGCTTTTCAGTTGGTTTTGGCTGCCAGTAGGCGGCTCCAAAAACAACATTTTTAAATTAAAAAAAAAAAAAAAAACCCACAACTTTGATGATCTAACTTCGAACTATGTGTACAGTTGTGGCTTCTTGACAGTTTCGAAATATCAGGTGGCTGAACTAACACGTCTTCACTGAAAAGCAGCCTCAAAATGATTTTTCTCTTTATATCCCACCCTCCCTATTTTAGAAAAATAAATACGCTCATTCAATTTAAAATTGATTTTAAACTGCAGAAAAACCAAGCCAAGAAAGCTGCCCTTGCTTGCTCCACTCCTACTCCGCCTATTCAACTGGTCATGGGGAGCTTTTCCTCTCAGGGACCCACCACTGTCTGCCCTGAAGGCTGAATGCCAGTGGACAAAGACAGCAATAAGCGGTAACTCCTAGCCTGTTAACCTCAAATTTTGAAAGTAGGACCATTCCCAAGAGAAACAGGAGGGAACAATTGAGTGAGCAAGCAAGCATTCACAGAAAAGAACAAAAGATGGGATGAAAAAACAAAAGAGACCTTGGTCATATAAATTAATGAGGTCTTGGTTCCAGATAGGAGCTCTTAAAAATTATGCTGCACATTCAGAATGATAGTGGCTGTGACTTAAAAATCAAAAGCTTCCCCGGGATTTTCACATCTGCAATGAAAAATGTATTTCAATTACCACGCAAATGATTTCAGGATCTGGGGGTACCTCATTATTAGGACTGTTCAATGACCCTATGGGTCACTTTCTCCTCCCCTTTTCGGAAACTACTCTGCATTCAGAAAAGGCTCTTTTACCAACAAATGCCCAAGTTCTTGGAAGTTACAGATGGAAAGGGGCTCTTCCTTAACCCACTCTAATTTGGAATTGGCACAGAAGATGACGAAAGAGGTAATTGCGAAATACAATACAAAATGAGGCATGCCCACATATAAATTCATCTGCAACTTTGAAAGAGAAAACACCGTTTCCTTTTAATTGGCTGTGTGGCCTCGAGTAAAATAACTTAATCTCTCTGGGCCTCGGGTTTCCTATCCACAAGATAATAAAGCCTACTTCAGAGGGTCTCTGCGAGGAGCAACGGAGATAATGCACGTAAAGCCCTCGATGTCGTATCTGGCACAGAGTAAGGTCCCAATCAGCGTCAGCGACCAAAACGATTAGGATTTTACTCCTGACGGGCAAGTGCAGTGTCCTTTCCACAGGTGCAATCTCATATAGTGATGTGTAAGATCAGGCAGGGTCAGGGGACATGCGGCGGACAGGCGGACACCTGGGACACTCAGGCGCTGGTCGCCGGGCAAGAAAGGGGGGTTCCCCGGCGCCGCAGGACCCTTGGTGCTACCGGGAGCGAGCCGGTGTCGCGAGGGCTGGCGGAGGAGGCGAGGAGCGCAGGGCCGCCGGGCCGGCGGAGCGGGGCGCCGAGGTCGCTCCTCCCGCAGCCCCCGACGCCAGTCCAACGGCCGAGTGCTGGAGCAGGAGGAGGAGGAGGAGGAGGAGGAGGAGGAGGAGGAGTAAGGGGAGGAGGAGGTCCCGCCGCGGCCAAGAAAACAGGCCAAGCTCGCGGGAGGAGACAGAAACTGAACACCCACCCGCCGCCCAGCGCCGGGCTCGTCCGCCTCCGCCCGCACCCGGGGCCTCGGGCCGGCCGCCGCCAGGGGAGGAGGCGGGAGGCGCGGAGGGTGCCCGGCCCGAGGCCCGCGGGACGGCGGGAGAGAGCGGCCCGGGGCGCCGGCCCCGCCCGCACTTACGTGGGCCCCACCGGCAGCGGGGACCGGCGGCGAGGGAAGCGGGCGCGCCGCTCGGAGGGGACCGGCGCGCACGGGCGCGGGGCTCTGCTGAGGTAGCTGCGGCTCCCCGGCCGGCGGGCGCAGGGCGCGGGGCGCGGGGCGCGGGGCAGGTCCGGCGGTCGTGGTGCTGAGCGGCTGGCCGCCGGCCGCCCGTCTCGCTCCTTTTGTTGTTGTGCAGCGCTCGGAACAGCTGATCGGCCGCTGCGCCCGCCCGTCGGGCCCGCCCGCCCGGTCGCCCGCCCGCCCGGCCGCCCCGCCCGCCCGGCCGCCCCGCCCCGGGGCCGCGCCAGGCCCGATCCCACCAATCGGCGGCGCGGGGGGCCCGGGGCCGCCCTGCGAGAGGTTGTCACTAACGCACGTGACCTGGCGCCGAGCCGGGCGACGCTCTCAAGTTAGAAACAAGCCCGGGCAACAAAAGCCGAGGGGCGAGAAGAGGGGCGAGCGGAAGGGAGGGCGAGAAGGGTGTGAGGGGGTGGGTGCCGGCACTGGGGCCACTGGGAGGGGAGGGGAGGCCAGGCGGGCCTGGGGGCGAACAGAAATGGGAACCCGCGGGAGTGTGAGGAGAACGGGAAAGGTGAGAGGAAGAGCCCGACCCCAGTGGCCCGTCTGCCCCAGTAAGGGGGCAGGGGCCAAGGGGTTGGGGCACTGAGGGACACAGCAGTTTTTGCTGTGAGCAGAAAAAAAAAAGAAAAAAAAAAGGCGTTGAGAGTGATGGAGGCCAGAGACCCCAAGAGGCCTGTTCAGGCCAATATAGGGGTAAAGCCTTAGACATGGCTCTGTAAAGGCAGCTCCAGACCCGCTTCTTGGCCTTCTTGGGAAGGAAAGTCTGGTTCTAGGTACAGGGGATGCTGGCCCCCTTAGCCTCCTTTTTGAGCCAGTCCCCAGCACCCTGTGGTGACTGACACTGGGAGCTGACCGAACTTGCCTGCAGGCTCAGGATTCAACCTGCAGGCAGGCAGAGCAGAAGAGGCCATGAGACCAAACCTGAAGGCAGTGAGGTCAGTGATCTGGCCGGGCTTCTGCTCCAGCAGACTTGAAGAACCCTGGAGGGAGGGGAGCGTGGAGAGCTGCTTCTTCCCTAGGCTCTGCATCCAAGCTCGAGAGTGACCCACGGAAGCTCTGACCTCTTACTGTTGTCATACCTGCATACCGTTGGCATTCACATGGGGCCTACCTGCTCACCGGTTATTTATAGTGAGAAGAGAATGAAAGGGTGAGCCAACAGATGCTTTCCAAATCAAAGTTCTGTATGCAGATGGATGGATTAACTGTGTCTGGCAGAGACAAGGGAGTCATGTTGATGCATCTCTTCTCTCCTGGTTCCTGTTTGGACTGAGATGCAATTCTCTGACCCAGGGCGAAATTTATAGCAACTGCTCACAGATATAATCATACAGTGTCTGAAGGGCTCTCACCATTCTGACTCTCACAAGAATCCTGGTTTTAAAGGATGTAACTCAAAGTTCAGGGGATTTTCTGATACCCAGAAGTAATAACAAAAATAAGGTGGCCATTTGAACTTTCCTCAGGAGGTAGACTGAGGCTGTAACTTGGATTGGACAATCTCATGGAATTGAGTGTGCTTTAGATTTTAGGTTTTGGCAAATCAGGCTCACCCCAATATTTTCTAATATCATTGCTATCTTTGGAGCTCCATAAACTCTTGCTCCTTAGGAATCCATGAAGAGACCATCTTCCCATTCAGAATAAAGGCACGATAATTCTAAAGGTCTAATTCGTAATTTGAGACCTACCTTTTCCAATCTGATAAGGTTTATCACTGTTAAAGGCAAAATGTGAAAGCATACAATACTTTGTTATGATGGAGAAAACAATGTGAGGTAGATGATGCTTCCAAAGAGGGTCACAATAATATTTCTTGCATCATGAAGTGGAGACTGTTTTTCTTCCCCTTGAATCTGGGCTGGACCTGTGACTGCCTTGACCAATAGAATGTGGCAGACATAATGTTTCTAGCATGTCTAAGACCAGACACTAAGCAAACCTGACAACCTCTGCTTTGCATTCTGGGGAAAGCCTGCTACCGCATAAGAAGAGAACACCATGCTGCAAGGAAACCCAAGCATATAGTTACGTGGAGAGGCCACATGGAAAGAGAGACATGCCTGGCCAGCCCCTAGATTATTTAGCTCATGGTACCTGAGATACCAGACATAGGGGTGAAAAAGCCCTCTAGGAAGTTCCAACTCCAGCAGATGCCACAGGGAACAACGATGAGCCATCCTCACTGAGCCCTGTCAAACTGCAGAATCACAAACAAATAAATGACTGTTGTTTTAAGGCACTAAATGTTGGTATGGTTTTACAAGCAGCAATAGATAACCAAAACGCAAAGCTAAACAATAGGAAGGCCCCTGGCAGACAGATCAACCTTCTCTAAACTCCACAAAGTAGAATTTGGGGGATAAAAAAAAAACTTCTTATCTCAGGGGTCATTTGCTTTCTGTTTACCCTCTCACTGATTTGTAATCTCCCCACCCGGTGCTTGTTTATCCCAGTAGCGTACCAAGGGGGTGAGAGAGGGGGTGTGGGAGAAGTCTGTCCCTATGAGGGAGAAGTATTCTATCCCTGTGCATTGTTTGGAACTGTTGGAGCATGAAAATAATAAAAAGCAAACTGACTTTTACTTAGTTTTATTATTGTTTGAAAATTTTCTACAGACAAGCACACACACAGAAATTTTCTGCTTACTGTCTGCACTGGGAGTGGATTGCTCCCACTGACTCCCTCCTCGGGTATGCCACTGGTTTACATAGATGCATGCGGTCAGACCCAGGAGTAATGTCATCTCCACAACATAGAGCTGTCTGAATACAACCAAACTGTCAAATCACACAGCTGCACACCAGCTTCTCGTCTGCTGACAAAGACCCAGCCAGGTTCCCTGCCTGGGCAGACCCAGTGAATCCAACCATCCTTTAATAGGCAGGATAATTCTCAGCAGGTTGCTATAGTACCCACGTCCAGGCTGACTCTCTGCTGTGGGGGTGACCCTTTCCCCATCTGTCAGAGTCCTCCTGTCTGTTTTCCATGGAGCTCAATACACTCCCTTATCTACCCTAACAAAAGGGATTCAACCTCAAGTTTTGTTGTGAAGGACCACAGGGCAGGGCCACATTTATGCCAACATCCAGAAACAATACAGTTAATGCCCCTGCCTCCTGCTTACAAAGGCAGGCTGTGGCCATTGCCCTGCCAGTTGCTTCAAGGCTGCTAAAGAATGTTGCTTCCTACCAAGCCACAGATGGAGAACCCCACTGGGTGGCTACTCAGGGCAAGCTCAGGACAATAAAGCAACAAGTTGCCCAGTCTATACTGAGGAGGGTCTGAAAGTGAAGTCCGCTCAGGCAATTTACAATCGGTCCATCAGCAAATGCAGCCTGTTGGGCTTGTATCGTCCATCCAGCATGCTGTCAAGTGTCTGGGAAAGACAGAAGAGTTTTTGTTTAATTGCATTTTAGAAGAGCAATCACTTGGAATTCCAGTGAAATCTGTTCTAAGAGAAGAAAAGAAAGGGTCTCTCATGGTCTCCAGAAAGCCTGAAACAGAAGGAAGCCAGAGGTTTGGTGCTCTACTTTCTGAAATAAAAAAACAGAAAACAAATCTAACTGGGATGCCCTTACCATCTCAGGAAGAAGTCAGAAATGATACCAGGGCCATAGGTGTTAACAGCTTTCCCAGCCCCTGGAACCTTATAACTCTTGCATATTCGTTTTTTTTTTTTAACCCTATATCCTACCTATGTTCACATGGTGATTAGAAACAAAATCCTCAAAATGAAAAGAGCCTGTGTTCTGGCTGAGGCACCAGAAAGGAGAAGGGAGGTGGGCCTAGCCCATTCAGCAGCCAGTATTTGGGGAGAAGAGCCCTTGGGGCTGTGGTGGCATAGGCTGGATTATGAGTGATCGATGACAGTCTCCCAGACACACAGTGCTCTCTCCAGTTCCTCTAAAGTCCTGAATTTAAAGGCTTCTTAGTTTTTAGGTGAATGCACAAATAAGTACTCAATTATTTTAAACTGTATTAAAACTTAGCTGCAGAGCAGAAAGGGAATCATCCTTATGATGATTATCCTTAATCACATCCTTAATACATATGGCCTGGATACATGATACAGAATGTCCCTGTATACACCATCCCAGCCCTAGGGAGCCGCAAAGCCCTAGGGAACAGTTACGTGGGGTAGACCCAACCGGGTGAAAGGGCAGTTGCAGTGGCTACCTGTGTGAGTGCAGGTCAGGTCTTCTACAACTCCTGCTGCCAAAGCTAACTCTTCACTCACATGCCTACTTCTGGGTCACTGCCCAACTGTTGCCATGTGCCAGAGGCAGCCCCGGGTGGGGTCTGTAGCCATGAATTGCTCTATTATGGGGACAGCTTGAGTAGAATGTGTCTTTCTGCTCTTCTTAAAAGGATGATGCAGATAATATGATTGGTACTTACATAAGCTGTACACCACTTACATGGTCTTCCTATTTAAGGAAACTTGTTTTTGGGTTATTCTTTTTGCTGGAATTAACTACCTTAAATATCTACTACATTTTGCAAGATTAATTTACGTTCTTAAATGTCCAGATTGTTCATGGCTTTGGCAAAAGACCTAAGCATGTTGATAATCTGAGGCAGGAGGGTTTTTGGTTTCTGTTCTTTTGGGGCCTCTTCTGCTTTAGTCCTCTTTGGTAGGAGTAGCCATTTCTTTCCCTTTGTAGCTCAGGAAGAGGGAACACATAAATATATAGACCTGTAGTGGTTAAGCCCCATCCACCCATTCATTCAGGTCTATTGTATTCACAGAATCCATTCATGCCTCCAATAATTATTTAATGAGCACCTAGTTTATGCCAGGCACCAGAGACTCAGTAGTGAACAAAACAAACTCTCAGCCATCAAGAAGTTTCCACCTAGTGGAAGAGAAACAATAAGCAAGTAAGTATATAATGCAATGAGTGCTGCAAAGAAAAACAAAGCTGGGTAAAGGGTTAGAGAGGCTGGTGGGGACATAGGATGGTCAGGCAGGCGTCTTTGATGAGGTAGCACTTGAGCAGCCAGAACAGGAGGGCAGACATGAGGGGAAAGGGTAGCCTAGGCAGCCAGAAGAGCCACTGCAAAGGCTGGAGGCAGAAGAGTTTTTGTGCTCGAGGAATAGCACTGTTCTTGAACGAAACAGTGTCAACTGAGAATTGGGTGTGATCTGGTATCTGTTGGTTACCTGAGCAGACCCACAGATCTATGAGAACTTTAAATTCCTTGGGGCGCCTGGGTGGCGCAGTCGGTTAAGCGTCCGACTTCAGCCAGGTCACGATCTTGCGGTCTGTGAGTTCGAGCCCCGCGTCAGGCTCTGGGCTGATGGCTCGGAGCCTGGAGCCTGTTTCAGATTCTGTGTCTCCCTCTCTCTCTGCCCCTCCCCCGTTCATGCTCTGTCTCTCTCTGTCCCAAAAATAAATTAAAAAAAACGTTGAAAAAAAAAATTAAAAAAAAAATAAATTCCTTTGCAGTCTTTTGGGTTTCTGCAACACTTCCAGAAAGGCACATAGGTCCCTAGGAAGTAACTTTTCATGTTTACCATAGCATGGAACTAAATTTCAGAGCCTGGAGAACAGGAGTCATGGAATGGGCCTCAGGTAATCAATTACATTGCATGCTGGGAAGGCAAAACCACTTTGGAGCATGTGGTAAGCAAGAGGAGGAAACTGGGGGGTTCCTGCTCCGTATGGGGACATTACTTACCTTCTGAGTCCCTCAGTGTCCTCAACTGGAAGAGCAGGAAAATAATACCAACTTGGAGAGACAATGAAATCAGTAAAGTGTCTGGGACATTAGGTGTTCGATAAATATTTGTTTTCACCAGCACACAGACCTTTTCCTAAGGACTTTATTGTAAGGGTTTTGTTTCCAATCACCTTGTGGAAATAGGATTTTTTTTTAAAGGAAAAATCTAAAGCTTAAAAGCTTTAATAGCTTCTCAGAACTTGAGCCTAAAAAAACCCAACAAGGTTAAGGACAAAATGCTCTCATCTTCTTTAATAAGTCTATACAAGCAAGCCACAGAGGTCTAGACCCATGTTTGAATTTGTCCCTACTTAACCTGCATTTTGTATTATCTGAACGTTTAAAGCCACAGTTTGGAAAATAAGACCTTCCCCAACACACACCGATACCCCTGAGTTACTTTAGCTGCTCAAACACAAGTGCAACTGAAACCAATCAAGCCTGGAAGCCATACCGTCCATAATTAAGAATAGCATTTAAAGTGAGAAGCAGCTGTTTCTAATGGTTAAGAGTACTAGTTTTGGAATCAGACCTTAGTGCAAGCTCTATGACCTTGGATTTGACCTCTCTTAGCCTTAGTTTTTCATTTGCAAGTGGAGATAAGATTGTCTCTACCAGGTGGTCCTGAGGATTAAATGAGATCATGCATATAAAACATTTAATATAATGCTTGACACTATAGTATGAGGTTATTAAAATGTTATAAGGGTAACCTGAGAGTACTGAGTTCTACAACCTTTAGGAGAGTGATATGTGAGACAGTGGGTCGAGAAGGTGAATTTTGAGCCAAGCCCTGAATGATGTAAAGGAGTAAGTAAGCTCTGTGAGGCTCTATCCAGTGACTAGTAGTAGAGGCAGAAGGAACAGTAAGTGTGTGCATAGAGGGCCAGCAGTGTGGCTGGAGGGTGGTGAGGGAGGAGGGCAGTGGAAGATGAGGTCAGAAAGGTCATGAGGAAACGTGCAAGCAGGGATGAGAAGTTTGGATTTCATTCTAAATGTGATGGGCCATTAGAGTTTCAGACATGTTGAGTTTGAGATGCTCTTTGGAAATCTAGGGGGAAATCTTGTGGGCAATTGCATATTTGAGTGCAGAGCTAAAGGCACAGGTAGGGGCTGGTAACATAAATGTGTGACTTACCAGCTTTTAAATAATATTTAAAGCCACAGAATTGGATGGAATGACCAGAGAGAGGATCTAAACAGAGAAGAGGGCTGAGGCCTGGGCCTAGGGCTCTGATATTTACAAGAAAGAAGGATAAGGAATATTAGCGGAGAAGACTGAGAAGTAGCAGCTGATTAGGGGAGAGAAAAATTAGAGTGAGGTAACCTGGAATCTAAGTGCCAAAAATGCCTTTAGAAAGGAAATTGGGACTGAGTGTGGAGAAGTCAAATATGATTAAGGACAGTCAAATGGTCTCTGGCTCCAGCAAGATGGTGGTCAGTGGTGCTAAGAGTATCAATTTGCTATGGCTACCATAACAGAGTGCTGCAGAAGGGTGACTTAAACACCAGGCATTTATTTTCTCACGGTTCTGGAAGCTGGAAGTCCAAGATCACGGTGTTGAAGGATTGGTTTCTCCTAAGGCCTCTTTCCGTGACTTGCAGATGGCTGCCTTCTCCCTGTGTCCTTGCATGGACTTCCTTCTGTGTTGTCTGCGTCCTACTTTCTTCTGGTAAATATGGCAGATTGGGATTGGTCCCAATCAGACTGTCTTGGTTTAATGTAAACCTCTTTAAAGGCCTTGTCTACAAATATAATCACCTTCTGAGGTGCTGAGGGCTAGGGCTTCCACATATTAATTTTGGGGCTGGGGGGGGGGTCACACACAATTCAGCCTGTACACTAAGCAATTCTTTTTTTTTTTTTTAATTCTTTTATATAATAGAGTTAGCAGGGTAGGGAGGCAGAGGGAGAGAGAATCTTTTTTTTAAAGTTTATTTGAGAGAGAGAGAAGGAGAGAGGGAGGGAGAGAGAGGGAGAGAAAGAATCCCAAGTAGGCTCCGTGCTGTGAGCACAGAGCCTGACGTGGGGCTCAGTCTCACAAACCACTTCATGACCTGAGCCGAAATTAAGAGTGGGACACTTAAGGGACTGAGCCACCCAGCTGCCCTGAGAGAGAGAGAGAGAGAGAGAATCTTAATCAGGCTGGACTCTCACACGGAGCCTGATCCAGGGCTGGATCCCACCACTCTCGGGATCATGACCTGAGCCAAAATCAAGAGTCAGACAGTCAACCAACCGAGCCACCCAGGTGCCCCTAAGCAATTCTTTTTTAGGAATTTTGTTGTGAAGGAGAACAGAACAAAGGATTAAGGTGGAACTAAAGACATTCTCTCCAAATGGGGAGACAGGGAGGTTTTGTATTTATTTTGGATTTTTACTACGGGAGAAGTTCCAGTCGCTGGTATTGCTGGCAAGAACGGCACGATAATCTGAGACTGTGGCTGCAGGAGAGAGGGGGTTATTTCAGAAGAAAGTTCTTGAATACCAGAGAAGGGATGGGATCAAAAGGTGTTAAATGACTTATCCAGGTCACTAACTTGTGAAGGGTAGGGCTTGCACCTGATCCCAAAGATCTTAACCCCAAAACATACTGTCCCACTGACTATATTTCAATACCTGTTCTTGGGAGCAGCAATAACCAGAACAATCCCCTAGGAAGGAAGGAGAGTAACACAACAAAGGAAACGTGTTCACATATGGAATTATAGCTGTCCTGGCCACCTATTACCACTTGCAGGGGTGAGGGAGGTTGTGAGGGGTTCACAGAAGGGGAAGGAGGAGAAACGGGTGAGGCTCTATTTGACTGATTGATGAAAGAAAACACCCTCAGGAAGTCCAGTCCCCAAAGTGGTTGAATATTTCTGATCTGTGCCCTGGAATTGGCCTATTTATCTGGACTAAGCTTGGCTTCAGGTCACCACCAGTTTCAGACAGTTACATCATCAGCTTTCCGTATGCAGATTGCTACCCTCTTTCACCAGAGCCAAGAAGCATGTGGCTTTGTGATTTTGCTTCTACAAACTCTCTTATCATAGCACTTGCATGCTGGAGCCCAGATGTTAAACAAATCAATCAGTAAATAAACCTTGGCCTCACATTTTGTACGGACAAATTTAACACATACACACACACACCACACAGTGTCTCTTAGCGGCTGCATAGCCTCCCAGTCACAGGATCTCCGCCTGTAAACACTTCATTCTCTTTTGCTACCTTCCCTCCCTCCTTCCTTCCTTCCTTCCTTCTTTCCTTCCTTCCTTTCCTTTCTCTTTCTTTTTTTTCTTTCTTCCTTTCTTTCTTTCCTTTTCTTTCTTTTTTCTTTCTTTCTTTCTTTCTTTCTTTTCTTCTTTATTGAGCTACAACTCACCTGTTACAGAATCCACCCATTTGTAGTGTACAAGTCCTTGTCTTTCAGTGTATGTTTTTTGTTTTGTCAACACTTCATTCTTGACACTGTGGTTTTCACTTCAGCAGACAGGTCAATCTCCCACTGTTGGGATGGCTCTGCTATTTCAGTCACAGCAATAACCCAACCTAAGGAGTTTATCTGAAGGCAAATGTCACTCTGTGACTTCCCTGGGGCCTGGTGAGCAGCTGATGAACCATCCCAATTCACCGATGAAATACAGTGTTGGTTGCATGGGCGACTGTTGTGGAATGAATAAACATGGAACTGAATGAGCAGGTTTTCCTACAGTGAGGGACGGACAATCTACTTGGTGCTCAATGGCATCTCAGTATTTTTTATTTATTTATTTATTTTTAATTTTTTTTTAACGTTTATTTATTTTTGAGACAGAGAGAGACAGAGCATGAATGGGGGAGGGTCAGAGAGAGAGGGAGACACAGAATCCGAAACAGGCTCCAGGCTCTGAGCAGTCAGCACAGAGCCTGACGCGGGGCTTGAACTCATGGACCGCGAGATCACGACCTGAGCGGAAGTCGGACGCTTAACCGACTGAGCCACCCAGGCGCCCCGGCATCTCAGTATTTTTAATCCAAATGGTAGAACACCAAATCCCTTACATTTGTCTCATATCTTCTTACCAACCCTTTCCCTTAAATACTCCATCTCATTATCCTCCAAAGTGTTTGTTTTGAAACCACGAATGTCCTCTTTCCTCTCATGGAAACCACCTGTAGCAGCAACAACAGGGGCTGATGCAAACATTTGTTTTTGATAACAGTGTATTTTGAACGTCTGTGGTTTCAATTTCTATTTTCATCCTTTACTGTCGTAATTTTTTTTATCTCTTCATACTTTGTACAGATAGTTTTGCTTTTCCCAGGCTTTTCTACTCTGCTGAATACATCAGTTACATAAACTGAACTCAGAACTTCTAAATTTCCAAAATCAGTACCATTGTCCCATGACTTAATTTTTCAGTATGTTTTCATCTGCAATATTTATTTTATTTTTTAAAGTTTTTTTTTTTTTTTTTTTGAGAGAGAGAGAGGGGGGAGGGGCACGAGCAGGGGAGGGGCAGAGAGAGAGGGAGAGAATCTCAAACAGGTTCTGTACCATCAGTGCAGAGCCTGATGCCGGGCTCCAGCTTACAGACCATGAGATCATGACCTGAGTCGAAATCAAGAATCAGATGTTTAACTGACAGAACCACCCAGGTGCCCCTCATCTGCAATATTTAAATTGGTCTTCACAACAATTCAGTGAATAAAGTTGGGACAACCTTTATTATTCCCATTTTATAGATCAGAAAACTGTGGTCTCCTGGCTGGCCTGTAGCAAAAATTATATTTAAAAAATGGGTGAGGCACCTGGGTGGCTCAGTCGTTAAGTGTCTGACTTTGGCTCAGGTCATGATCTGACAGTTTGTGAGTTTCAGCTCCAAATCAAGCTCTCTGCTGTCAGCATGGAGCCTGCGTCTTTGGATCCTCTGTCCCTCTGTCTTTGCCCCTCCCCTGCTCGTTTGCTCTCTCTCTAAAATAAATAAACATTAAAAAGAAAAAAAGGGCGATTTCAATTCCAGTCTAGGACTGTTTCCTTACCATACAACTGGCCATAATATAGGACTAGGGTTCTCCAACTTCAGCTGAATCGGAATCATTCAGAGGCTCATTACAGCACAGAATGCTGGGCTCCACCTCCAGCATTTGTGATTCCATAGGCCTGGGGTTGGGCCCAAGGATGTTCTCATTCACACCCCTGCTCCTCCACTTTCTCCCTTGCCTGCTCCTCCCTTCTCAGCTTTCCTTGCAGCTTGGGGTGGTCATGTGACATAGTTCTGGACAATAAGATATAAGCAGAAGTTTTCTGAGAAAACCTGTGTTTTCCTGATGTGAAGGGTTATACTTGGCTCTTCACCCTTCCTAATTCTTCCTGCTTAGAACTGATATGTGATGCTCAGAGGTACAGTAGTCATCTTAGGACCAACACATTAAAACCAGCAGGATAGGGATGCTGGGTGGCTCAGTCAGTTAAGCGTCTGACTCTTGATTAAGGCTCAGGTCATGATGTCACAGTTTGTGAGTTTGAGCCCTGAGTCAGGCTCTGTGCTCTGTGCTGAGAACACTGAGCCTTCTTGAGATTCTCTCTTTCCCTCTCTCTGCCCCTCCCCTGCTCTCTCTCTCTCTTTCAAAATAAATAAATAAACTTAAAAAAAAAACAACCCAGCAGGATAGAAAGATATGAAGAAGCTTTGTGTCTGACAGTTCTGAGTTGCTTACCTATAGACTTGTTTCTGTGTGAGAAAAATAAATCTCTATTTAGGCCACTGTAGTCAGGTTCTCTGTTACTTGCAGCCAGATGCATCCCTACCCAATACAGAGGAACGGGATAGAATGGTGCATGAGAGTCTAGGGGACTGCATGAGAAATGACGTTTAACAAGCATTTGTGAGGCCTTGTTCTTCAGCTGACACTGTGCCAGGTGAATGAGACATGGTTCCTATCCCCAAAGTGTTCATACTCCAGGTGAAAAAGCCACAGGGTAAATACATGAATAATAATACATTGTGACAAGCACAGAGGTATGAGCAAGATGCTGTGAAACCCAGAGAAGGAACCCTGCCTAGGGAGGTCAGGGGAGGCTCCCAGGAGGTGACATTTGAGCAAAGCCCTGAAGGATAAGTAAAGTTCTGCCAGGTAGAGAAGAGAAAAAAAGCTTTCTACAAAGCATAAGAGACTCTTAAAAACTGAGAACAAACTGAGGGTTGATGGGGGGTGGGAGGGAGGGAAGGGTGGGTGATGGGTATTGAGGAGGGCACCTTTTGGGATGAGCACTGGGTGTTGTATGGAAACCAATTTGACAATAAATTTCATATATCGAAAAAAAAAGATACAGATAAAAAAAAAAAAAAAGCTTTCTGGGCTTGTGTCCCTTCTCACCCCTATCCTTCAGGGCCAGAGGCTGGCCTAGCTGGGTGGGGGCATGCTGGAACAAGCTGCTGGCAGAGTCAATAGCTCTGCAGGAAGCTCAAAGTCCAAAGAACCAGGAGGGAAGTTGTGAGGGTTGGCAAAACCCCCTGACAGCAGGTCTAGGGAGCCAGAAATCTGGGGCAGAAAGACAAGAGCAAGAGATCACAGGGCAAGTGGGGAGGGGCAGGGCAGGAGCCCAAGAAGATGGGTCAAGGCTTGCTTCTCAAGGAAGTAAGAAATTCTGAGCACTAAATACCCCATTTCATTTCTTATCATTCAGCTTCATTTCAGCCCCAGGCCCTATCTTATTAGGCTTGTATGAAATT
Source organism: Panthera uncia (assembly GCF_023721935.1). Lineage (NCBI taxonomy): Eukaryota > Metazoa > Chordata > Mammalia > Carnivora > Felidae > Panthera > Panthera uncia. The sequence continues at coordinate 41,417,514 of NC_064812.1, read as the reverse complement.
AATCTTAGTCCTTCCTGGGGCTTCCCCCCACACCCACAGCTGTGCTAAAATCCTGGTGTGCTATTCAGCCTGCAGGGCTGTTCAGTCCCCTGCACCACTGTTTCAATGACACAAAACCCTGGCTGTAGAATCTCTTCTCCTTGGTGTATCATGGGTAATCCCACCAAGTGCCTGCTATACCTTTTGGTGCATCTAGAAAGCAGGGCACAGGTTCCCTGATGCTGGTGGGTCCCAGAGACCTCTTTCCTCTCCCCAGGCCCAGGCATCTCATCTTGGTTTTAGGGAAATACCTCCCTCTGGCCCTGCTTCCTCCAGGGGCACACTCCCACCTATTCAGCTCAGTGGGCTTGGGAAATGCAAGCCAGGAGGGCAGTGTCTCCAGGCCAACTCTGCTGTTCACCTGCCTAACCTCCCCTGAGACTAAGAACAGATTCTTTTAGAATGGGTGGAGGAAAAGGGGGAAGTGCAGGGAGTAACGTTTTAAACTTTCGAACTGTTATTGGGCCACCTATTGATGGTGACCGTGTGGTTTAAAGGATCAAGGGTGGAACATACACATCCCAAAAGCTGTGAAGACAGAGTCAGGAAATGGCCTAATATGTCTGAAGAATGGTGAGTTCCTGGGGAGAGAGAAGCAAGAAGCTGAATGGGATGCAATGGGACAGCCTCGGATGACCGTTTCTTGAATCTAGATTTTATTCTGTAGGCAACAAAATTCAGGAAAGGTCCGTAAGCTATGCAGAGACAAGATCCTGTTTTGTTTTGTGTTTTGTTTCCCAAAGGGACAACTCTGATAGAAAGGTGGAAGATTACGTTGTGAAGAGCCTATGGTTGGCCATAGAAAGAAGCCAGGTAGGGGCGCCTGGGTGGCTCAGTCAGTTGGGCAGCCGACTTCGGCTCAGGTCATGATCTCGCGGTCCATGAGTTCGAGCCTCGCGTCGGGCTCTGTGCTGACAGCTCAGAGCCTGGAGCCTGTTTCAGATTCTGTGTCTCCTTCTCTCTGACCCTCCCCACGTTCATGCTCTGTCTCTCTCTGTCTCAAAAAAATAAATAAACGTTAAAAAAATTAAAAAAAAAAAAAGAAAAGAAAGAAGCCAGGTAAGGGCTGGTAAGAGTAACACTGGAGATAGAAGAGCACAATCACAGTTGTAGGATAAAATCAACAGAATCTGGTCACTGATTGGCTATGAGGGAAGGATGGGGACCGACAGAAGCTGAAGAAGATTCCGAGATTTCTATCTTGGGTGACTGGGTAGTTGGTGAAGACATGTACCTGAAGGTAAGAAGAAGAGAATGGACATGGGTAGGGGGTGGAGATGGGTGACAGGAAGGAGAGAATTAAAGGTATTTAGGGCTGGTTATATGACAAGCACTGTTTTACATATATTTGTTTCAAAAAAACCCTATGAAGTAGTATTACTATGTTCATTTCACAGGTAAGAAAGCTAAGGCTCAGAGATGCCGTTGCTCACACCAGGTTACTCCGAGTTGTGGAGTCAGGATTGGAAAAGATATCTACCTGAACCACAATCCATGCGATCCCCCCAATGCTTCTAAAGTGCTATCCAGTTGCGATATCAGGAGTCACTTGTGACTCTGGGTCTGGAGTCTGGAAAACTGGCAGGAGGCACAGGCATCAGTTTGGGAGTCTTTATTACATAGAAGTCATGGAGATTCTTGAAGTCATGGGAGCAGATGAGGTCAGCTAGGAAAGGTGTGTGCATGAAAAGAGAAGACAAGGACACATTCTGGGGAAGTTCATATTTAAGGGTTATGCCAGCTATGCTATAGAGAACAGAAAAAACAAGATTAGGATTTGTATTTCTCTCATCACAGAAGTTCTGAGGTGGGGTTCTCAGGGTTAGTATGTTGGCTTCATTAGAGACATAGGCCCTCTCTTTTCTTCCACCATATTTAGTGTGTGTGTGTTTCATCCTCAAATTTGTTTCAATCATAAAATGGCCACATCAGATCCCACCATCACATTTCAGGCAGCAGGAGAGCGGAAGAGGACAGCCAAGTGAGCCTCTTTTAAGAATGTCTTTCCAAGAGCCTAAATGTCCATCAACTGATGAATGGATACAGAAATTGTGGTTTATATACACAATGGAATACTACGTGGCAATGGGAAAGAATGAAATACGGCCTTTTGTAGCAACGTGGATGGAACTGGAGAGTGTGATGCTAAGTGAAATAAGCCATACAGAGAAAGACAGATACCATATGGTTTCACTCTTATGTGGATCCTGAGAAACTTAACAGAAACCCATGGGGGAGGAGAAGGAAAAAAAAAAAAAAAAGAGGTTAGAGTGGGAGAGAGCCAAAGCATAAGAGACTGTTAAAAACTGAGAACAAACTGAGGGTTGATGGGGGGTGGGAGGGAGGGGAGGGTGGGGGATGGGTATTGAGGAGGGCACCTTTTGGGATGAGCACTGGGTGTTGTATGGAAACCAATCTGACAATAAATTTCATATATTGGAAAAAAAAAAAAAAGAATGTCTTTCCAGAAGACCCACCCCGTAATTTTTGCTTACACTAGCCAGAACTCAGTCACATGCCCTATCTTCAAAGGAGGCTGGGAAATGTAGTTCTTTAGCTAGGCCCCTTATTCCTTTAACCAAATCACGTTCTCTTGATACAGAAGAAGGGAGAATGGAAACTGCATACACAACTGTAATCTCTGCCATTAAGGGGGTAGGCAGAGGAAAGAAAAAAATAAAGAATATTTGGGGCAGGGGAGAAAATGATGCTATAAAAACTGTAATAGTTAGGATGCTTTTCATTTCAAAGAATTGAGAACTCAGCCCAAGCTAGTTTAAACTTTGCTCAAGTAACCAAAAAATTTCCCAGGTAGGCCAGGTGTGTTCCCTGGGTCTCTGACTCTGAGAATGTATTTTCTTGGCTCTGCCCCCTCTGTATTGGCTTTGCATTCAGGATGGCTTAACAAATGGTAATTAAATGGCTGAAGTAGTTTCTGGTACTCACATAGGCATACCTCACTGTCCTGAGCAAAACAGACCGTCTTCCCAGCACAACTGAAACTCATTCATTCATTCAGAAAAATCCTAAGTAACTACTGTGTGCCTTTTCTAGATGTCGGGGATAATGTGAATAAAACAAATAGTAATCCTGCTCCGTTGGACCTTGTTTAGTCAGCTACTGCTGTGTGACACATTTCTCCAAAACCCAGGGCTTAAAACAAACATTTATTATTATTATATAAATAATAATATTTATTATTATTATGTTTCTGTGGATCAGGAATTTGGGCATGACTTGGGGACTCTGGGTGCCTCTGACTTGAAGTCTCACATAAGGCTGTAGTCATCTCAAGGTCTGCTAGAAGAGGATCTATTTCCCAGCTCACTCAATGTAGTTGTTAGCTTCATGTCTTCCTGGCTGTTGGCCAGAGACATCAACTCATTGCAATGTGGGCCTTTCCAATGGGCTAGAGGTCAAGTAAGAAGCAGGATAGCAGTTAGTCTTTTGTAACTTAATCTTAGAAGTGATGTCCAATCACTTTTTCCACATTCTGTTTGTTTTGAAATAAGTCACTAAGTTCAGCTCACACTCAAGGGGAGGGGATTATCTAAGGGCAGGAATACTGGGAGGTCAGGATCATGGGAAACCACTTTAAGGTTTCTACCATAGAGCTATATTCTAGTCAGTGGAGAGAGACAATAAACAATATATACATCATATGTAAGTGACAACAAGCACTATGGAGAAAAATAAAGCAGAGTAAAGGAAGGCCTCTTTCATGAGATGACATTTGAGTAGAGACTGAAGCAGACGAGGCAGCAAGGGAATCTGTGGAAGAGCATTTCAGGTAGAGTGCAGAACAGGTGCAAACCTCCTGAGACAGGAGCATGCTTGGTTATTTTGACTGAATCATACAACCAACTTGGCTGGAGCAGAGTAAGCAAGGGAGAAAATAATCAAAAAGGTGAGGTGGGAGACAGATTATGTGCTGACTTACGGGACGTGGTAAAGACTTTATTGGAAGGTTCCAAGCCGTGGTGTGACACCTTTTAAAAGGCTGTGGTATGGGGAACAGATGGTGAAAGGACCAAGAGGGAAAGCAGGAAGACCAGTTGAGATTCTACTGCAGTAGCCTAGGTGACAGATCTTGGATTGGGTGGAAGTGAAAAGTGATTGGATTCCAGATACATTTGATAAGATTTTCTAATAGACTGGAGATTTAGGGTATGACAGAGTGGAGTCAAAGATAACTCCAAAGTTTTTAGTGTATCTATAAGGTTGAAGTTGCCTTTTGCTGGGATAGGGAGGACAAGTCTAGGAGAGTAAATCAAAGATTTGACTTTGGTCTTGTGGCCACGTGTGAAGTTTGAGATGCCTGTTATATATCCTAGTAGAGATGGTGCAGAGGAAGTTGGGAGTATGGAGTTGAGGGGTGAGGTCCCAGTCGGCAATGGAAATTTGGGAGTCACCAGCATGGAGTTGGCATTTATAGCCAAGGACTAAATGAGATTAATCACCTGGGGAATAAGACTTAATGAACAAGAGGAGACATCTCTCAGAACCTTTGGAAATGGGAGGATTAGGAGGATTAGGAAGATAAGGAGGGTCTGGTGAAGGGGACTGAGAAGGAGCAGCCCATGAGAAACAGCAGATGATGCTAGGGAGGTAAAATCAACAGGGTCCACCTTGGAGGTCACGGGGAGAGGTGCTCTCCACCTTCCAGATGCTTCCAGGTCACGTGGGAGCCGTAAGATTTCCAAGGTCGTAGAAGATCATTGGTGAGTTTACAGAGAACACCTTGTAAAGAGTCCTAGACTCAACAGCTGGATGATGGTGAATTTTGGAAAATAGTGGAGTTTAAAAAAGCAACCTGGGTATGAGCTTCTCTTTCAAGAATTTCTTCTTTTTTTAAAGTTTATTTATGTATATTGAGATAGAGATAGATAGAGTGGGGGAGGGACAGAAAGAGGGGGAGGGAGAGAATCCCAACCAGGTTCTGCACTGTTAGCATGGAGCCCGACATGGGGCTCAAACCCATGAACCATGAGATCATGACCTGAGCCAAAATCAAGAGTTTGATCTCATCTGACAGAGCCACCCATATGACCCTCTTTCAAGAATTTCAATGTGAGAAACAACAGAAGTACAGGGGAAAAGCACTTGTTAAGTTATACAAAGTAGAAAATCTCTATATCAATAAACAAACACTATAGCATTAAAACCCAGGCCACAGAAAGAGGGAAATTGTTTTCAGAAAATATAAGGTTTAGAATCTTTAAAATGGAAAAAAAACTTGGGGCACCTGGGTGGTTCAGTCGGTTGAGTGGCCAGCTCTTGATTTCGGCTCAGGTCATGATCTCACGGTTCATGAGATCGAGTACTGCATCAGGCTTTGTGCTGCTGGCACTGAGCCTGCTTGGGATTCTCTCTCTTCTTCTCTCTCTGCCCCTCCCCCGCCATTCGTGTTCTCTCTGTCTCTGTGTCTCTTAAAATAAACTAATCAACTTAAAAAAATTTTTTTAAATGGAAAAAAACTCATGCAAATCGATAAGAAGAACACTAAGACCCTAACAGGCAAATGGACAAAGGACACAAACAGACAATTCACAAAGGAGGAACTATAGCTAGTAAACAAAGATAGAGAAAAATGTCTGGCACCATTAGCAAGGAAAGAAATACAGACTGAAACCACAAGATGACGTGTTTTAAACTATCAAATTAGCAAAAGCTGTTTATTCCCTTTAACCCGGCAATTCCAGTTTAGAGAATCCTAAGAAACTAAGCCACACTGCAGATGAAAGAGCTGGCCACAGTTTTATTTACAACAGTAAGAGGAAATAATCCAAATGCTAAACACCAAAAAAATGGCTTAGAAAATTTTGGTACATTCACACAAATGTTAGTATTAATCACATGCACACCACATGCACACACACAAAAAAAATGGGAAGAATTTATGGTAACACAGTATCTTAGTGCATTTCGGTTGCTGTAAGAAAATACCAGAGACTAGGTTGTTTAAAAAAATTTTTTAACGTTTATTTATTTTTGAGAGAGAGAGAGACAGAGCATGAGCAAGGGAGGGGCAGAGAGAGAGAGGGAGACACAGAATCTGAAGCAGGCTCCAGGCTCTGAGCTGTCAGCACAGAAACTGATGTGGGGCTCGAACTCACGAATCGAACCGCAAGATCATGACCTGAGCCAAAGCTGGATGCAAGTTGGACGCATAACTGACTGAGCCACCCAGGCGCCCCAAGACTAGGTTGTTTATAAACAATGGAAATTTATTTCTCACAGTTCTGGAGCCTGGAAGTCCAAGATCAGGGTGCCAGCATGGTCGGGTAAGGGTCCTCTTCAGGTCGCACACTTGTGATATCTTCACATTGTAAAAGAGGGAAGCAAGCTGTCTGAGGATTCTTTTATAAGAACACTAATCCCGTTTATGAAGGCTCCACCCTCATGGCCTACTGACCAAAGGCCCCACCTCCTAATACTACCACCTAGAGCATCAAGTTTTCAACACGTAAATCTGGGGTGGGAGGCCCAATTATTCAGCTGATAGCACACAGGAAAATGCCTGTATCACATTAATTGAAAGCAAAAAGTAGGATTGCAAATTGTACATACTTTATATTCTCACCCCTGGGAAAAACATTTATAGAAGAAAGGAGACCTATCAAAATGTTCCCTCCAGGTCTCTCGGGAAGACTGGCTACCTTTCTTTCTTTGTTGTCCTCTGTGCTGGCTTCCACGTGTCAAGTCCTGGGATTACAAAGATAATTCAGAAATTTCTGCCCTTGAGGAGTCTGCATCTAACTAAAACTTAAAAAACAAACAAACTGTTCTTTGGGAGTAAATAATAAAGTCTCAAAAGGTATGAACATTAATTGGGATCCCAAAATATCAGAGCAAAAATGAGCCACCAAGTGAACACCAGCCACACAGCTGGGCCTTCGGGGGCCCTGCCTAGACCTGCAGCCCTAGGGTCCAAGTGATTGGGTGCTGGGTGGGCAGTCGTAGCTGTCAGTTGAGTTCTTCTTGGAGCCCCCAGCGCTGGAGTTGAGGTGGCCCTGACCCCCAAAGGACTGAGAGTCAAGGAATAGCTAATGGAATTGGAGGATAGAGCTGAAGCTTCCAAACAATACGTGTTATCTAATTTCCTGTAACAGGTTTGGCGCAACCTTGCCTCCACAGGCCTTTGCTTAAAAGCACTTGGGCAATAACATATGGGTCATTGTTGTCCTTTCCTTTCCTCTGCGGTTGCTTCTCTATCCTACTGATTTGGCAAAGACTGGCTTTGGAGGTTCTTGCTGTGATGTCAGGGTCAGGCTGGTGGGAATGCTTCTGTTTTTGGGGTTCTCGTGGATAAAGAGCACAGACAGCCATAACTTCTATTTCTCTAGTCCTTTATGTGTATTTCACATATGTTTTTAAAAATTCTGACTCACCTGAAAATTGAAGAATGGTGAAGAATGGTGTTGTTAGTTGTGAAACCAACCAGCTATTATTTATTTTCTGGCAAGTGTCACCTCAACCTTGCTTCCCTCACGTATCAAATTGCAGCCATTTGACAAATGCTAAATAAGAAAAATAGTGGCTCTGATAGCATCAGGGAGAAAGCTCTCCTGGAAAGCTGTTTTCTGAAAAGATGAAAGAGGTTATTTTTCAAAATGATTAAGTGATTTTTAGTCAATAGCATGCAAGACAGATTTAGAGAACAGAGATGTGATCTTTAAAATTGGTCATAAAGGTCAAGCTAAAGGAAAATGAGCTTCTAATTACAAAAATAAGTACATTTAAAAAATTCAATTCTCAAGAGGAATTCTCAGGAATTGCCATTGTAATTAGGATTGCACCGTTTAAAGACAAACTGGGTTCAAATTCTGGCTTTGCCACTGCTAGCTGTGTGACCTTGATTGAGCAAGCTACTTAATTTCTCTGTGTCATCGTTTTTTCCTCTTCTGTGAAATGGGGACAATTATAGGACCTACCTTATAAAGTTGCTATGAGAACTAAATGGGTTAGCATTGATTTTTTTTTAACGTTTATTTATTTATTTTGAGAGAGAGAAAGAGAGTGTGCACTCACACAAGAGGGAGAGGAAGAGGGAGAATCTCAAACAGGCTCCAGGCTTTCAGCACCGAGTCTGATAAGGGGCTTGATCTCACAAACTATGAGATCATCACCTGAGCTGAAATCAAGAGTTGGGTGCTCAACCGACTGAGCCACCCAGGTGCCCCAAATGGATTAGTATTCATAAACAGCTCTGAGCAGCACCTGGTATATGATACCTGCTATATATGTTTCTTGTTAAACAAAAATATTAATAAAATAAAAGTAACTGCTGATTTTTTCTTGCTATCACTTGTTAATAAGGCAATCATCAGAAGTAAAAACTAGCATGTAAAATAGTTCTGTGACAAAATATTGGAGTATTCGTTTATGTTTCCTCTTTCTCTAGGCATCCTTCTCTCCCCCTTTCAAGCAGGGAGCCAGGCTCGCTCATGCCTGTGGCTTGAGGGATTCTTGCGGGCTGGGAAGTCCATGGGCGCCTGAACCCAGTAGCTCTTCCATTCTTTAAGGAAAGCCTAAGCCCAGTGAAGTGACAGGTGATGCTGAGTGTCCCTGGAGAGGTGGAGGTGAGTGAGGAATGTGGGTGCAGGAAGACATTTCCTGGAGGAGCCCTATGAGCTAGCATGCCCCTGCAGAGCCCCAAGTGGTGGCATCCCCTCAGAGGGATGGCTGTGCTGTGCTGCAAGGAAGGCACACCCTTCCTCCCATGCCTCGTGGCCCAGATAACCTTTTCAACAAATGTTGCTAGAACAATTAGAAATCACAGACCAAAACCAAAAAAGAAACCCCCAAATCTTGGCCTATGTCTCACACCTTACACAAAAATTAACTCATGGACTTAAATGTGAAACTACAACACTTTTAGAAAAGAACATAAGGAGAAAAATCTCAGAATCTAGGATTCTCTGACTTGCACCAAAAGTATAATCTGTAAAGGGAAAAATGGTTAAACCAAACTTCATCAAAATTACAAACTTGCTCTGAGAAAGACCCTGTTAAAAGAATAAAAAGAGAAGCTACAAACCAGGAGCAAATATTTGCAAATCACATATTCCACAAAGGACCAGTATCTAGAATATAAAAGAACTCTCAAGACTCAACAATAAAAAGTAAATCGTATTATAAAATGGGTAAAATGAAAAAACACTTCACCAAAGAGGAATACAGATGGCAAAGAAACACATGAAAAGATGTTCACCATCATTAGCCATTATGGAAATGCAAATTAAAGCCACAGTGAAATATTGGGGCACCTGGGTGGCTCAGTGGGTTAAACATCCAACTTCGGCTCAGGTCATGATCTTGCAGTTCGTGGGTTTGAGCCCCGCATCGGGCTCTGTGCTGACAGCTCAGAGCCTGGAGCTTGCTTCGGATTCTGTGTCTCCCTCTCTCTGTCCCTCCCCTGCTTGTGCTTTGTCTCTCTTTCTCAAAAATAAATAAGCATTAAAAAAAATTAAAAAAAAAACCCAGTGAAATATTATGTACACCTATCAGAATGGCTAAACAAACAAACAAAAATAGTGACAATAACAAATTCTGATGAGGATGCAGAGAAACTGGGCCACTTATACATTGCTGGTAGGAATGTAAAATGGCACAACGACTCTGAAAACTAGTTTGGCCATTTCTTTTAAAACTAAACATGTAACTATCACATGACTCAGCAATTGCACTCCCAAGCATTTAGAGAAATGAAGACTCATATTCACACAGAAACCCACACATGAATGTTTACAGGAGCTTTATTTGTAATAGCCCAGACGTCTTTCAATGTGTGAATGTTTAAACAAACTATGGTGCATGGAAAACTACTCAGTAGCAAAAGGGAACAAACTATTGATAAAAGCAATGACCTGGGGCACCTGGGTGGCTCAGTGAGTTAAGCGTCCAACTTCATTCAGCTCAGGTCACGATCTCATGGTTTGTGAGTTTGAGCTCTGCGTCGGGCTCTCTGCTGTCAGCACAGAACCTGCTTCGGATCCTCTGTCTCCTTTTCTCTCTGCCCCTCCACTCTCTCCTGCTCTCTTTTTCTCTCTCAAAAATAAGCACTTAGAAAAATTAAGAAAATAAATAGAATCAATGACCTGGATGAATCTCCAGAGAATTATGCTGAGTGAAAAAAAGCTAACTCCCAAAGTTACATACTGTATCATTCCATTTATACATTCTTGAAATGACAAGAATGAAATTATGGACAAGAAGAACACATTAGAGGTTGCTGGGGGTCCTCTGCTGGGGCCAGAGATGGGTGTGGCTATGAAAAAAGCAGCAAGAGGGATCCTTGCAGCAATGAAAATGTTCTGTATCTTGACTCTTTCAAAGTCAATATCCCAGTTCTGATCCTGTACTAGAGTTTTGAAAGATGCTATACCATTGGGGGAAACCGGTAAAGGATACCGGAGATCTCTCTGTATTACTTCTTATAATTGCATATGAATCTACAGTTATCTCAAAATAAAAAGTTTAATTAAAAAATCTTTGCAAGGAGTGTCTTGATATACTTCCAAATAGAAGTCTCATGCAGATTAATATTTTATCAGCAAGATCCCAGCCCAAGATCCTTCAGAGGCAAGTTTATCGTGGATGGAACTATCTTTTTCAGAGGGTCTTTGTAGACTGAAAGTGCTAATGGTCCCTCCCAAACTAAATTCACTCCCTTTATTGTGGATAAAATGAAATCCAGTGTATATAAAAACATCTGGAGAAAGTTGTATAAATCCAGATATTTTTACACCCCTAAAAATAGATATCCATAAGGCATTATAACTATGTGAAACATATGTGCATAGCAAGAGCACATGCTTATAAATAGTTTGGAGAATATTATAGATCTCACCTGTGTGTTTCAGCTCTCAGGTCTTAGAGAGAGAACAGCTTCCAGTTAGTAACTGAGACTTGGTTGTAGGGATTCCTTCAGAAGGGCAGAATGACTGACCATCTGTTGAGTACCTCCCCTGTGCTAGGGGCTTTACATTATCCAGTTTAATCTCTAGCCCTATGCTAGGAGGTGGGCGATATTATCACCGGAACAGGTACTGAGTCTCTGAATGCCTCAGTGAAGACATTTGCCTCAAGCATTGACCTGAAATTGAAACCCAAGGCATTCAAGGTCCCAAACGAGTAAGTGGCAGCCAGGAAGTCAAACCCAGGTTTGTTTCCAAAACTCTAGCTCCTCACTGCTGTCTTTCTGGCCTTCCAAATTTACTGTGTGGGGTGCTTGCCAGCCCCACCTGTGTCATGCAAATACTAAATTGTCCGTAGGATAGAGCAAGCTTTTCTCTGCCTGCCCTGATGCTGCTGGGGCCAGCAGAGATAGAGAGGGGGGATGGGTGGGATGGAGGTCCCCTTTCATCCACATGCTGCAGGTGGCTTTCTTGAGTCTATTTTCCCCGTTAAAGCTGTCCTAATTGATCATTTTTGCCAGATTTTATCTTCCTAGGAGGGAGGTGTGGGAGGAGAAAAGAGTAGATGAAGGCACAGTGAGATGTCTACTGAACTATTCCTTCGTTCAAGGCTTCCCCATTTGTACCCTCACTGAAAGTTCCAGGTGTGCCTCCCAGGCCCTGAGTTTGAATCCCACCAAGGCTCAGGCAAAGGGGAGCCAAGGCAGTTAGAAAGAGCACACTTTCACAGAATTACTGTGACCTGCAGCTGCTGGTCTCCCAGAAATTTTTTTGTTGCTCGTGTTTGCTAGACTTTTATATGGTGCTCTTTTGACTGTATTTCCAGGATCTAAGATTGGGAATAGAGAAAGAGAGGGAGGGAGGGCTTGGGGGAGGAAAGAGGCAGAACGAATGCTGGGACATGGCTCATCTGAAGGGACTGCCTTCAGGTCATTTCCAGTCAGATATTCAGGTTATTAATTTTTTTCTGTCTACAATTTTATTTTATTTTATTTTCAGCATCATTAGCTGATTCTTTCTTAGGATCATGTGTTGTTGTTTTATAGCCTTCTGTTTTCTTTTTTTAATGTTGAGTTTTGAGAGAGAGAGAGAGAGAGAGGGATAGAACACAAGTGGGGGAGGGGCTGAGAGAGAGGGAGACAGAGGATCTAAAGCGGGCTCTGTGCTGAGAACAGACAGCCCAACGAGGGGCTTGAACTCACAAACCACGAGATCATGACCTGAGCCCAAGTTGGACGCTTAACCGACTGAGCCACCCAGGTGCCCTAAGCCTTCTGTTTTCATTTCATGAATGTGATTCCCTACTGGATAGCTGAAATCAACCTTTCCTGCACACTGGATTCACCTGGAAACTTTAAAAATACTGATGCTTGAGTCCCAAGAAATTCTGACTTAACTGGGGGTTAGTGAAGTCTAGGGAGCAGTTAAATGTGGTCTGGGGAGCAGTAGGTATCTTGATCTGCAAAAGCTCCCGGGCTATTCCAGAATGGAGACTGAGAATTGTGTCTCTGAGGATCTGAAATCCCTAATTTTCACATCCTCATTGTTCTGGTATCTGTGTTTTCTCAGGTGCAAGGTCCTCCTTTTGTGGAGGTTTCTGTCTCTTTTGGATGGTGCTGGCCTTTTTCAGAGGCTGGGTGAGCTCACCTGCTACCTGGACTGTATCTCTGCCTCCACCCTGAGTCCACTGTGGTCTGGCTATGTTAATGCCCATGCGGAGGTTCTGGGATGGGGGGGCCTCAGCTCCTCACATGGTTTCCCATCTCCCCTTCCTTAAGGAAGCCATTATGGAGAGGGGCCTTTCTTACTTCCAGGAGTGGCTATATTGTTTTTACTTTTCTCCCTCCGTTCCTTCCTTCCTTTTCGTATCTTTAAAATTTCTTCTCAAGGTCTTATAAGGAGGTAGAGATTTAGGTCACATTCTTAAAACCTGATGATTTTACTTTTTAACTTTACACACTTCTGTGTTATTTGAATTTTCCCCCCACAAACATATTACTTTTGTAATAATCTTTTGAAATATATTTTTAAAATATTTATTTATGTATTTTGAGAAAGAGAGAGGGAGAGAGCTTGGGCAAGCATGGGGGTGGGGGGCAGAGAGAGAGGGAGAGAGAGAGAGTCCCAAGCAGGCCCTGCTGCTGTCAGCTCAGAGCCCAACATGGGGCTCGATCCCATGAACTGTGAGATCATGACCTGAGCCAAAATCAAGAGTCGGACACTCAACCGACCGAGCCACCTTAAAATATTAGGTGCTCCTTAAAATATTTTTATAAAAAGGTGCTCCTTAAAATATTTTTATAAAAATTTATTACACTCATAAAGTCTATGTAATAATCTGGAAAGATGTTCATGATATAATGCTAAGGAGAAAAGTAGAAATATGTGTAGGAGGATGACAATAATGTAAAACAAGGCAGTGACAAAAACCAAACTTTATCCATGGAAAACAGACTGGGATGAAATACATATATGAATATAAATATAAATATAAATATAAATAATTTATATATATTATATATATATTATAAATATAAATAATTTGTGTATATTATATATATTATATATATATAAATAATAATTATTATAAATAATAATTTATATTTATATTTATATTTATATTTATATTTATATTTATATATATTTTATAATGCTGGGGAAGTCGAACTACTCATGTTGAAGGAGTTTAGTCCACTGCAGAAATTGCCCATGTTAAGAAATGGTTTGTGAGAGATACCCAAGCTCAAAGAAGCTGACTGGGGTACCTGAGGAAGGTGTGCCTGTGGTTATTGTCAGAAGAAAACTAACATTGTCACCTGATACCTTAACTGTATTGGGCATGAAGCCATAGTTTAGTTGATCTTTGTTTACCTCTATTCCCATTTTTTTCAGCAAGAGTGCCTTTTATTGGTTTGGGCATCCATCCTTCCATAGCCCATGAAGTGTCTGGGGCTCCACCTTTGCCTCAAGAGGAATAGCACATGATCTAAGCCCACGCCAATCAGCATTTCACATTCCTCTTGCCTCATGATTGGTTCAAAGGTGAGCAAGTAATTTAAGTGAGTTAAATTGAAGCCACTGTAAAGAGGCTCCTTTTTTTTCATGTTGTACTTGGACCTTGTGGCTGCAGCAACTGTAGCTGTACCCATCTTGCTTCCACGTGGAGCCTGAGAATTACACAGTACATGGAAAGCAGCAAACCACTTGAACCCCAATCTGGCCATGGTGAGGCCAGGTCTTCTGCAACTTAGATTTTCAGTAAGCCAGGTGAGTTGGGCTCTTAGATGCTTATAACCAAGATAGTTTTACAAACTGTGCTTATGGAGATTTGTTTAAAAATTTTTTTTAACATTTATTTATTTTTGAGACAGTGAGAGACCGAGCATGAACGGGGGAGGGTCAGAGAGAGAGGGAGACACAGAATCCGAAACAGGCTCCAGGCTCTGAGCTGTCAGCACAGAGCCCGACGCAGGGCTCGAACTCATGGACCACAAGATCATGACCTGAGCTGAAGTCAGACGCTTAACCGACTGAGCCACCCAGGCACCCCTATGGAGATTTGTTTTAAAAGGAAGACTAGAAAATAAGAATTGTTACCTTTTATTCAGTGCTTTCTTAAGAGAGTTGATAAGAGCTCTGTTTCTTGACCTCCACCCCTATTGGTTGGACAGATGTATCCCTCCCATGCAGAAACAGTCATTTGTTTGCTTAACCTAGCATGATGAAAATATTGCCACATGGCATCCCACTCCTATTTCTGATTCCAGATTTACCCAACTATCTTCCGACCTGTGATTTAGTCCCTTGACTGGGTTGATATTCAGGTAGGTACCCTCCCGTTGTCCATGAACATACTAGCATTACATGTGCTTGGTCAGCCTCCTATGAATTTGGTTAAGCAAGTAGTTGCTAGAGTTTGCATAAACTGGAAACCTTGAGATTCTGGCTGCAAAGCTGAGAAGAGTCCCAACTCACCGGTGACCCACAGTAATACAGAGGAGCCAACCAACTTAAGACTCATTATATCTCTAACTTTAACAGGCTCATTCACATAAAGAGAAGATTCATAAAGGCAGAGTGTGAACATTCAGTATTGTGGTTCTGACAACACTAGTCGGCTCCGGGACACAGCACACCTGGATTTCCTGGCACTGCTTTCAGTATAATCTTGGGCAGGTCACCATCTCCCTCAGCCTCTGTTTTGAAGCCTCTGTCTTCTCCTACTATAAAGTGGAGATAATAATTTTCTCATGGGGTTGTTGCAAGAACTAAGTAGAAGAATATACATGAAGCTTGAGCACAATAAAAGCTACTTAGCAGCGGATTTTACAGGAAGCTAATGAATCTTCATAGTCTGCAGGCCAGGCAGTCTGCATCCAAAGGGTGTCCAGGGCCCAGGGTTTATTCATTCCACCTGGTTCCCTGAACTTAGCTGGGCTGAAGAATCACCAGAAGGTTCTTATTAAAGTGGAAATTCCATGGCTCGCCTCAGAGCTACCAAATTAGGCTCTCTAGAGGAAGGACTTGGGACTCTATTCTTGCTATTCTTCCCAAATGAATTTGGTGAGTAGGTAGATAATTGCTCTTCAACTTGTGGCCTCTGGTATAGTAAGAGTTCAATACAAGTTGGCTAAGATTGTAATAATTATTTTTATTACAATAGAGACCTCAATCTTGGGTTTCACAGAGGAGGCAGAATTTAAACTAAGCCGTGGAGAACAGACAGAACTTTGTAAAAAGGGAACAAGGGAGGAAGCTCTGCTGTGTATATCTTCTACAAAAAAATGTGATAAAATGCAACCTCTGTAGTTCCTTTTATATGAACTGAAAGACACATTTACTGAGATCACATAAAGAGTAAAGTTGTTATCTCACCTAAAAGAATTTTGGTTAATTTTGCCTTTGGTTAACTATTGTTGCCAAAATTTGGTGTCAGCTGAGTCAAAGGTCTTTTCTTTTTTTCTTTTCTTTTCTTTTCTTTTTTCTTTTCTTTTCTTTTCCTTTTCTTTTCTTTCCTTCTTTCTCTCCCTTTTCTTTCTTCTTTCTTTTTTCTTTCTTCTTTCTTTCTTTCTTTCTTTCTTTCTTTCTTTCTTTCTTTCTTTCTTTCT